>NC_069140.1:58634215-58965867 GCF_943734755.1 Anopheles moucheti
AAATGATGTGATAAGGACGTACCCAACCTTAAACAAAATTGTATTGATGCAACACATAACTGAACTTTATCATTTATTTAATATACCCCAGTATTGCATTGTTTAATTGTTGCGGTTTAAGATCTCAGAGATAGCTTTATTATGTACTAGATATCACAATTTAACGATGGTGCGCTCACGAAAGTAGTGCTGCGCTCTACAGGTAATTAAAATGTGTAATATTTGTCCGCAATGTTAACACGCATGGTGTGCAGCGCAACATTACTAGTTTGGTCAGGAAGAACGTAAGGCAATAATGTTATTCCGCCGCTGCGGTTCACCGCCAACTACCCGGCTGAGGACGTCCCTTCAGTTGTCCCGAATAGTGTGAAGCAGTGGCACAAAGGTCAAAATGTTGCTTATCTCTGCTCGTCTTTACCACAAACTTACATACGATCTCGTCGGTCGCACACACAAGGTCAGCATCGTTCGACAGGTCACGGGCGTATCCTTTGTAGATAAGCATATCGCTCGAGTTCATGGGACCGTAAAATGCTAGCATTTTCCGGCCCAGTTTATGTCCTCTCACGTACACTTTACCTACATTAACACCCGTGCCAGCCGAGGCGGACTGCAGCTTGCCGATAGTGCCGTCTGTAGTCAGAAACCATGCGTTCGGCCAGTTCGTTTGCAAAGTGAACCGCGGACGGACGAAAACTTTGGTGACGAATTTTGTCTGCTGTGAGGGATAGCTTATGGTCTGCTCCGGTGGCTTTGGCATGCGGCATGCAGAAGTTTTCAAACTCCGAGATCTGAATGATCGATTGCTCCAAATTTTTCCAACTACTGCGAACCAAACGCTTCAAATATTGGAGTTCGTATTCAAAACAGTACGTAGAAATGGCAGATAATGAACCACTTCATCGTGCACATGTATCAAATTGTGGACGTTACTTGTCACATATCCTACCCCATATAACGTTTCGAAATCCTTCATGAATTGTTCCAGCATTTGACCTGGAGTTGCCCAGGTCCAAAATATGAAGCCGACCATCGACAGGCACGTCTTCCACTATATCAAAGCCAGCGAGCTCGAACAGTGGTGTGTCGTGCTTGCGGTGTCCCGGTGGTTCATTAGTGCGGCGGCCAAGGTTCGTACGTTTCGGCGCGTTTTCAAAAGGAAATACCATCGTTTTCCTCTGCCAACTGTATTACCCTTTCGTGGTACACTTTTGGCAGCTCCAGTACACTGTGTGTCAACAACACCTGATGGGAAAAAATAAATTAATATTACTCCCCTAAAACAATCAACATATCATAATCATGATAACGCATTGATGAACGCCCTAGCAGGAGTGTCAGCGACAATGGCACGAATCTTAACGGTGATATGCTTGCCATGGATAAGCATACAATCCCGTATTAGACCGTTCAGTTCGTTGACCACCGGGCGCAGGTATTGCTCAACACTAGTTGGTTTTGTGACTCCACTATAAATTGCGGCAGTCATCACTGGAGCTGCCAGCAACTCGTCGATGACAAACAGCACAGGCCAAAACTGGAGGGCTCCGTTCCTGTGTAGCGGCAACTTGTCAACTGACTACGTTAACGAGAACTGCACAACAGTTGGTGGAGCATCTAATCTAGAATTCATTATAAAAAACACGTACCAATGACTAGACTTACACACGACCAATGATTCATCATAATTGTACTTATGATGCCCACCTCCCAGCACAGCAATCTCGTTCCACGCATTGCGTTTAGTTTGCAACAAGGTTTTGGCAGTGAGGGGCACTTTGGCGCCTAACTTCTTGAAAAGCTGCAATATCTATTGAAATATAAAGCAAGACATAACATAAGCTGTAGAAAATTTAATTTGCAAAAGGCTAACTGTTGCGGATGTTTGCGTCCCGTTCTAAGTAAAATAATAATGTTCGATATTCTTTGAAGTATATCGAACATTATTATTTTACTTAGAACGGGACGCAAACATCCGCAACATTTCACAAAATTAGTGTGTATTTTAGTACGGTTTGCGGTGAAAGAGGCCGAAGGCGCATCCTTCGGCCTTATTTATGCTTTTTGCCCAGGGCGCCATCGTAACCGCTGCTATAATGATGGTGGGCACTGTTCCACCATCATCCTAACTCCGAAACCTTACAACAGCAATGCTGTTGTAAGGGGCTACTCTAGTGTAAACAACGCGCGTTGTGATAACAGTCACAACACTAACAATACCATGTTGATGGATCGACGCGTTTCGTTATTCAACAGCGCCCAGTAACGGATGCCTTCGACGATCGACACGGACAGGAATGTCCACTCATTCGACCCTTCCATGTCGCTGTCATCCGAAAAATTATTTGTGTCGTCCAGCACACTACCCTTTCGATACCGCGATACCGCTGATCTTCCGGTAACGGTTGTTCTGGCTCCTCCGAAAGCGGTTGCTCCGGATCCACCGGTAGTGACTCCTGCGAATCCACCAATCCAGGCAATTTCATCACTGCTTCGATGGGAACTGAAAAAGCGGAACCGTTATTTTTCACGACACATTTACACCCAACTTGCCATTCCTGTTAGGGCCCGCTTACGGGTCAGCTTCTTCGGCCGCGTCCCCCCTTAAGGAATTTAGCCGCCCGTTTGTAAAACCCACCGGTACGGCGTTCGCGGTTCAAATGTAACGATTTGTTTCTTATTGTTTCGGATAAGGCAAACCCTTTTTTCTTTAAAGTTCAAGCAACCGATCCTTATGTGAAACACGTGTCGCTACCGTTCGTTGCCATAATGGCCTCGTTGTAATAAATTGTAATGATAACTGTTGTGTTGTGCACACCTGAAGCCGAGCGCAGGGCACTCACCGATAACCCACCGTTATCGGTAAATAAGTCGCAAGGACACCCTCGATCGGACCGCTCGCACACGACGGTTTAATCTGTGTTGTTTTATATCGTACCTGTGTTTCCTGTTGGTTAATAAATCAGGCTACGGCCCTTTTAAATCGTTAACCCTTTGCGAACTTAACGTTGGCAACGAGGATTTTTAAAGTATTTTTGTTTATCCAATGTTTGAACCCAGTGCAAAGATTCTGCTCGCAAGGAAACGTCGTAGGATGCAAGACGAGGACGATCGTCAAGCGTCGTAAGGTTGGCAAGACGCATTAGCCAAAGCGACCTCACAACCACTATCTCACACAGAGCGTCGTGATGTCAATGCATAACCACCGCAGCTTCAATTTGCTCAACAAAGTGGTGCTGTACCACCATTTTCGACGCTGCCGCAGTTGAACATCTCTGCTACACAGTCGGAAGCTGCTACTTCACAAATTTTGCAGCAGCAAATGTTGACTCAGCAACAGCAGATGGCTCAGCAGCAACAAATGCTCATGCAATTGTTTCGTCAACGCAGCGATCTCACAACGGGCGAGGAGCAAATTTTCGATTCCTTAAGTGGCCACATTAAGGAATTCAGGTATGATGCTGAAACTGGTGCTACTTTTGCGGCATGGTACAAAAGGTACGAGGACTTATTGGAAAAAGATGCCGCGCGGTTGAACGATGAGGCGAAAGTGCGTCTATTATTGAGGAAGTTGGGAACCTCTGAGCACGACCGATACACCAATTATATTCTACCCCAACACCCACGAGATTTCGTACTAAAAGAAACGGTCTCCAAATTAACAACGCTTTTCGGCACCAAGGAGTCTCTACTACACAAAGGTGCTAGGTGCTTGAAACTGACGAAACTTCGGACGGAGGATTTCGTTACGTTCGCGTCCCGAGTTAATCGCGGAACCGTAGATTTCGAGCTGGGAAAACTTACGGAAGAGCAGTTTAAATGTGTCAAGCTGTAAAATAGCCGCTCTGCGGTTATAAAAGGAATCAAGATCATGTTTAACAAATTTCTGAAACAAGGTGAAATACGAAGTTCGTGGGTTAAGTTTTGCAAATAGAGTGTAGATCGGGAATCTAGGAAGTCTTCAACAATTTGCTGAATGCCTTCTCAATTTTAAAGATGAGGATTATCAAATGCATTATTCGCCTTTAATGAAAAACAGTTTATTGAAAAGATTGCATTGTTCGGGCAAGTGAATCTAATAATGTATGAATCGGTTGATAAGGGATTTGAATATTTATTTTACTCTCCTCAGCTGTTCCAGCATTGAAAAGGACCACCGCAATAAAATCGAAACAGATAACCGGGCGCACCGTATTAATGAGCTGTACGGTGAAAGTGTGGAAGAGGCCATTGAAAGTGTAGAAGATGACAATTCAATGAAAAACATTTAAAAATAACCCAATCCGAAACAAAAATCAAACATCTATTTCAAGGAACAAGAGAACTATCTAAAGCAAACAAAATTTGAAAACAGCATTATGACTCTGCCGTTCAGGAAACCATTACTTTGATAAAACCTTACTCGAAACTTACAAAAGATTTACAACAGTTTAAACACAACAGTATTGAATCAGCAGAAGTGGTCCCAAGAATGAAAACCATGCTGGAATCGACATCAAGTTTAAATCAGATAGATTTGATTATAAAGAAAAAGAAACATGTGAGATGGACAAATCAGGAGATCGGTAATGCGTTTACATTACGATACTTCAGTAAGAGGTACTGCAGCGACTTAGCAACAGATTTGAAGTATCCTTTGCCATCTGTGTCCACGCTACAAAAGTATCCTCAAAAAATCGATCTGAGGCTTGGTATATTGGAAGATGTCCTAGTATTAATGGGAAACAAAGCGAAAAGAATGACGAAACAAGATCGAGAGTGCGTTTTGAGCTTTGACAAGATGAAAGTCGAAAGTTTGCTCGAGTACGATCCGGCCACAGACCTTTGTTTGTTGTGCTGCAGTGAAAACCCTACCAAAATGACGTCGTCGTTAAAAGTAGTGCTCCCACGTTTGAGAGAGGACAATTACGAAATCTGGAAGTTCCGTGTAGAAATGGAATTAATGCGGCAAAAATTAAAATTCAAACTCTATCAAAGTTCGTAAAAGATGCTACGCCAGTAAAACCAGATGATTTTGGATGATGCAAAGACGCGCGGAGTGATCAGTACCACAGTGGAAGATAGCCAGCTGGTGCACATTATGAACAAGTCTTCTGCAAAAGAAATGTGGCATTATGCTTTCTGCTGTTCATGAAGCAGTTGGACTCCCAACAGTACTTTGTGGTTTACGTAAACTATGTTCGCTGAGGCCTGCCGAAGGGCGAAATTTACCGACTCACTTGAATGAAATGGTGAAATTTCATGTCAGACTAGAAGTGGTAAATGAGGGGCTCACTGATCGCGTGTTTATGGCGAAAATAGCCACGTCAGAGTTGCAGGAAGTGTGGAACGCGGTACGTGCGAGCCTGGCGAAGCCTGTCAGTCGGACGAGCCACGAGGCGATGGAAGTTCATAAGGACACAAAACACAAATCAGGTCAACAAGGCCTTTAAGCAGGTGCAATTAACGAGACCAACGGGGCTGAACCTTGAAATCGCTTGGTAAAACCACCCCAAAGAGAATAGTAACCAAGTCGATTGAGTAGAAAAATCTGTTTTTTTATAGTTCTTGAAATAAATTCGTTTTTTTTTTAAAGCATTGGCCAGATGATAACAAATTCGTATGCCCGGGAGCTGTTCTTCCTCCACACCAACATAACGGAAGTTTCGGAACAAATGCGTCCCCAATATAGTGATACTATCGCACAAAATTTTGCAGCCCAGCTTTATGAAGATTATATTACAAAGCCAAGACATCCTACAGTTCGTGAATATATTGAAGAAATACGGTTTGATACACGTTACGCTCAACACATGTTCCGCCTTGCGCTCTAAGTGCCAATCACCTATGTACAGGAACTAACATTATACCAGCAAAAGCTTGCCGATGCAGGTATCAAAAGGATGTGCTTCGTCGATATGACACATCAAAATCTAGTTCTCGAGCATAAGGAAAAGGTAGTGAGTGTTTTGAAGGAAAGGTTCGATAACAACTGGCCAGCCAAGTTGGGCAAGCTACCCATCTACATATCCAGAAGCCAGCGGTTACATGAGGATGCAGACCGAAGATTTCTGTACCGACTAAAACACCATTCAACCCAGAAGGGCGGCTGGCTACTACGGGTGCCGGATGTGGTTGAGCAACTAACTCGAGAGTCCAGGATTCCGAGCGAGCAGCGAAAAAATTTGATATTTGAACAGCCAACGTTGCTGTTCGATAGTGACTATTTGAATAAAAAATATAGCACAGGGGAGTATTGTAGATTCCAGAACGACGTGGATATCGAACCGGTAAATTTGATGGAGTATCAGCCGCAACGTACGACTGATCCTCTGCAACTGAGTGGGGCGATCTCAACCATGACACTCTTCCATGCGAGGATATCGAGCCTAACACCCATCCCTGCGCCACAGATGGTAACAAATTCGTATGCCCGGGAGCCGTTCTTCCTCCACACCAACATAATGGAAGTTTCGGAACAAATGCGTCCCCAATATAGTGATACTACCGCACAAAATTTTGCAGCCCAGCTTTATGAAGATTATATTACAAAGCCAAGACATCCTACAGTTCGTTAATATATTGAAGAAATACGGTTTGATACACGTTACGCTCAACACATGTTCCGCCTTGCGCTCTAAGTGCCAATCACCTATGTACAGGAACTAACATTATACCAGCAAAAGCTTGCCGATGCAGGTATCAAAAGGATGTGCTTCGTCGATATGACACATCAAAATCTAGTTCTCGAGCATAAGGAAAAGGTAGTGAGTGTTTTGAAGGAAAGGTTCGGTAACAACTGGCCAGCCAAGTTGGGCAAGCTACCCATCTACATATCCAGAAGCCAGCGGTTACATGAGGATGCAGACCGAAGATTTCTGTACCGACTAAAACACCATTCAACCCAGAAGGGCGGCTGGCTACTACGGGTGCCGGATGTGGTAGAGCAACTAACTCGAGAGTCCAGGATTCCGAGCGAACAGCGAAAAAATTTGATATGGCCAACGTTCCTGTTCGATAGTGACTATTTGAATAAAAAATATAGCACAGGGGATAATTGTAGACTCCAGAACGACGTGGATATCGAACCGGTAAATTTGATGGAGTATCGGCCGCAACGTACGACTGATCCTCTGCAACTGAGTGGGGCGATCTCTACCATGTCACCCTTCCATGCGAGGATATCGTGCCTAACACCCATCCCTGCGCCACAGATGGTAACAAATTCGTATGCCCGGGAGCTGTTCTTCCTCCACACCAACATAACGGAAGTTTCGGAACAAATGCGTCCCCAATATAGTGATACTACCGCACAAAATTTTGCAGCCCAGCTTTATGAAGATTATATTACAAAGCCAAGACATCCTACAGTTCGTTAATATATTGAAGAAATACGGTTTGATACACGTTACGCTCAACACATGTTCCGCCTTGCGCTCTAAGTGCCAATCACCTATGTACAGGAACTAACATTATACCAGCAAAAGCTTGCCGATGCAGGTATCAAAAGGATGTGCTTCGTCGATATGACACATCAAAATCTAGTTCTCGAGCATAAGGAAAAGGTAGTGAGTGTTTTGAAGGAAAGGTTCGGTAACAACTGGCCAGCCAAGTTGGGCAAGCTACCCATCTACATATCCAGAAGCCAGCGGTTACATGAGGATGCAGACCGAAGATTTCTGTACCGACTAAAACACCATTCAACCCAGAAGGGCGGCTGGCTACTACGGGTGCCGGATGTGGTAGAGCAACTAACTCGAGAGTCCAGGATTCCGAGCGAACAGCGAAAAAATTTGATATGGCCAACGTTCCTGTTCGATAGTGACTATTTGAATAAAAAATATAGCACAGGGGATAATTGTAGACTCCAGAACGACGTGGATATCGAACCGGTAAATTTGATGGAGTATCGGCCGCAACGTACGACTGATCCTCTGCAACTGAGTGGGGCGATCTCTACCATGTCACCCTTCCATGCGAGGATATCGTGCCTAACACCCATCCCTGCGCCACAGATGGTAACAAATTCGTATGCTCGGGAGCTGTTCTTTCTCCACACCAACATAACGGAAGTTTCGGAACAAATTCGTCCGCAATATAGTGATACTATCGCACAAAATTTTGCAGCCCAGCTTTATGAAGATTATATTACAAAGCCAAGACATCCTACAGTTCGTGAATATATTGAAGAAATACGGTTTGATACACGTTACGCTCAACACATGTTCCGCCTTGCGCTCTAAGTGCCAATCACCAATGTACAGGAACTAACATTATACCAGCAAAAGCTTGCCGATGCAGGTATCAAAAGGATGTGCTTCGTCGATATGACACATCCAAATCTAGTTCTCGAGCATAAGGAAAAGGTAGTGAGTGTTTTGAAGGAAAGGTTCGGTAACAACTGGCCAGCCAAGTTGGGCAAGCTACCCATCTACATATCCAGAAGCCAGCGGTTACATGAGGATGCAGACCGAAGATTTCTGTACCGACTAAAACACCATTCAACCCAGAAGGGCGGCTGGCTACTACGGGTGCCGGATGTGGTTGAGCAACTAACTCGAGAGTCCAGGATTCCGAGCGAGCAGCGAAAAAATTTGATATTTGAACAGCCAACGTTGCTGTTCGATAGTGACTATTTGAATAAAAAATATAGCACAGGGGAGTATTGTAGATTCCAGAACGACGTGGATATCGAACCGGTAAATTTGATGGAGTATCAGCCGCAACGTACGACTGATCCTCTGCAACTGAGTGGGGCGATCTCAACCATGACACTCTTCCATGCGAGGATATCGAGCCTAACACCCATCCCTGCGCCACAGATGGTAACAAATTCGTATGCCCGGGAGCTGTTCTTTCTCCACACCAACATAACGGAAGTTTCGGAACAAATTCGTCCGCAATATAGTGATACTACCGCACAAAATTTTGCAGCCCAGTTCTATGAAGATTATATTACAAAGCCAAGACATCCTACAGCTCATGAATATATTGAAGAAATACGCGACTGTCAAAGCCTCCCCAATGTATCCACGACTACAGCAATAGAACATATAACAGTAATGACAACAGAAACGAGGTACAAACATCTGTAACAAAGACTAAACAAAAGGAAGAACAAGTAAAAACAAAGGATAGTGCGTACTACCTACAGAATGGGGAAGGGAAGGGAATCGTAGGGTGATTTCGATTTTTTTGGCGAAGTCGAACAGAATCCGTGCGTACTCGTAGTCCTTCTGATCCAGAATGTCGCGAATGGCACAGCAGCGGATCTTCCTGATGCCCAAACGGCTGCTAGAAGACCGGGTCCTGCGGCGTCGAATTCACCACATGACCAGAGGATTTGGTCGATGTCATGGAATCCAACATTACAGCTACAAACCTTGGAGTCGGACATACCTATACGTTGAAGGTGCGCATTCATTGCATAATGGTTCGACATTAGTCTAGACATGGCACGAATGAACGCACGACCTACCGGGAACCTGTGAAACCAAGGACGCAGCGATACCTGTGGTGAGATTGAATGCAAGAACCTCCCGAGCTCATTGTCATCCCACATGCTCTGCCAGCGAGCCATGCAAAGCTGTTGTGGGGTGCGAAGAAGCTCGTGAGAAGGAATCAAAAAGTAACCTCTCAAAAAGTTGCCCTCAGAGGCACCTCGTTTGGCCAATAGATCTGCCTTTGCATTTCCGGGGATACCGCAATGAGCAGGCAACGAGACAAGCAATATTCGAAACGCTTTGTTGTACAGAGAGCTTAGTATATCCAAGATTTTGCGGATAAAGTAATCAGAGCTCTTTATAGCCTCAACTGATTTCAGTGCTTCGACAGCGCTGAGGCTGTCTGTGAATATAAAATACTGATCCGGAGGACTCGCACTTATTAGTAATAGGGCGTAAAAAATAGCAGCCAGCTCAGCTACATAGATTGAGCATGGCTGTCTAAGTTTGTGGTAGATTTCGGTGCATGTGTTAAATACAGCAAAACCCGTGCCCACCTCCGAAGAGCATACATCAGTAAAATACTGGTTCTTATACGGTTGGCCATACTTATCCACAAAAATGCTGGGAATTGCCCTCCAGCGAAGTTCATTTGGGATGTTCTTCGTTTCCTCCCTCATCGAGGTGTCGATTACAAGAAGGGAATGGTAGGACTCCAGTAAATTGGCGCAGTTAATTGCTCTTGTTCCGCTAGGTTTTGCCTGTAAAGATACAAAATCACGATATACATCCATGATTTTGCATTTAGAACCTGCCTCTTGTAGCGATTTGAAATTATTAATCACTAGAGTATTAGATATTGTAGAACGTAGTAAAAGGCGAAGTGATAGCTGCAAAATCTCAGTTTCAGCGGCATCACTCCGGACATCACTGCTAAGAACATTGTATGAGTGGACTTCATACTGCCCAGCGCAATTCTAAGACAACGATATTGAATACGTTCTAGTTTTAAGATATGCGACTTGGCTGCCCAATGGAAGCAGATGCATCCGTATTCCAAGACGGTATATGGGACATTTGTGGAACAGGAATATTCATAAAACAGCATGATAAACCAAATCATGCACATACAGCATGATAAACCAATTGAAGGAAACGAGAAAGCCGAAAAACTAGCGAAAAAAAGGAACGTCATCCGCAAACGTTGTAAAAAAACAAGCTAAGAATCAGCGGTACAACAAATAACATAAAAGCAAACATTTGGACACAGACCAAAGAATAGTATGCAGCAGAATGCAGAAACAAAGGACAAAAATTTGAAGATTTTCAAAGAGAATTCACTTCTACCCCATGGTATGAAAATATACCACTCAATTCGAACGAGATCGAAACCATGAACAAGATACTGACCGGACACGATTTATCCAAATATTGGTTACAAAAAATAAATATGAAAATAATTTCAAATGGCAATTGCAGACATGCAACAACCCAGAAACAGGTCGGCACAAAATCTTCCACTGTATGAATTACAAAAATCAACGAGATACTAATCCATACATATCGTGGGATAAACTAACATTAGTTGGAAGGAGAAAAATGGCAAAACTGTTAAAAAAAATCGTACAATTCATGTAACAGCAGAACCTCTAGTTGCACCAGGGGACCTTGGTGGATTGATTTATTTCGCCTGCGGCGTCGACTATTTGTAGTGAAGCGAATAACGTATGCTACGGTCCGTAGCAGTCTCTTCCCCTTACTGAATCGCTCAAATTTAATGAAGGCGCCTGGCTCACTATTTTGCATTGCGCAGGTTAACAGGTTAACTCGAAGTTCTGGCGTGATGTCTTTTGTGGGTCTCTCGATTGCAGGCCATTCGCTTTCTGGTTGCCATAGGAATGATGATGGTCGCTTGAACCAGCGGCTATCAGGTGATAATTCTGGCGTCCACTTGGTGCCGTAGTCGGCTACTGGCTTCCGTGTTTCTAGCAGATCTCCGAACCCAAAGGCGACGAATTGGTGGTAGCGATGGTGGTCAGAGTTCAGCCAGCTTATTACATTTCTAGTGTCGGTCCAATACGAAGTGCGTTGAATATTTAGCCGGTGTGAACGTCAGAATGCTCCTGCCAAATGCGCGCCGAGCACGACTGCCTGCAGCTCCAGCCTGGGAATTGACAAAAATTTTAGCGGTGCAACTCTACTCTTAGATCCTACGAGGGCACACTCCACCAAACCATCTTCATCAAACCTGAGGTATGCCACGGCAGCCATATCATACTCGCTTGCATAGCAGAACACGTGAAGTTCAACCTTAGCTCTATTTGACGACAACTGACGATAGCATGTAGGAACCTTCACTAAAGGGATATTTCGAAGAACTTTAATCCAAATAAACCATTTTTCGACGACATAAGATGATGATTTGATGAGATGATGACGCTCTCCTTCATAGTAGCGTAGTTGCTTGTTTACGCGACACAGCATTTATTCCGCACACTTGGACTAACAGCCTAAGGATCAGAATGTTTACGAATTTCGGTCCATCACAACCACGCAGAAATTATCATCACACTATCAAGCCGCTTCTGAGACCTGTTAGTGGTTCACCACATTAGACTTCACAAACACACACGCCACACGATGATAGTCCTAACGTCACACTCACATCACGAGCCCCTTCGGCATTCATCAATGTTCTTGCTCCAGCCGTTAAACCTCGTGACCCCGTTTCGTCCCGTCAACCGACCTTCGAGAGATTTTTTCATGCCAAAGCTTCAGCCTACAGCGCCACCTCACTCTCACTGCGTGGCACTCATTAGGCTTCCATCACCATTGCTCGCCCCGCTGCATATGGAGCATTCTACACACCGCACTTCACTCACCATGTACACTGACTGCAACTCGCTTCTCACTATTCGACACGAGATAGTACCACTTGCGATGTATTATCAAAACATGCGCGGTTTACGCACCAAACTTGACGAATATAGGCGCTCTCTTAGTGAATCTGTTTACGAATTTTACCAACTGCTCTATTTTGTGAAGACAACTTCTCAATATACTGGTGTGATAGATCATCAGCTAACAATACACGATCCCGTGGCGGCGGGGTAATGATTGCATGTTCGTCAATCCCCGCATCATCCAGCTATTTCGCGATAGTGTGAGTGAGATTGCCGATCGTTTGCGCCCAGCTGACAAACTTCTTATCCTTGGGGACTTTAATCAGCCGTCCATCGAATGGTCTTTCACTTTGTAGAATTCACTTCTTGACGTCCATCCCGCTCTTTCTACACGCCTAGTTTTTTCTCAACCTCCAGTGAATGTTTTATTCACGGCTTTGAATTCAACGGTCAGCTAAACGGTGTGAGAAACAGCTTGCACCGCATATTGGTCCTAGTCTTGGCCTCTCCCGAGACGGCCACATCATGTTCCACTGTGCTCAGAATCGACCTACCGCTCCTGCCAATTGACCAGCTCCATCCACCACTGAGCTTTACACTCTATGTTTCTTCGACGCCTACTACTTCTGTCGCTCAGGCTAACTATTAGGCGCGTCACTCATAAGGGCGTGGCTTTACGATGTAAGCGAACATGCGAAAGGATGCGTAAGTGCGTGAGTGGATGCGTGCGAAAGGAAAAGGTGCGAACGACTACTCACGCATCTACTATACGTTATTAAGCGAGCCGACTGCATCGGAAGTGCAGGCACAACAAAGCGAGCGAGCCTAGCGTTAGGGATATGTAAGTTCAAATCCTGTAATTGTCAGGAGTTAGGACGAGTTATTTTGCCGAATTAATCAACACGAAATAATTAAGAAGGGAGACAGGAAGGAAAATGTTTTTCCTTTTATGTAAGAGATAAACATAACTAAAACAACATGTTTAGAAATAATGACTAAGTTTAGAAAATAAAACTTAAATCAGTAGCAAGGAGAAATTGAGTGCAGCTAACTATTTCAACCGAAATCTTTCGCAATCCTCGTAAGCCCTCTAATCCAGACGAAACCCTACCATAGGTAATTTTGTTTGGACACTAGTCGGCGTTCAGGCGGTGGTCACTCTCCTCTCCTTCGCAACCAAGGAGCTCGTCCCGAGCGTTCCGACCTGCTGTGTTCGACATTTGGCAGGGTTCCCCTTCCGTCCGCATAGGCCCCCGCAAGCTTGGGGCAACTAGCTGGAATGCAGTCGCTGCGAAGCGCGAACCCTGTCGGCGAAGACACCGTAGAGCGGCGACAATCGGCGGGCAATCTTGTTGCTCGGAGTCTGGCGGCACCGGGAGACCAGCAACCTTCGCGGCTGGTTGGTGCACGGCGGAACCCGGACAACAACTTCAGCTGGTCAGGATATCTCGTGTCAACTTGACTTCAAAAGGACTAATTACAGTAATCTGCTGGAGACGCTTGTCAGTCAGGCAACGAGGCAGTCGAGTACTTCACTTCCCAGGTTATGTCTGCCCTACGTCTTTGCAGTCCTCCTCTCAATCCCCCTCGTAAGCCACCATGGTCAGGTAGAACATTGAAAGTTTTGAAGCGTGACAAAGCTCGCCGCTTGCGTATTCTACATCGACATCCTTCTGCTTATCACCAGCATATCTATAAGCTCGCTACCAATGCTTTCCGCATATATAACCCAACTAGCAATTGGACTCCTCCCATCCATTTTTTACTCGGATCTCTCGTTCTGGCCTACATGCGATGCGAGATAAAAAATCGAACACACACGTGATACACACACAAAATCACGGTATGCGATCCACGAACTCCATCGTGCCGCTACTTTAAAGCCTCCAACAGCGTGGGTGCCTATGTACTGCGTGTCGTGTAGGTTCAGCTTGTTCGGCTCGAAGTCGGCATATTCAATCTCTCATTTAAAGCGTCCAACTGACCGGCATCTGTGGATTTCTGCATTTAATTGTACTTAAATTATTATTTCTTTATAAACCATCGATTGTAAAGTATTGGCAACATTAACCAAACAATTGGTACACTTTTTCCTAAGATATTTTGAAAGACAAGCGCACAAATTCAATGATCAAAACTAGGTATAATTTGATACATTGCTAGGTATTGCGTTGTGGCGAACTGTAACACACGGGGGTATTTAATAATAGCAGGAAAAGTTTAAGTGATAGATACACACATTGTTCTACAAAGTGGTTAAGAATAAGAAATCTAGTTTTTCTATAAATATCAGTGATGTTTTTTCTATAATTTTTACAGATGTTTAAGAAAAACTAGCAGAGATAGATAAAAATGATGTTCTACAAATAATACATTTTTGCATGGTACTTGCAAAGTTTGCATCATGGTATTTGCAAAGTTTTAAAACTTATATATACAATTTTTTCCAGTATTTAAGAAAAAGTTAGATGCAAACGGAAATGTAGAAAGGTAAAACGCACAACTTGTAGCGCAAGGTTTTGGATAGCGAAAGGCTGTGATTATGATGAAGTTTCTGCACCCGTTGCGAGCCAATCAACGTTAAGAATATTATTGATTGTCGTAAAACATGAGAAACATCTGGATATAAAACCGCATATTTATGTGGCGTTCTCGATGAGGTTGTATACATGCATCAGCCACAGGGTCTCACGGAAAAAGGAAACGAAAAAATGGTTTGTCGTTTAAAAAAGAGTATATATGGGTTAAAACAAGCTGCTCGAGTGTGGTATGAAATTATGGAAGAGATTTTAATGCAAATTGGTTTTGAACAATGTAAATCTGATACATGTTGATTCAAATGGATCCAAGAAAAGGAAACCATATGCTTACTTATGTACGTAGATTATGTGATCATTGCAGGAAGTAATGAGGAATCAATCAAAATAATTGTTGACGATTACTGCCGAAGAAATAGGGAATGACCTGTTGGCAAAGGCGATGACCGGAGGACACGCGTGGAATCAGGTGAACTGGGGACCAGTAACAAGCCAACCGCGGAAGAGAACACGCTTGATTTTTTAATCCTTCACCCGTGATCCTACTATTACAAATAAAGGTATTAAGAAAAGTGAATTTTCTCGTGCTGCGTGTTTTGTTGCCCTGTTGCGTTCGCAACAAGTAGTGTTAGTGAATAGAGATAAAAGTGCGTACGAGGTGCGTACGTAATACGCGCACCTGCTGTGTAGTTCCAGTGTTAAGCGTGTTATCGTTATCCTTTGTTTTCCGTACCGTTCCGTCTCGCTTACTTGTAGGTAAGTCGAAAAGTTACGTCGTTTTTGTTTTTCGTAAAAAAATATTATTTTTGTTAAAAAAAATAATTACATCAAAAGACTCGTTCCGGTCTCTCATAAAGGCCAGGATGGAAGTCGAAAGAACTTCCTCCGACGAAGGGTTCACTCCGCTGGCCCATATGAAAAGAGAGTCGGTCCAAAAGGACGTTCTGTTGACGCAAAAATCCGCTGCGTCGGTAGTCTCGACGTCCGACGTCTCTACATAAAAAATATTCGGCAGTGACGGACGTACTTCGCGTCCGCACAAATAGAATCCGGGTCGTCGTGAACGACCGAGTGCAGGCGAACGCCATAGCAGCAGACCCTGCTAATACGGAGAACTACCGGGTGTATATTCCCGGTAGCATTGTTGAAGTAACTGGTATGGTAGAGAATCTCGACATTCCAACCGACGACCCCAGGAAATACGGAATGGGCGGATTTCGCTACTGTGCCACCCCAGCTGTGAAAGTGATAGAGGTCAAGCCTTTGTACACTTCTTCCATCATAGATGGTAAGAAAGTGTATAGGGAGACCCGCTCAAAACGTGTCACTTTCGAGGGAACCATACTACCGGGATTTATCACGTCCCTATTGCAAGTACCTTTGTCTCCAAGGTACCCACCTGCGAGAAATGTAACCAGATCGGTCACTCAAAAGAGTTTTGCAGAAACAGGGTCAATTGTGTCAAGTGCCAAAGTAGCACTTGTCCTCGGAATGCACCGCAGCGCCATTCAAATGCGCTCAGCGCAATCAGGACTGGTACGAACTAAAATCGTGCCCGGGGTACAAGAGGACACAAGCTGAGCTTCTAAAAGCTCAATATCTGCTGGGACGTGGCTCCTATGCTTCAGTTTTGGTGGGTGGCCCATCAAGCGAAAACGCTTTCCGTCTCCTGGAGGAGGAGACAATCCCCTCCAGTAGGGAGACACTGCGCCCTCTAGTGTCTCGGAGATGGTTGTGAGAGTGAAGAGGAAAGTGACTCGTCGTCGCAGGAAGTCCCCAAAGAAGGCTACACCTCCCACGGAGAAAAAATCTGCCTCTGTAAAAGGCAAGAAAAAATTTCCCTCCTCGGCAACCCCTCGTCTAGCAAATGCCCTTCGTCAATCTATCCCGGTGAAACTCCGGCAAGACGAGACGCTTCCTTCCGGTCCCATCCTACTCCCAGCATCCAACTCCCGACCCAAGTTACAGCAAAAGCTGAGGGCGCGTCGTCAGACCCCACAAGAATCGGTCCCATCGTCAGGTCTGATCAATTCGCTGATTTCAGTACTGGGCATCCCATAGCCACTGAAAAGCATTGTTCATTCGTGCCATGTCTAGACTTATGTCGAACCATTATGCAATGAATGCGCACCTTCAACGTATAGATATGTCCGACTTCAAGGTTTGTAGCTGTAATGTTGGTGTTCCTGCGCTAAGAGCGGCGTGTGGGCGAGTAAGAAGTAAATGTCAATGGTGCCGAATGTCAATGGTCGCGTCCACGCTTTCAACCAGTTCCTGTATCCTAGCCCTCCGTAATTTCATAGCTCGTTGAGGAACTTCAAACCAAATAATTTCTGATAGAGGGACAAATTTCGTAGCAGCCAGCCACGAGCTTCAGGATGCCCTAAAACGAGTGAACGTGAGTGAGATAGTGGAAGAGATGAGTCCTACCGGAATAAAGTGGACATTCAATCCGGCGGCAGTTGGCTAATTGGACATTCAATGTGCCGGCAGTCAACAGTTGGCTGATTGAAGTGGAGTCGATCATCAACGCACGACCGTTGACTGATGTTCCGGTTGATCGTGAGGAGGACTTTCCCTTGACGCCGAATCGGATGACGCCTCTTGGTGTCATCATCTGGAGACAAGCCGATTGTTGGTCTCGACACATCGACTGAAAGCTTAAATAATACCTGGAAAACGTCACAGGTGTATGTGGACGCGTTCTGGCGCAGATGGATAAAGAACTTTCTTCCGACCCTCACATAACGCATCAAATGGTTTGACAATGTAAAGTCAGTGAGGGAAGGCGATGTAGTACTGATCGTCGATGAAACACTTCCGCGGGTAAGTTGGCCGAAAGGACGCGTGATAAAAACAATAACATCACCGGACGGAGTACTAAGGAAAGCACACGTGCAAACGGCGACTGCAAAAATAATGGAGAGGCCATCCGTCAAAATTGCAGTAATTGACCTATCAGAAAAATAACAGTATTATTTTGCGCACTGTTTACAAACACTGGAGGGGAGTGTTGATAAATCAACGGTCAATTCAACTGACAGCTACCCAAGAGCTGCTGTGCCATTCGCGACATTCTGGATCAGAAGAACTACGAGTACGCACGGATTCTGTTCGACTTCGCCAAAGAGATCGGAATCACCCTATGATTCCCTCCCCTTCCCCATCCTGTAGGTAGTACGCACTATCGTTTGTTCTTATTTGTTCTTCCTTTTGTTTAGTCTTTGTTACAGATGTTTGTAGCTCGTTACTGTTGTCATTACTGTTATATGTTCTATTGCTGTAGTCGTGGATACATTGGGGAGGCTTTGCCAGTCGCGTATTTCTTCAATATATTCATGAGCTGTAGGATGTCTTGGCTTTGTAATATAATCTTCATAGAACTGGGCTGCAAAATTTTGTGCGGAAGTATCACTATATTGGGGACGCATTTGTTCCAAAACTTCCGTTATGTTGGTGTGGAGGAAGAACAGCTCCCGGGCATACGAATTTGTTACCATCTGTGGCGCAGGGATGGGTGTTAGGCTCGATATCCTCGCATGGAAGGGTGACATGGTTGAGATCGCCCCACTCAGTTGCAGAGGATCAGTCGTACGTTGCGGCCGATACTCCATCAAATTTCCATCATCCGGTTCGATATCCACGTCGTTCTGGAATCTACAATACTCCCTTGTGCTATATTTTTTATTCAAATAGTCACTATCGAACAGCAACGTTGGCTGTTCAAATATCAAACTTTTTCGCTGCTCGCTCGGAATCCTGGACTCTCGAGTTAGTTGCTCTACCACATCCGGCACCCGTAGTAGCCAGCCGCCCTTCTGGGTTGAATGGTGTTTTAGTCGGTACAGAAATCTTCAGTCTGCATCCTCATGTAACCGCTGGCTTCTGGATATGTAGATGGGTAGCTTGCCCAACTTGGCTGGCCAGTTGTTACCGAACCTTTCCTTCAAAACACTCACTACCTTTTCCTTATGCTCGAGAACTAGATTTTGATGTGTCATATCGACGAAGCACATCCTTTTGATACCTGCATCGGCAAGCTTTTGCTGGTATAATGTTAGTTACTGTACATTGGTGATTAGCACTTTGAGCGCAAGGCGGAACATGTGTTGAGCGTAACGTGTATCAAACCGAATTTCTTCAATATATTCACGAACTGTAGGATGTCTTGGCTTTGTAATATAATCTTCATAGAGCTGGGCTGCAAAATTTTGTGCGGAAGTATCACTATATTGGGGACGCATTTGTTCCGAAACTTCCGTTATGTTGGTGTGGAGGAAGAACAGCTCCCGGGCATACGAATTTGTTACCATCTGTGGCGCAGGGATGGGTGTTAGGCACGATATCCTCGCATGGAAGAGTGTCATGGTTGAGATCGCCCCACTCAGTTGCAGAGGATCAGTCGTACGTTGCGGCCGATACTCCATCAAATTTACCGGCTCGATGTCCACGTCGTTCTGGAATCTACAATACTCCCTTGTGCTATATTTTTTATTCAAATAGTCACTATCGAACAGCAACGTTGGCCATATCAATTTTTTTCGCTGCTCGCTTGGAATCATGGACTCTCGAGTTAGTTGCTCTACCACATCCGGCACCCGTAGTAGCCAGCCGCCCTTCTGGGGTGGTGTTTTAGTCGGTACAGAAATGGCTGGGGATAAATTAAATGGGAAAGGATCCCAAGATGATGACTGGCAAGCTGGTCACGACGCCGACCATATGACCACTAAAACTCACCTCCAACCACAGGACGCCGCAGACGTCCTATCTGAATGTCGGAATAATCTAAAAGTAAAGTCCACCGAAAAAGGAGGACAAGAGGTACCCCAAAATGATGCGGCAACTCCTCCCGAGTTCACCAGGGATAAGGTGCATCGCATTGGTGAGAGAAGGATATGTTCCACCCCGATATAGTTGAACTACTTTATTTTAAGCGTAGTCTATAAGATATACTAGCGTGGATAGCGTGGCCTCGGATAGGCCACTCTGAGGCGTTTTGAACTGGCAAAACAAGCTGCGGTAAATGTAGGGGGCAGCACTCCACGCGAGGAATGCAAAACCTTAACCCGCAATAAATGTTCGCAATGTCGGGACGATTGGCACTAGGTGGTAGTGTGCCTGGTATATAAAAAAATTAAAAAAGAGCAATTAAAAACAATAGCCGAGCGGGCACGCAGCACGTTTAGTGAGGCTCTTAGGAGTGCTCAAAATTCGTTTGAAGTGCTGGCCGATGGTGCGCCAAATGTACCATCTGTAAATCTGACTGCATCAGAGCGGGTGGTCATGAGACCAAGAAAATTAACGAGATATTCCTACAAAAAGGTCCAAAGGAAGGTCTTATCAAAAAAGGAAAACCCTGTGGCACCACAGCGTCGCGCCGAGAAAAAGACGCCATACCCCACATC
This sequence comes from Anopheles moucheti, assembly GCF_943734755.1. NCBI lineage: Eukaryota > Metazoa > Arthropoda > Insecta > Diptera > Culicidae > Anopheles > Anopheles moucheti. The sequence continues at coordinate 58,654,483 of NC_069140.1, forward strand.
CAATTGTCCTAGTCGTGGCGCTGATCCCTCGAAACAATCATCCCAAGCTCCCCGGGAGCAGACCAAGAAGAAGCGATCCCCTCGGGCCGAGGCCTCACTACTGAGCCTTGGAGCTTCCGGAGGGATCACACCCCTTCCTGGACCGAAATCCTAGAGTCCCTTTTTATGTCCTTGAATCTTCCCATCCCACTACAAATGATCGCTACTTGGGTTCTCCCGTACCTTAAGAGGATGATCAAACAGTGGCTGACGCAATGGCCATACTTGAGTATGATGGTCCGTCTTGATGATTAAATCAAAATGGCTACCATCATATAATGGAACTGTAGAAGTTTGATTGGAAAAATAGACTATTTTAAAGCCATAGTTGGCGAATATAATTGTAACGTCTTCGCCCTCTGTGAAACTTGGCTATCGCCCAATACAATATTAACCTTCCCGGGATATAATTTAATCCGTGAAGATAGAATTAACCGAGGAGGAGGGGTGTCGATTGGTATTAGAAAGAGTCAAACTTTCTCTAGACTAGCAACCCCCAGACAGGATGTAATCGAAACTTTCACCATAAAGGCAAAGATAGATAATCTTCACGTGACGTGAAATGTTTCTATTTATATCCCCCCAATAGCTAAGGATGAAAAGAATAGGATTGAAAAGATCAAACAGGATCATGGAAACCTACCAGTAGTTTCGCCTAGGCCGCTTTTAATTCTGAGAGACTTCAACTCCCATGGTTCAGGCTGGGGATGTGAAAAGGATGATAACCCTTTTTCAAAGAGTTCTGCGACAGACACAATTTTGCAATACTTAACTCAGGGGAAGCAACTAGGATGCAAACAGCAATGAGTAGGGTAATGCACTGGACCTGTCATAATGCTCCTCAGCTGTATCCTTGGATTTTAGTTAGAAGGCGATCCAGGACCCTATCGGCAGTGATCATCTCTTAATCTCTTAATCTCATAAAATTTCTTACATTAAGGGAGGATACTCAGTAGATAATTCGATCGTTACAGGGTTTGGCAATAGATAGCGTGCCCAACTTATGGAATCGCGCAAGCGAATAAGATAAAGCGTACCATTGATAGGGAAACGCGAAACAGTTTATGGTATCGCGTGATATAGATAGGGAATCGCGTGCACAATTTGGTGAATGCCAAATCGGCCGGCCGGTATTGGAGCTGTGTATATATGACCCCGGTTGAAGAGTTGAAATTTAACAATAAACATTTCAAATTAATGTTGTATGACATATCGAATTTTGGAGACAAAAAAAGGAATGTAAAATATTGTTTGACAATAGAGCATAAAAGAATTGATTTGCACCGTCAAACAACAACATTTAATAGCATATACAACTAAAACATTCAAAAATTTGATTTGAATCTTTCAAACATTGTATGTATACACAGGATTGCAAAACTCGGGTATATGCTGTCGTTAGGTATAATTCACGGGTACTGAAAATATTTAATATTGGCCTAGCAAGCAAAGCGTCTAAAGTTAATCCAAGTGTGCAATACAAGTATTTGTGTCCTGCGTTAAATTTTCTATTTAACACAAATCGTGCGTTCATTTTTGGTGTCGGTTAACATACTTGTAAAGGAACGTATTTGCGCACAGCGACTAAAATATGCGAAATTTTAAAACGCTCTTGCATTACTGTGTGTTTCAGGCGCTTGGGTACAACAGGTATCATTTCCAACTCGCTTAATTGTTCTGACTAGCAAACTACAAGCGGATAAAGTATGTTAAAATAGAGCTACGGACCGCAACAACCGAACTGTAGCTTACATCGTTCTATTTACACCCTAACAGACATGAGCACCAATCAAAGCTCTGAGAAAGTGCAAAATGCAGCCAGAACGGTTCAAACGCCCCGACGGCGAAAAACCACAAGCAACGAAGATAGAGAGCGTGTGGTTACGGCGTATGAGAACTGAGCAACACATGCACATATTAGCCAAATGCTGAATATCAAACTGCATCCGGTAAAGGGAGAAACGGTGGGAAGGCATTGAACAAAAGAATGCGTTTATGGGGGTACAAATAAATATGTAATAACGGAAAAAATATAACTCCTGTAACCCAACCCCTTACGGGCACGGGAACGGGAATAGCGAAAGATTATGTTCAATAAATATTCTCAAATTGTTAAGAAAAAAAAATGTTCGGAGTTGGATCGACGACGATTGAACGGTGGCGCTGAAAACGCTCGCCGAAAAAGTATTGGAAGAACACGGCATACAAGTTTCCACTACTATCATCGTGGGGGAAATAAAAGGTTTCAACTACTCCTTGAAGATGATTAAGCTGATCCCAGACCGACGCACCACTCTGCCTACAATAAGAGATCGCAAATTAAATGCTACGCAGTTTTACGAAATAGCTCGGAAAATTCCGGACAATGGCCTAATCAACCTGGACTAAGTGGGGTTCAACGTCAGCATGCGCACGCTTAAAGGACGATCAGCGAGAGGAGTGGAGGCCACCATCACCGTCCCACAGCTAAGAACTCGGAACATATCCATCATATGTGCCATGAATCGTTACGGCGTGCTGCATTACACCACACATACGCGGTCCGTGAATAGAGACCTATTCGTATAGTTCATTGAAGAACTAAAGCACACACTGCGTTCGAAAGGTATCCACAGAACCTATCTTGTGATGGATAACGTGGCGTTCCATAAAACAACTACCGTAAGAACCGCCATCGAAAATGATGAAGACAAACCTCTATATTTACCACCCTACTCACCTTTTCTTAACTCAATCGAAAATCTTTTCAGTCAATGGAAAAACTTTGTGAGAAGAAAAAGGAAAAAAAATTATTCCTGAAAATGAGGAACAATTGATGGAAGCGATCAGGAATGGCTCCAACCTAATAAGCGCACAGGATTGCGATGGCTACATCTCGAACATGTGGCAATACATGTCCCGGTGTTTGAGAGGAGAAGAAATTGTAGATTGAGTTTTAGATAATTGTTTAGGTAGTAAGATGCTAGATTTAATGTGTAAATAATTTAGTAAGTAAGCTGACGACTCTTTTAAAGAGACGAAATGTGTTGATTTTATACTTTAGGCTTGTAGTAATATCCGCTCATTCAGCCATGCACATATCACCTTTACTTATTAAGATCCAATTCAAATTATTGAATGCTTTAGGTGTATGTGTTATTAAATGTTGTCGCTTGACGGTGAAAATCAATTCTTTTATGCTCTATTGTTATCAAACAATATTTTACATTCCTTTTTTGTGCCTCCAAAATTCTATATTCCATGCGACATTAATTTGAAATGTTTATTTTTAAATTTCAACTCTTCAACCGGGTTAATATATACACAGCTCCAATACCGGCCGGCCGATTGGGCATTCACTAAATTGTGCACGCGATTCCCTATCTATATCACGCGATACCATAATCTGTTTCGCGTTTCCCTATCAATGGTACGCTTTATCTTATTCGCTTGCGCGATTCCATAAGTTAGGCACGCCGTATCCTATCTATTGCCAAACCCTGTAAATGTGACTTGTGTGAGGAATATCAATTGGGTGAGATACGGTGAACTTATGAGCGCTTCACTCTTCCTTGATGTCCTTGATTCTTGTGCTGTAAGATATATAAAAAACTCGAATCCTGGATAATCGAGTGCGCCCTTGCCGCTCCCACCAAGCAAGGACATTTCAAAAACCTCCCACTCCTTGGTGGGGCAAGGATTGTCAAACGGTGTTTAACATGAACCGGACGGCTTTTAAGGCTTTTAGAGACTGTTCAATCCTCGTACACAATTGAACGCTCTGGGTTTTTTTACAATTTGAAGGACCATTTATTTTACTGTTTTTAATTTTAACAATTAGCTTCCGTCCGTTTCCTTTGGTGATCACTCTGCTTCACCTCTCTCAACTAGCTCTCTCACATCCTTCTCGCGGCACCGCCTAGGGATGTGTAGATGACAAATGTAATTAAGGTTCTTTCCTTCCAGATGGGAACGGAACAGAGACACTGGCTCACGACGCTTGTATACACAGCACAAGAGTTTGGAGAGAAGTTGCAAAAAAGAAAGGCTACTGGCGAAATTACGTCAAAAAACTGAAGCCCTCTGTTTCATTGAAGACACTTTGTGTTAAGGATCAATTCAAGTATTCGACCCAGGGATGATATACTGTAATGAGTTCTTGCGTGTAAACTCGACTTAAGGTATAAGCGAACTATGTACACGTTACGCAGACGCCACAGCTTAGCAACAAACATGTACGATCGCGTATGACGCTAGCCACACGCATGCACCACACTCAACGGTCGATCACCAACCGCTATTCGAGCATGCACGGAAGTCAGACAGACACAGGACACTCATGTTTCAAGCCTAGAACCCAACGGGAGGTCTACACCACTGTACCAGCGAGTGACAACACTAGCCCCGGAACCGGAAGACAACCCTCAGGAACTGATGAACGAATCGTGGGACCACAACCATTGAAATGCTGACGACTGATCAACGCATCGTGGGAACACCAACGACGGATGTACAACCAACCGCGATTGGCTGACCGAGAAATGCTGAAGTTGCAAAAAGATAGAATAAAATAGGCCGAGCTAGGGAAAGCCAGCTCAGTCTTAAGTCGTAAGCCATGTGTTGAAGGTGTAGTTACAAATAAAAATTATTTTTTTGTTATGAATCGACCACGATCCGCATAACTGGCGCAGCCATCCGGAATAAGTTGGAGTGAAAAAAGTTAGTGAGTGAACAAAAAGAGGATATTACTTATTAAGAAAGGTAATACAGTGGTTCCCGCTATACACGCATCCGTCAACCCGTACGAGATTTGAGTACCCCCCGCTTGCTGACAAACACCGGGAGCACCCGCAACGTCCAACGAAGACCAACACGGACCGACAACCTAACTAAAAGAGCAGATGCAGCCTAAAACCCGGGTATGAAGCACTTCAAGGTGATCATCCTATAAGTAAAATCCTAATCACAGGTAAAGAATAATTCGTTAAGTGGTGAAAAGTGATTTCAATTTTCTTGCATTCTGTGAATAAGAGGGTAAGAAGGGGAATTATCAAAACTACAAACGATAGCAAACAACGCCATTTGTTTTTATTTCCTTTTTCGTTCATAAGAACACGAAAAGAAATTCAACAAAGCGAGTGTGTTAAAGCACAAACGTAACAACCTAAACTAAACCTCCTTTTACTTCTTGATTCTGCGAATAGGAGTCAAGGAGAAGGTGTAATCAGGTGTACGTAATTGGAATAGCCACAGATCAAGTGAACCTTCTCAAAACGAAGAGATCTAATAGGCAAAACATATTCCTAAAGAACAGAAACATTATGGCCGATTTAGAGTTAGTCGCTCACATCGCGCAGCTGACGCAAAATCAAAATGCACTCAGAGAAGAGATTGCAAGATTATCAGCAAGACCGGCAGTAAATCCATTTACCTACTACAAAACACCGGACCCCATTAAACATATATCAAGTTTCAGTGGAAACAAAAGAGAAACTTTAGCATGGATTCAGGAGGTGGAAGACTCTCTGAAACTGTTTGAAGGGTTCGAAAACGAGCCAATGTACCCACAACTAATAAGAACCGTGAAAAGCAAAATCATTGGAGAGGCGCGTGAGATCCTTATCGCGGCCGGAAACCCGAAAGAATGGCAGGAAATTAAAGATGTTTTATTGCGATGCGATTTAGCATCACATATACAGTCCATATTCCATATAACGATGGGAAAGAAAACTATCTCTGAATACTACGGTAAAATAAAAGAGATCGATACAGCAATTAAGAGTACGGCGAACGCAACGGAAGAATTAAAGGGTGCAACAAAGCAAATTAACGCATTGGTGGAACTTATCTCTACCACCAGATACATTGACGGACTTGGAGAAAACCTGTCAATGATTGTTAGATGCCATAAACCCGAATCATTGGAAAAAGCATACACTTATGCAATGCAATACTGCAATGCCGCAACGGTTGGAAAAGCAAAGTTACAAACCAGACGTAAAGAAAAATTTCACAGAGAACTTAAATAAACCCTCAACATCTGGCTTCAGAAAACCAGAATATGAAGCAAATAAAGAAGTCAAACCAGAATTCAAGAAAGATTTCAAACCAGAATTCAAGAAAGATTTCAAAATGGAATCGGGAAAATTTAAGCATCACCCGATAAGCGAAGATGTGTCAATGAGAACACACCGATCTAAAGGTCAAATCAACACACACGAAAACGTGGAGGAATACAGCCAAGAAACTGATGAAGAAACAGAAGAAGACGAATCATCTGTTTCAGATGAATTAAATTTTCAAATGACTACTCCAAGAAAGGAAGGAACACAGACAACAATAATTTTATCCCTTTTCTAGAAATTCAAACCACAAAGGGAATGCTGAAATTTTTAATAGATACAGGAGCAAATAAAAATTATATACCCGATCACGTAAATTTGGAAAATTGCAAACAAGAGCAATGAATTCACGTAACAAACACACAAGGAACACATAAGATACAAAAATCAGCAACATTCGATGTTTTCAGCATAAAGGAGAATGTGAAATTTTTTGTCTTTAAATTTCACAATTACTTCGATGCTCTGAACATTAAGCCCTCGCTAACCTCGACATCTCCAAAAACACATTAAAAATAGGAAGGAAATTATTCAAGCTCAATAAAAAATTTCCAGAAAAACAAACAATAAATTTACAAAACCAGGAATATCAATTTATCAATTAAAAAATAAATCATAATAAAGAGTTTATTATCGATGAAGAATTAAATCTTCATTGCATCACCATTTTGCCTGGCTTATACCGAGCAAGAAATGGAATTGCAACAGTCGCCATACGTAAGGAAACAAAAGAACTCGTATGCGAAATAAACTCTCAAGATATTTTATTTAAAGACGATTACAATATCATCTCTGACATGAACTACAAAAAACGTTCTCCTTCAAATTTTAACATTAGAAGTGAACATATGAATAGAGAAGAAAAAGAATCCATCTCAACAGTGGAGGATCAATCCCCTTGGAGGCCCAAGGCGGAATTTTTCAAGGGGGGGCCATAATTTTGCTACGGCATTATCGGTGTTAGGGAGATGTACTTCAAACATGACGTAACAACACCAGCAAAGTCTCGGAAAGAAAGCTCCCTTGCGTACATCTCAGAGTTCTGTTGCGTAGCCCTGTAAACGGGCCTAGTAAGCTAGTCTCTATATATAAACGTTTGTGTGCGCTAAAGAGAACGATAACGCCACTACTTGGATCGCCATTAGCTGGTACGAAATTCCATACAAAACCAGCTGTTTTCAGATTGCCGATACCAGGAAAGCATCCACGGAAGAGGTAGCACCTAGTACAGCAATTTTGGTCGAAAACCGCCGAAAGGTATGCAATGTTTAAACACTAACTTTCCCGTTGGTCGTGAAAATTTTTTTCGAAAACTACCAGTTTCCGAATTTAAAGTACCAGGAGAGCATGCACGGAAGAGGTAGCTCCTAATACTGCGCCGTAAGGTATGCAATGTTTATACACTAACTTTGCAACCAACTTGCAACGCAATGCGCCGTAAGGTATGCAATGTTTATACACTAACCTTGCAACCAAGTTCTTGTATGCAAGTTTGCATGCAAGTTCTTGTATGCAAGTTTGCATGCAAGTTCTTGTATGCAAGTTTGCATGCAAGTTTGCATGCAAGTTCTTGCATACAAACTCGCATACAAACTTGCATGCAAACTTGCATGCAAGTTTGCATGCAAGAATTTGCTTGCAAGAACTTGCATGCAAGCTTGCATGCAAGTACGAAGTTGGGCGCCATCTTGCTGCAAGTTTCTTGCATGCACCAAACTTGCATTGCAAGTTGGTTGCAAGGTTAGTGTATAAACATTGCATACCTTACGGCGCATTGCGTTGCAAGTTGGTTGCAAAGTTAGTGTATAAACATTGCATACCTTACGGCGCATTACCAGGAGCTACCTCTTCCGTGCATGCTCTCCTGGTATTATACATTCGGAAACTGGTAGTTTTCAAAGAAATTTTTCACGACCAACGGGAAAGTTAGTGTTTAAACATTGCATACCTTTCGGCGGTTTTCGACCAAAATTGCTGTACTAGGTGCTACCTCTTCCGTGGATGCTTTCCTGGTATTATACATTCGGAAACAGGTAGTTTTCGAAGAAATTTTTCTCGACCAACGGGAAAATTAGTGTCCTGGTCCTGGTGCAATTTCGTTTATACTGTAAAGTCACAAAGTCGATATTCTTCTCTGCATTTAAATTATCACATAGAAAAAAATGTTTTATATAACCAAGGAAGATATTTTTGATCAATTTTCTACATTGTAAATTAATTTTTTTTTTGCTATAATTTAATTTTGTTTTAAAATTTTCAAAAATCGCACAATAGGCACAAATTTATTGGGGCCCCCAACACGGCGAGGCCCTAGGCGACCGCCTACTCCGCCTACCGTTTGATCCGCCGCTGCATCTCAAACATAATAAAAAAAAACAAATCCATTCTTTACGAAGAAAATTCAAAGCTATCTTTTACACATAAAATAAAACACAAAATTCGAACCGTGGATGACATTCCCATTCACACAAAATTATACAAATACCCACAAGTGTTCGAACAAGAAGTCCAAAAACAAGTAAAGAAAATGCTAAATGACGAAATTATAAAAGAATCAATCTCACCATACACTTCACCTGTTTGGATAGTTCCAAAAAAAATGGACGCATTAGGAAATAGAAAATTCAGATTGGTTATCGATTATAGAAAACTAAATGAAAAAACGGTAAACGATAAATACCCAATCCCTGATATTACCGATATTTTGGATAAACTTGGCAGAGCTCATTACTTCTCGACAATAGATTTGGTTTCCGGATTTCATCAAATTCAACTTGCAGAGGAAGACTTCGAAAAAACAGCTTTCTCCATCAATGGCGGAAAATACGAATTCACAAGAATGCCTTTTGGTTTGAAAAATGCACCAGCAACTTTTCAAAGAGTAATGGATTGCATACTGAGAGAATACGTAGGAAAATGTTGTTTTGTTTATATGGACGACATAATTATTTTTCTCCTTCATTGCAAGAACACGAAAAAGATTTGTCGAAAATATTCGAAAAACTTAAAGAAGCAAATCTGAAAATACAACTTGACAAATGCGAATTTTTCAGAAAAGAAGTTCAATTTCTAGGGCATACGGTTACCGAACAGGGAGTTAAACCCAACCAAGACAAAATACAGGCAATTAAGTCATGGCCATTACCCAAAACCGAAAAAGAGATTCGACAATTTCTCGGCATCCTAGGTTACTACAGACGTTTCATAAAAGACTTTGCCAAAGTCGTGAAACCATTAACCAACTTGCTACGAAAAGACGTGAAAATCGAAATTACAGCAGAAATAGAACAGTGTTTCGAAAACTGTAAACAAATTTTAACATTGGATCCTATTTTAATTTACCCAGATTTTTCAAAGGATGTTGTCCTAACTACCGACGCAAGTGATTTTGCAATCGGAGCAGTTTTATCACAAGGACCAATTGGGAAAGACAGACCCATAAAATACGCTTCACGTACATTGAACAAAACAGAAGAGAAATACTCAACAACTGAGAAAGAACTACTTGCTATAGTATGGGCAGTGAAACACTTTCGACCTTACCTATACGGCAGAAAATTTAAATTATTCACTTACCATCAACCTCTTACACACAGTTTGACGAATGCTAACAACAAAATCATTCGATGGAGATTGGCACTTGAAGAATTCGATTATGAAATAATATACAAACCAGGAAAACAAAACATGATCGCAGATGCTCTTTCCAGGATAAAACCTGAAGAAGTTAATATTAACACACAATCTGACGATTCCAGCACAATGACAGCAGACACTAGCGATGATTATTTTATCCCATGCACAGAAAAACCGATTAATTTATTTAAGAATCAGATTTTTCTGAAAATCGGAAATATTGAAATGTCTGCTTACGAACAAATATTCCCAACGTACCACAGACACAACATCATCGTCCAAAAACATTACACGGAAGCAAATATTTTTGAAATACTCTAAACAAGAATTAATTTCAAAGGCACTAACTGTCTAAAGGTTCCAATAGAACTAATACAACTTTTCGCAAATTTTTCACAACTAATCGAACGTATTCACAACTAATCAAAGTATTCATTTCAGAAAAATTCTTAGAAGACGTCCGATTGAGCGAAGAACAAGATGAACTCATACGGGAAACACATAATTATGGACATCGGGGAACGAAAGAAAACAAAACACAAATTTTACAAAACTATTTCTTTCCTGAACTCGATCGAAAATTGAAAACTTTTTATAATCTTTGCAGTGTGTGTAAAAAATCAAAATACAACAGAAAACCTACCAAGCTTATAAGGAGAAGTACTTTTGGTGAAAAACCATTCGAACGAGTTCACATCGATATATTCTTTTTAAAAAGTCAAAAATGGCTCACCATAATAGATTCATTTTCAAAAATTTGCAAATGCCATTCCTTTAAACACAAGAACTATAATTGATGTTAGAAATGCTTTAACTGAGCACATACGGCAATTTGGAAGGCCAATAACCATTGTGAATGATCAAGAACCAACTTTCCGATCAATAGACTTTGTTGGATTCCTTAACGACCTTGGCATAGAAATTCATTTTGCTAGCAACTCAAGTTCCAATGGCATCGTAGAAAGATTTCATTCAACTTTGATAGAAATTTTTAGAACAACAAAAGAAAAATTTCGAAATCTCTCACTTAAAGATCATATAAACATAGTAATTGATATTAATAACAATATTTTTCACGAATCTACAAAACATAAACCAAGAGATGTAATTTTTAACAATTCCACTACTACAAATACAGAAGAAATACAGGAAAAAGCTCGAATGTTACAATCAGGAGTAGTTATGGAACTGAATAAAAGGAAGAAGAAATACGAAGATAAAAACCGAGACAACGAAAAACCCTCTTTTTTACATCCTGGCGAAAATAAGTGTATCAAAATATCGCAAAGATTAACAAACCCATTCAAATTCTGCACGGTAGATTCAGACCAATTTTTAACGTTCAAGGATACAAATAATATTAAAATTCATAAAGGTCGAATTAAGCACTACAACGTTTTTAATTCAATTCCAGATTGTACATGATCGCCCAAGTAAAAGCCAACACGTATAAAGAAGTAACAGGCAATAATGGAATAATAGCTTTCAAAATCGGAACAGCAAGGATTCAGATAGGATACAACCGGATAATACACCACATCAATATGAAGCAAATCGAAAAGGAAATCAATAATGTAGAAAAACTTTCTAAATCATTTAATGTAACAGATCACATTAAGGACACTCTGACAGCAAAGATAGGAAAAGTCAAAGAAAAATTGAGTGCCTTAACAAGTAAAAGACAAAAACGAGCACTAATCAACATATTAGGAACAGCGATAAAATTCATTGCAGGAAATCCAGATAGCGAAGATCTTACAATGATTGAACAAAGTATAAAAACCATAGAGAACATGAATAACAATATAATTGAGAATCAAGAAAAACAAATTAAAATCAACACAATTCTACAAGACAGGATTAACAATGCGTCTATGGCAATCAACAAGATTCAAAAACAAAGCAACGAGATACAAGAAACAATTTAAGGAAACAAGATTGATCTCGAAATCATTAACCTTATATTTGTAACCGATCAAATAATCGAGATAATTGAAGACATAGAAGAACAGACAATTTTTGCGAAAAACAATCTTTTAAACAAAAACATTATCCCTAGCGAGGAGAAGATATTTATTTTCCAACAACTCAAGAAACAAAAAGTAGAAATCAGCTTTTTAGATGAGATATTCTAATACATAAAAAGCAGCGTTTCGCTAGACGAAAACAACATCATCATCCATATAAAACTTCCCATGTTAGCAGAAAATGTCTACGACCTGATCAACTTAGAGGCAGTCAATATGAACGGCTCAACAGTGGACATCCCTTTCAACCTGGTGACAAAATTCGGAGATGATATCTATGCACAAACATCCGTTTGCAGCATTTGTGACAGCAAACTACCAGTCGCAGATGATTGTATTTTCAACATGCTAACGCACCGTACTCCCAAATGTCGAATCACACGACGAGGAAAAACTGTCCGTTTCAAAGAAATAATTAGAGGCATAGTCTTGATTGACACTAACGACAATGTTCTGATAACAGATTCTTGTGGAAAAAATCGAACAGTAAGCGAACCAACAATCGTCGAGATAGAAGACTGTTCAATAACGATAATGAACGCAACGTTCACGAAGAAACCACAACGATCATATGTCGGCGAATACCTAGCACCTATGTATGGAAAAGCAATGCACACGATTAAGCAATCCATAACGAACAACGAGTTCGATTGTATCGAGATTGACAACATGAAGAAGATACCGAAGCTGCAAGAAATAAGCAAATACTTACGTCACGAAAAATACGTAATGATCACCGGTGCAATCATCTTCCTATTGGGAACATGTTATGTATGCAGAATTTCCATACTGAAAAGGAAAATCCAAAGAAGGGTATTGCCACAGATCATAAGAATCGAAGAACGACCGATCGAGATGAGATCCACTACCCCAAGCAACACCACCTCGAAGAAGAAGACAGTACAACTTCCGAGATTCGCTATGCACACCAGTCAATCGAGGACAAATGACGAATCTTAGGGGGGAGGCGTTACGCAGACACCACAGCTTAGCAACAAACTTGTACGATCGCGTATGACGCTAGCCACACGCAAGCACCACACTCAACGGTCGTTCACCAACCGCTATTCGAGCATGCACGGAAGTCAGACAGACACAGGACACTCATGTTTCAAGCCTAGAACCCAACGGGAGGTCTACACCACTGTACCAGCGAGTGACAACACTAGCCCCGGAACCGGAAGACAACCCTCAGGAACTGATGAACGAATCGTGGGACCACAACCATTGAAATGCTGACGACTGATCAACGCATCGTGGGAACACCAACGACGGATGTACAACCAACCGCGATTGGCTGACCGAGAAACGCTGATGTTGCGAAAAGATAGAATAAAATAGGTCGAGCTAGGGAAAGCCAGCTCAGTCTTAAGTCGTAAGCCATGTGTTGAAGGTGTAATTACAAATAAAAATAATTTTTTTGTTATGAATCGACCACAATCCGCATAATTTACATATATATTTGGTTGTGTGAATAAACGAATTAGTTGTCTGCTAGTTGTCTTCCGAGTCGGTCTTATTCATTTGAACGATGAACAAATCACAACACTTTGGGGAAAAGCCAAAAGAATGCGGAGTAGCAAACATACTAACGAAAGCGAAAGTTTTTCCGGCGACTGGTTAAAGAATTTTGCCTACAAGTTCTGCCTTGACTTCGTTCCTGCGCAAAACTTCTCTCAACATGCGCGTGGTAGCGATCCTAGGATGGATTCACCTTTCAGTATGATGGAGTTTTCAATTGATCTCCTGCCTAGCAACAATTCTACCCCAGACTCCCACCAGACTGGTGAGAGAGAAGGTTGCCACCATTTTGAAGCCTGGTAAACCGGCATGTGTGAGAACCCCCAGACACGAATCGTACAGCCCTATTTCGTTACTTTCGTGTCTGAGTAATCTCTTTAAAAACATGATTCTCTTTCGTTTAGAGAATGCCTTGAATCAAACGGCCTTCTTTCAGCTACCCAATTTGGTTGTCGCAAAACAAAGGGTACAAATTAGAGATGTTCGCGCTGACTAAGAGTGAGTGAGTGAGTTGAAACCTTCGAGAAAGTGAATCAGTATAAATCAGCATGAATAGTTTTTATGACTCCTTTAACCACTCTTTTGCGTTTATACTCACTCTCACTCTCTGTGCCGGCTAGAAACTCACTCAGGAGTGAGTAAAACTGTTTTATCATTCTTTGGATTACTTTTGACACGATATGGCATCAGGGAGTTCTCCACAAGCTTATCAAGTTTAAGTTTCCTGCTTATCTCATAAATCTAATTAAATCATTTCTTGAAAATATGAAAAACATGGTATATGTAGGGAAGTCCAAATCATTGCCTTATGCACCTGTAGCCGGTGAGCCACAAGGCAGTGTATTATCACCCTTGCTATTTAATATCTATGTAGCTGACCTACCGAATGCACGTAATTGTACCAATTTCCTATACGCGGATGATTTTGCTATTTCGTCCTCGGCCAAAAACCCAAAAGTAATTATCAAACGCCTTAATAGCGCGCTAGAAACCTATGCTAAATATTGTACTAAATGGAAACTCAAAACAAATAGTTCAAAATCCGAAGCAATCTTTTTCACAAGGAAAACATGTATGCGGAAACTACCAAAAAGTGAACTAGTGATGAGGAAAGAGAAAATACCATGGCAAAAAAGTATAAAATACCTCGGAGTTTGTTTTGACACACGGGTAACTTTCAAAACGCATACAGAAAACACGCTAATAAGAACTAACAATATGATAAAAAACATCTACCCTTTCTTAAACCGAAAATCTAAACTAAATCTAAAAAACAAACTACTCTTATACAAAACATTTTTCAGGCCAGTAATTACGTACGCTGCCCCAGCTTGGAAGGGTATTGCATTATCACACCGTAAAAGGTTACAAATAGCGCAGAACAAAATACTCAAAATGATTATTAATGTTCCTCCGTGGTTCAATACCAGGAAACTTCATATAATAACTAACATATCTACATTACAAGAGTTTATGGACAAATTAAACGGTAACTACCAAAACAGGTGTCAAGCAAGTAATCAGTATATATTGAACCAGTTAGTGGTATAATTAGGCTAGCTGATCTTAGGTTAATTTAGTTATAATGTAGTTATAGGGTTATCTTTAATAACGGTAGATATAGTGTGTTGTGGACATGCTGACCGACGCGCAACATTGTCGTCTGGGTCGCTCGTGTCGCGCGACAGACCTTTGATGACAGGTGTCAGCTGTACCACGTGCGACAGGATAAGGGCGCACCCATTTTTGGTGTCATCCTGCAGGCCAGGACGTTGGCACCTAAAAGCGGGGACTTGATCTTACGCGAACACAAAATAGTGCTAGGTTACTTTTAATTGATAAGTGTTTTCTGCTTTCATGGGTTTTTTATGCAAATTTTTCCCATAACATTATTCTCATCTAAATCTATCAATGAAAGATACCAGCAATTGCTAATTAAGTAAACATAATCAATGAGGAAAGAAATAGGTGCGAACCCATTAGGCAATAATTTAAAGTGTGTAACAACAGCATTGTAATAATAATCCTAAATAAACTACTACTACTACTACTACTACTACTACTCTTTGGATTATGATCACTCTGTATGAGTGAGTAAAACTGTTTTATTACTCCTTTTGGATTGAAATTGAAAGCATATGCTCCCAGTGGGCACCCAAAAC
The DNA here is from genome assembly GCF_943734755.1 of Anopheles moucheti. NCBI lineage: Eukaryota > Metazoa > Arthropoda > Insecta > Diptera > Culicidae > Anopheles > Anopheles moucheti. The sequence goes on from NC_069140.1 coordinate 58,669,969, forward strand.
GTCCATGATAATTAGAAAGAATACAGTACCGTTGGCTTAGACTCGTACTAGGGAGCATGAAATCCACTCACAATATGTCCCTAGAAGTAATGACCGGAGTGATGCCGCTGAAACTTCGCGCTGAATTGAAGCGCTAAAAACAGAGAAGGGCGTTAAGAGCCATGACTAATTTATTCACAAAATTATTGAAGTACTTGGCTCATTGTTTGAAAAAGCTTTTCGAATTTCATTAATTTGGGTTCCTTCTCATTGTGGAATTCCCGGCAATGAGAAGGCCGACTCATTGGTCAAAAAAGGCGCAATCGAAGGCGCATTTTACGACCGACCTATCTAAACCCATAAGTACCTTTGCACCCCACAGCAACTTTGTTCCACCACTGCAATCCATAATTTTAAGGTAGTTTATAAAGCAACCGAGCAAGCCCGGAATAAGGCTCATAACTGGGAGGAAATGCCCACAGCCATTCAATTTCGTCAAACTCTATCGATCATACGACCCTCGGCTATCATGATGGAATAAAATAAAAATAAATAAATTAATATTACTCATGATGTAACATCAATCATTGCTTGCTTTTAGGAACACCGCAAAAGTACAACATCAATTGGGCTTGGTACGAAGAGATAAGTTTCCTCGAGCACACATTGGATGGGGGGAAAACGAAGAATTCTGTAAGACAGAAATGCAATCATTTGTGCATTTTGTTTATTTACTTATGATTATTTTAAACTGATACGGTTTTGTAACTTTACACTTAAAACTATTTATTGTAACTAGGAGAATAGAACAGCAAAACGAAAATTGTCACACAGATTATATTTAAAACATTCAGAGTCCTAATCGACAGTCACATTTTATATTATTCTAGAAGCCATAGCAATCAATGGTTCATTATCCCTACACGCACGTCTAGCTTGGATACAAGCGCTGACGAGTCGATCCGGTGGTCCAACAGTCCCGCAATACACAGCTTCTGGGCGTTGCAGTTGCGTTGCTTCAGCGAATCGTGTTCGAGCAGCGTACAGCGTCCCTCGTAGTCCACTCTCCAGAACCTCAAAGCAAAACGCGTGAATCTGCGCTGGATCGACACCATACTACCGAAGTGTATTCCAGTAAAGACCGCACCCAAGCGCAGTACAACGTCTTGACGCAGACCGGATCAGCGATGTCGCGTGAAATTTGTTTTACTAAGAAGATTCATTCATCTTCGCAGAAAATGAGAAGGAATGAACGAAATGAAAAATACCGCACCCTTCGAACAACTTTTTCTTGACGACGGACAATAATGTTTAACCACGAATGTTATCGGTATCGATCATTACAAGTTGACAAGGCCGTTGAAAACAATAGAAGGACAACCAGAACAACCGACCGCGTACACGACTGGGATGGCTCGTTTTTGGCAAGTGCATAGATTGCGACGAAGCAAACATAGTGCAGCACGAGTCAAGTTACCATATCTGCGATTACCAAGGAGCAACTGCACGAGGAAAACCGTATGATGGCAGCGTATTTTAAGGATGACGATTACGGTCCTGCGAAACCGCTATCACTTTCGAATGAACCGCTGTGGTTAAAATCGTTTCAGTTAACGGAGTCCACCATTGGGCACGTGCACTACTAGACGGCGGCTCGCAGATTAATCTTGTGACGGAAGGATTGGTTCAACGATTGGGGGTTCCAAAGACACGAGTGAATCATACACTAGGTGGAATCGGCAAGGCGCAACACACCTGCCTACATATGGTACAGTTTTTCATCCAGTCTAATTGTACCTCGTTCCGGACGGTTTGGAAGTTCCACGTGTCGAAAAACGTTACTTGGGATCAACCTTCGTCGACAGTAGATCGTACAAGATGGCAGCTTCCGGATAATCTGACCTTAGCTGACCGTCAATTTGACCAACCGGGCCCCATCGATATTCTCGTCGGCAGAGAAGGCTTCAACGAGCTGCTGTTAGAGGGAATGATCAGACTCGATAACTCCACGCTTCTGCTGCAGAACACAGAGTTAGGATGGATTGTCTCGGGAAACGTGTCTCGCGCTGAACCTGAGTCGTCAATGTCCTTGTTAACGGTATGCAACGTCGTATCTTTAGAAGATCAACTGAAACGCTTTTGGGAGCTGGAATCCTGCCAGTATCCTAGCATTTGGTCTCGAGAAGAAAGAGAATGTGAGACTGAGTTCGAGAAAACAACAGTCCAAGATGAATACGGTCGGTTTGTAGTCGCTCTTCCAAAACATCCAGAACGAATTGCACAACTGGGAGAATCATACGAGATAGCCAAACGACGTTTTATCTCCTTAAATCGACGATTAAAAGCTCAACCCGACCTCAAGAGTGCTTACGATAACTTCTTGGAGGAATACTTGGCCCTGGGCCATATGGAGGAGATTAACCCTGACAACGAGATAAACGGTAAAGTATACTATTTGCCTCACCATTGTATTAATCGTCCTGACAGCCTCACTACTAAACTGAGAGTGGTATTCGATGCGTCGTGTAAAAGCGATACCGGAATCTCTTTAAACGATGCTTTACTGGTGGGTCCAACAGTGCAGGAGGATCTTTTCAGTTTGCTTCGATACCGATTACATAAAATTGTAATCATTGCAGACGTTGAAAAAATGTAGCGGCAGATATGGGTACGTAAGGAGGATCAACCCTTGCAACGCCTCATATGGAAGGAGTCATCGGACGAGCAGCTTCGAGTATTTCAGCTAAAAACGGTATCCTATGGGACTGCGTCGGCCCCATACCTAGCTACTAGGTGTTTAAAACAGCTAGCCCATGACGGACGATCAACGCATCCCAGCGTATCAGAAATCCTAGCAACTGATTTCTACATGGATGATCTGATTACTGGTGTGAACTCTATCCACGAAGGTAAGGCTGTGTGCGGTGAACTAAAACAGTTGCTGGCATCTGGTGGATTTCGAATACGAAAGTGGGCATCGAACTCATCCGAAGTTCTAGCTAGCATTCCGGTAGAGCTCCAGAACGACAGTGAGATTCTCAATATTGAAGCAGGTGCTTCGATCAAAACGTTGGGATTAGGTTGGAGACCTGCAACAGACCAGCTTTGTTTCCATGTACCATCTGGGAGTGAACAGATTCCAATCACTAAGCGGATAATAGTGGTAGTTGCCAAATGTTTCTTGCAAGAGCTTTGGCAACACGAAAAAACGTGGGACGAATCGGTGGATCACGAGCGACAGCAGCGTTGGTCGCAGTTTCGAGAACAGTTAGCAGAACTCGAGACTTTAACTGTTCCACGAAGAGTGGTCGGATGCGTCACCCTTATCCAGTTGCACGGATTTAGTGATGCTACCATTAAGGCGTACGGAGCGTGTCTATATCTGAGGTCCGAAGCATCTGACGGAAAGGTGAATGTTCATCTTTTTACGGCCAAATCCAAGGTAGCTCCTATACCAAACACAAAGGGTAGAAGAAACATTACACTTCCGAGGCTCGAACTATCCGGCGCCCTGCTAATGGCGCACCTCTGGCAAAAAGAGAACCAAGGTTGCAAATTCGCCATTGAAAGCTTTTTTTGGGTGGACTCCACTATAGTGCTGTATTGGATAGCCAATCATCCTGCTAGATGGAAACAATTTGTTGCGAACAGGTTGTCAGAAATCCAAACCCTGACTCCGAAAGAAGCGTGGAACCATGTTGCCGGCGAACAAAATCCAGCTGATATAATCTCTAGAGGCATGACACCTTCGCAACTAAAAGAGACCTCGCTTTGGTGGCATGGACCACCGTGGCTTCAACGGCCCAAGGAAGAATGGCCCCGACTGAACCAGCCTCTAAAGGTTCCAACGGATGAGTTGGAGGAGAAACCAATAGTGGCAGTCACGCAGTTCTTTCCAAAAAACATGTTGTTTGAGCTTCATTCGTCTTTTGGGGACTTCGTGCGTTTAGTCGCATACTTACGTCGGTTTTGTTTCAACTGTTCAGCAGCCAATCGAGACCACCGAAAGGTGGGATTCTTACGACCCTCGGAACTTCATGAAGCTACCCGAGTGTTACTCCGCATCGCTCAACAGGAATCGTTCAGAGAAGAGATTCGCGATGTCAACGAGTCCGGCCAAATAAAATCATCATCCAAACTAAAAACCCTGTGTCCGATCTTACACGACGGTATACTGCGGGTCGGTGGTCGCCTAAGACACGCCCCAGTCTCTTATGATCGGAAACATCCAGTCATCCTAGCTGCATCACACCCGCTGACCCTGATGGTAGTGCAGCACTATCATAAAACGTTGCTTCACGCGGGACAACAAATGATGATATCGACGATTAGAGAACGTTACTGGCCGCTACGGATTCGAAACTTGGTTCGGAAGGTGGTACACGACTGTGTTCAGTGTTTCCGAATAAAACCCACCACCAACGAGCAACTCATGGGTGACTTACCACCAGAAAGGGTGACACCTGTGTTACCTTTTCTACAGACGGGAGTTGACCTGTGCGGACCCTTTTACTACCGTTCCGGAATTCGCAAAATAATACCGGTGACATGTTTTGTAGCCATCTTCGTCTGTCTCTCGAGAAGATGGGTTTATTCTGGTTGTAGATGTGAAAACTAAGGAGGGTCAGTACAAACGGGCAATCAATCGTATATGCGTATTACCAGGGCAAACGAGCAATGAAAAATCACGGGGGGCGGCTATGTTAGCATTTGAAGGGTTAGCACGTCAATGTTTGGTTGACTCTTCAACCACCGGTCGTAGAAGGAGAGAAAGGAGAGTTGACGGATTGAGAAGGTTATATGTATTTGAATAAAGCAGTAGCAATTGAACTATCGTGAAAGCAAGTCCGCCAACAACGTTCTTAAGGCGTTTTATATCCTAGCCCGTTTTCCTCTCACTAACCCAAAAAAGTTCGATTGGTAAGGTCATGTCACAAGCTTGCGCATTCTCAATGGGGCAAAGGCTGCTGCGTATCGTAATTACTGATTGCACCCGCTTTAAGACGCAACTATAATGCAGCGGACTTTCCACGAATACCGTTTAACATTTGTGGTTAAACATTATTGTCCGATGACGCCAAGATAAAGATTTCCTTCGAAGCTGAATTCGCACCAAACACCATGAACACCTCTATGCTTTCGTTTTCGCCGTTTTGTCCACGTTAACTCACTTGTGTTGATACCACTCATCGCAAAAGTCACACTGTATCACAGATTCCGCGTCGGACTTTGCGCATGTCGCGCAAGTAACTTTCAGGACCGTTTCACTGTGTTGTTCTATTTCGCACTACACGTTCCGGATACTTTATTATTGTGCACGTACGTATGTATCTCTTACCAAGTCCAGTTCCTTTGTGTGTTATAATGCGGTTGCATCGCGATTCGCGCTCCAAGTCTATGACGCGGTTTTTGCACCATCAACAATTTGGACGCTACGATCAACGCCAAATCGCAGCCCAAATGCCCATGCAGCGGTGACCGAACACGATCGCAACTCAAACCGTCGCCACGGTTTCTGTATCATCGGCGTTTTGGATACCGATTAACGACAAAATCACCGGCAACAGGAGGTGCGCTTAGATTAAGCATTAATGATAAGTCAGAAATAATTTAGCATTTAAGGCCGCTAGAATTTCGTTTATACTTCAAAGAGAGAGTCCCCTTACGTCTCTGCACCTATTTTATTCACCAAATCAGGCGGTTTTTGAAAGATTACATTAAAATGAGCTAGAAAGAAAGGTTTTATATGACATAAAAGGTATTTTCGACCAATTTTTCAACATTTTGCTTAAATTTTGTGCTATAAACTAGCTCAGCTGTCAAATTTCCAAAAACCGCATTTCTCCGAATCCGCGTATCTCGGAGACTGCCTGAGGATTCGACTTACGCAAAAATTCGAGATACGCGGAGTATTCTCGGGTTATAGCGATCCGCTATAACAGCGTATCTCAGCGGGTTGTTTTATTATAATTGATTTTAGCTCTCTGACTTGCTAAAAAAAATTGTTCTATGATCTCCTTGCGATTCCATCGGGTGGATGCGAGAGACTTCAAGAAGGAAGCTGGTCCACGAATTTCCTGAAAGCCAATGGACATCCACTGAACTGCCCAACAATGTAGCTGATTTGTCATCGGATGTGAAGGCTGTAGACAATTTAGCTGGAACATTTACTTCTCATGACGACAATCATGGATGCCGAGTATGGTGTTAAGCGGTCAAGAGAGCGTAGATTCTGTACTCAACGAAAATGAAGTGTCTACTTCTACCGTGGACATGATGTTGAATTAGTTCAAGATTTTCCATTCCATTTCAGTGAATGATATTGCAAAGTAATCAAATTTCAGCAAAGCTATGAAATCTGTAGTTTGATACATCATGTACATTTTTTTTTTAATTCCATTATGACGGCCGAGGACCGTATGATCATTATGTACAAAATGATGTTACGGAAAATAAGCCGCTTTATGTCCTTAAGAACAAAATTGATAGAAAAAGATTGGCATAAACGAATATTGCAAGACTCGTGGCACCGATCGTCGTCGATCAAACTATACTCAATGAAGCTCACTGTTGATCGCTCAGCGAGGAGGGCATACGGCATCACTTCCTTCTTGTTACATCCGCCATCGAACGACGAGGTTGGCGACAACAATAGTCCGTACCAGATATCTACCGAAGAAGTAGTGCATCCGTGTTCCTCTGCTGAGTGCCAGCCGGTCAAGGTGCAGCTAGCACCGGACGATCGTAAGGCTCGTAAGGCTCTATAACGAAGCGACCTGTGCGTAGGTGCGTAATTGTGGTAACTTAGTTGTATCGTCTAATATTGTGTGTGTAAACTAAGCGCCCACTCAGTAAAGTCCTCTTGGAACCTGACAAAACAGCATCAGAGCATGACTCGTATCGCCCGATTTCAATGTCATCGTGTCTACGAAAATTATTTGAGAAAATGATTATTTTTAGATTAAACAACTGGCTACAATGTAGTATTCTTTAGTCAATTACCCAGCTTGGATTTCGCAAAGGCAAGGACACCAACGATTGCTTGGCGATGTTTGTATCGGAAATTGAGTTGGCTTATTCTCGAAAAGAATTGATGGCCTTGTTGTGGCGTTAAGTTAGGTAGGCACTGTAAGTATTTTCCGTTAAGTTTAGGATACACTCTGTTCCGTTTCCTCGGAACAAGAGAAAAAACTTGAGAGAGGACAAATGGTAGTATCGCGATTGCAGCGGTACGACGAGCGAAGGTACCGTTAGTTTTGATCGATTTAAAAGCGGGCGCGAGTCCTGCGCTCGTGAGTCTGATGTAACAAGCGATGCAGATAAGTCGCAAGTGCTGATAAAATAAAGTAGCTTGTGCGTTGAAGTAGCCGACAGTCTAACTAATTTAGTAGTTTCCGCTGAGATATCACACACTCCTTAGTGAGGGAGTACCCAAGCGTGGCACTCACGGTAGGACATATATAAGTGTGCACGTGGTGGGTATCACCCTTCTCTCCTGGTCTGAACAAGGTGCTAATATAGTGGTGTAACGTAATAACAGCCTCTTGACATCAAGGGGGTTTTTGACTGAATGTGACATCTGCTATGCAAAAGTTAAAAACTGTGGGTTTAAGTCCAATAATAAACAACATCGATTTTAATCTCCTTTCATGAAAAGCAATGAATTTTGACAATGGTCATCTGAAAATTAGGAGGGTCCGTTACTACGGACTACCACGCGGTTCCGGTTTGAGCCCCTTATTGTACAATTTCTATGTATCAGATATTGATTCATGCCTGGCTCCTGGGTCCAGCTTACGGCAATTGGTGGATGACGGTGTTGTATCAGTCGCTAGCAACATCATCGCCGACCATCAAAGTCCTTTGCAATCCACGCTAGATAACTTAGAAGTGTGGGCCAGAAACCTAGGTTTCGAGTTTTCCCCTGAGAAAACGGAGTTGCTTATTTTCTCGATTTTCTACGATACCGAGAGAAATAGACGCAATAACTTGGTTGACCCCAAATTCGACTTATCGCTTTACGGCAAAACGATAAATATTGCCAGATCTTTTCGATACCTCGGCGTTTGGTTTGATAGCAAAAATGTGTGGAGGACACATATTGACTATCTAGTTAAAAAATGCACTAGAAGAATCCATTTTCTCTGAACGATTACCGGATTCGGGTGGGGTGCGCACCCATCACACATCCTTAAATTATACAAGACAACGATATTGTCCGTCTTGGAGTATGGTTGCATATGCTTCCATTGAGCAGCCAAGTCGCATTTGATCCGTCTAGAACGGATTCAGTATCGTTGCTTGAGAATCGCATTGGGTTGTATGAAATCGACCCATACTATGTCACTCGAAGTGACGGCTGGAGTGATGCCGCTAAAGCTCCGTTTTGAGCTACTTTCGCTTCGCCTTCTCGTACGCTCTACAGTATCAAATCCATTGATAATCTAGAACCTTAAAATACTGCAAGAGATAGGCTCTAAATGCAAAATCCTGAAAGTTTACGCGGATTTTGCCTCTTTTCAGGTACAACCTAGTACATCGCAAAGTATAAATCGTACCAGCTTACCAGAGTCCTGTATGTATGAAGATGTATGTTTGTATAAATGGAAGTATGAATGGATTTGATGCGTATTGTGGGTACAATAAAGCAAGTCGACCGCTGCAGAACCACCAGAACGACCTGGAAAAAAACATAAAGGAAGAAAGACGGCACAATCACGATACCGACCCTCGCAAGAAAAAGGATCACTCTATTGCATGACGGAATATTACACAGCAACACGGCCGATTACACCCTGATGAATTTGCCCGCAAACTGATGATATGGCAAGCCATCTGAAGCTGAGGCCTCATAACATAATGATTTTTCATAAGGAATCAAACTATGAACTCAACAGTTTATTAAGAGCTCTGTCTGAAAAAGTGTGTTTTGCCTTTTATCAAGACTCATAAAGGCCCAATAAAAATCGCATTTAAATCATCTACCGGAGCATTCATCACCAGTCCCACCGATTCAATCCTTTGCGAAAGCGGCCCCCTTCCCCTACATCTCATCATCATAATAGTAGCAGCAGCAACTACAGGACTACAGGAAAAAGGAATTCAAGCCACCTCTATCACCAATAGAACCAGCACTGCATTACAAACCCCCACCAACCGACAAGTCCTCCAACTCACCAGGAGCGGTCAGCGCCCCTAGTATCAACAAACACCTGCAAATAGACTGGGACCTTAAACATCAACTAAAATCAGGGAAAATCCGGGCCACATAGCCAACCAAACATTCACACGTCACATCCGGAACAAGTATCAACACCACCACCACATCTTCACCGACGGTTCTGTTTTAAACGAAGTCGCCGGATGTGGTATACACTCCAACCATGACAATGGTGCCAATAAAAGATCATTAATTACATTAAATTAATTGGATTAAAATTTCCATTTTTTATGCAGAAGCAATAGCCATGCTTATCTCTACCGACGAAAGTCTTCACAGTGATAAGTCCAATGTCATCTTCACCGATAGCGCCAGAGTTCTAGCCGCCCTAGAACATGGCGTTGTTCGAGACCAACACAGCCAACTCCTTGACCAATTCCCCACAACAACGGAAATAGCCTTCTGCCTTCGGAAATTCCTTGTCATTCGGGAATCCGCGGAAATTAAAACCAAGGAAGATCCAAACCTCCAGAACCTGATAACCCCATAGCACGCCAAGACCTTACTTAATGGACCCAAAACACAATAGCACAGGAATGGAACACCACCTAGATAAACAGATCGCGGATGCTGGAGATCGCGAATGCGTGCTAAGGATATTCGGAGGATATTCATTTTCCCGGATGACCATCATTTGCTTGACTTGATTTGAAACTGGCTAATTGATCGTGGATTCAATCCACATCATTCGGACCTACAAATTATTATGACATGGTAATGGTAATTATTATGGGAAGGAAAAGGTCGGAAGCTTCTGGTCGAGTTTTGGACAAAAACGGCCAAGTACTCTGGAAGCTGGGTTGAGTTCTTCATTATGGTATTTGCTATCTATAAGGGCACTGTATATATGCTGAGCGGTATGCTTAATTTGCGAGAGCTCAAGAAAGAAGTAACGATCATTCATGGTCGGGATGAAATAAAGGGTTTACGAGCTTACTTGGCGTCGGTGAAGCTTTTTCCTGAATCGATTCAAACAGAACTGGCGTTTCAACAGATAGACTCTGAATCATTCGCATTATTTCGAACCAGCTCAAATAGAAGTTGACTCTTTTTCCGCAAAGCTGATTCTGTCACTTTTGCATCGCTTCATTGAGGCACAATGGTGTTTCACAATGGTTTTACCCGACAAATGAGTCAGTCAGCTTTGCGGGTAACATAGTCAGCTTCTATTTAGTTATTAGTTTAGTTTTATATTTAACATAGTCAGAGCGTGTGAATGATAGGAAACATTTGTATCAGCTGGGACATCAACGAGATGTTCTACCAAGTTAAGATAAGGAAAGAGGATCAACATACATAGCGCATTTTGCGGAACAATGGAGACTCCATTAGAAATTCGTATACGTACGTTATGCAGAATAGTGAAAAATCGAAACGATGAAATAAATGTTTATTTTGTGTCCAACAATTCGAAGCTCATGAACACCATCCGTCAAGAACATCAGATCCATCACAAGCTTGTGGATATTAAGGAGAAGAGCGTCGATTTTTCCCATTCAAATGTAAAGTTAATAAAGAACGTATCGGCGAATCAACTGATGAGAAATTGCCCACCAAACGCCATGTATTGAGCTTCGTGATGAGCACCTATGACCCTCTAGTTTTCATCAGTAACTTCACAATCCTAGGCAGAATATCGATGCAAACCGTGTATTTTGCTTTAAATGAGTGGCAATCGGAAATCCCCCCCAACATTCTGGCAGCAAAATGGTACGAATGACAGAAGATGATAAACGAAGCAAGAGATTTAGCTATTCCTACGCAAATCTCTGTGTTCAATAGCAGTCCGATTGAGCTCCATACGTTTGGCAGTTTAGCCTGATCGCGTTTATAATGGAATTCTCTTTGCTATGATGCGAAAGCTGCATCCATTCTGGCAAAACCCTCGTTGGAATGCTTTTCCGACATAATCTTTAATTCCGCAGCAAATTCATTACGTCCTTCACGATTACGTCTCGGTGATGCACCGATGCAGTAACCGATGCAGTGAATCGAGTTCCCATGAAAGGAATCGTTGCAGGATCCACCCAACATTATAAGGAGCACCCAGAATACGAGAAAGTACGTATGAAACGCTACTCTGAATTTAGCTCTGACTGAAATATCTTGACTAATAGAATAAATTTTATGAAAATATACATATAAAGAAGTTCAATTTTTGCTTTAATAATTACTTTGTTAAAGTTGAAACTCAAACTGTGAGACTGAAGCTATGCGACCGGGCATCTCAGTGTGTATAAAAAGCATGAAAAAATGTGCGACTGAACTACCACACACATTCAGTTCCTTATGCTGAATGAACCACACCGCACGCGTTAACTAAAATTAATCAAATTGCCCGAGCCTGTAGACGAGATGAAATTGTGCAGATCAACCAATCATCGACGATCGAGCCTTTTAGAATTATGTTTGGGCATGAAGGAAGACGTGCCGGATAGAGACCAATAAAATAGACGAGCGAGCAGATCATTATGATCCGGGTTAATATTTTGCATTTTGATACTGAATAAACGTGAATTTTAGCACGCCTGAACGGTTGCTTAAAATAGTATTACGGTGCTAATAGATGACGAGAAATTTCGCAAAATGAGAAAAATGAGAAATCGTGAGCTGTCAAAATTGTAGTTTCTCACAAATTTCGCGGGTTTTTAGCCTTCTCACCGTCTAATTACTGAGAAGTAGTTTAGCATACACAGCCGAGCTGTCAAAACAACTATCTGCATCGAGTTGCATTTGTTTACGTTTGGAAGTGGAAGTGAACAGAACTGCTGAACACTTTGTGAACAAATAAATGCATTAACCGTAGTGTCAATAACCAAATCTACACCTTAATCTCTACGACCGGCATACCCGGGTATCCCATACATTTTGTATGGGGAACGCAAAGATTTCGTCTTTAAACTTAAATATCTTTTTTTGTATTGGAAATTAAAATTTCAAATTTGGAACACAAAAGCGGGCATTAGTATTCTATACAATCGTGAAAAAACAAAATTTTAAAAGTTCATGTAGTATTTTTTAATGGTGTTTTTGTGTATGAAAACCCAACTTTTTGACATGTAGCATTCAATAACTTACTGTGATATATGAACTTTGCCTAGTAAAATTTTGTAATAAATCAATTTGTCGGCATATAATATTAACAAAAATGCATATTTCAATCATATAATTTGTGTATGTTGAAGATTGTGAATGTTTATTGTACTTGTATGATATTTATTAGATATTATGCATGGAATTTAGACTTCAACAACTGTTACATTTGGGCATGTTTGTTGAATCCTGAGCACATACGGGTTTCTTGCCTTGAACGCCTGATCCTTTGTATTGTTTTATATACAATATATATGCTATTGTATATATACTATTCTATATACGTATTATATACAATATATATACAAATTATATGTTTGAAATATGCATTTTTGTTAATATTAAATGCTGACAAATTGATTTATTACAGAATTTTACTAGGCAAAGTTCATATATCACAGTAAGTTATTGAATGCTACATGTCAAAAAGTTGGGTTTTCATACACAAAAACACCATTAAAAAATACTACATGAACTTTTAAAATTCTGTTTTTTCACGATTGTATAGAATACTAATGCCCGCTTTTGTGTTCCAAATTTGAAATTTTAATTTACAATACAAAAAAAATGATTTAAGTTTAAAGACGAAAAATTTTGGTTCCCCATACAAAATGTATGGGATACCCGGGTATGCCGGTCGTAGAGATGAGGGGTATAAAAAGAAATTTGCGAAAAAATAATGTTTACAGTTATCCAAATGCCACATATTGGATATTTTCTGAAAGAGAACTAAATTTCCTAAAGATACAGTAAAAAAAATCAGGTAGCTATCATATTTCAATAAAAAGTTATTTAAGTTTGAAAACGAAAATCATACCCGGGTATCCGGTCGTAGAGTTGACGGTTAAGACTTACCCATTTCTCTTTATCAAACTTTTCAAAACACTTTTTTTTTGAATACAGTTTTGAGCACTTTACCGCATGCACCGCGTGTTGACGAATGATTGTTTACATAACCGCGTTTCTCAAAAGCGAGAAACTCCTTGTTTGTCAAATTTCGACAAACGCTCATTTCTCAGATTTGCGAAATTTCCCGTACTAAAAAGCTGGATTGTACTAAAATAACATTTCTCATTTTTCTCATTGTGCGAAATTTCTCGTCATCTATTAGCACCGTTAGACGTTTTCCGAGTGCGACATCCGAAATGTTAAAGCCTTACTCGCGCTGCGAATAATAGCAAATCAACAAACAAATATGAAACGTGTAACAGTTCGCATAATACAATTATGCATTTCGACCATACGGATAAATTAGCAAAACAGACAGTAGTTGAAGTGGTGCCCAATTCGGATGGCGACAAGTTAGTGCACTGCAGAGCAATGCTGGACACCTACCTTCATGAGGTATTTGCATTTGTAACGCCAGGAGAAGGTCAGCGAAACCGTTAAGGATCATTTTGACCTGTCAATCTGTGCCTACACCAATAACAACGGAGACAACGGTTAGTATCACTTGCCAACTTTCAATTTGTCCTTCTACCAGTAACAACGGTTAGTGTCACTTGCCAACTTCACGTGGTAGCGTAAACGCCTTAAGTGCTTACGCGTTGGACATGTAGCGAAATACAGTCCAGCCCCAACCGACCGATCTGACCATCTGCGGCTGCCGTACAGATATCAGGCAGGCGACCCAGAAATCAGGATTAGGCAAGCAACCCAGAAAGCAGACGATCAAATTCGTGAGTTGTGTTTAGCTTTGATAGTGGTAACTCCGTCGTCAGTAATGTGTGACATTGCTATCCATAGAAGGAGAATACATAGTTCTTTCTGAAACAATTATAAAACCTTTAGTTAGCCAACTGTTTATAGATTTTGAAGAACATCTGATGAAACCGACTACGATTAAAGAAAATAATCAACGTTGTCAACCATCATATCAAGCCGGGAACGCGATACGGATCTAACGATTGGACAAGTACAGGAAGTAGAGCGGTAGAGCACGTAGCAGTCAACCATATTCTGTAAAGGGAGCTGGCCCGTCCTACTCAAAACGTTCGCACCGGTGTGCTAATGCTTTGAAAAGCTACTTACACGGGATTGTATGTTTAATAACGAAAAAAGTTCCCCTCAAAAGGGACCTCAGTAGAGTAGCTTGTGTTGCGGGCTTGCATCGTTTTACACCTCGCCGCGGATAGCAGGTGCATATTCACTCCGACAATGGCTTAAAATTCGAAGACGCAACGCAAAAGCTTATTGAACAATTCAACATGTTCCGCGACTGATCGTACCGAGGTGTATCATCCAAAGCTTACAAAAATCGACGGGGAGAGCGCGGTGAAAACTGCTCAGTAACACCTCTAATAGGCCATCTAGTTATGTAATATCTAATATGATCGTCGTATATTGGCAGCAAAGGTGTTAAGTTCATTATTCATTGCATTTGTTCATTGCAAATAAAAGCGATAATGCACACGTATTTTGTTGATCATATCCGACAACCTTAATGATTTGGCATCACTTACCCCAGCACAGTTTCTGAGAAGTAGTTAAATACACGCAGTTCCTCTTCCACACTACACTTGACAGTAACACACTCGATGAAAAGCAACGGTGGAAGCTGGTAACCATCATTTCTGGAAGCATTGGGATACGAAGTACCTACGGAAAATGCAGACAGAATGAGACACTGGTCTGATCGGCTAATCATCCTACTGAATGAATTCTCACCGACAATCAGTCAGCCGGAAGCATGTATCACACGAAGTGCGTAGCGAAACTAAAATTGGTAAATAGGAATAATTGCCCGTTCGATAATCAAAATTGTACACTGCTCTTAACCGTGGATCACGAAAACGCATGCAAATTTCTTCAACTTTTTGTTGAAATGCTGCCATGACGGGAGTATGTTTAGTGTTGGGCAATGGGATCCGGATCGGATTCTGGGATTCGATCCTTCATCGAATCAATCCGGCTTCAATCCTGAATCGAAGAACGTCCGGATCCCAAGTTCGGGTTTAGGATTGGGATCCAAAATAAAATTTTAGTTCATGAATCTTCTGTTTTCATCCACATCCACATATGTTCACTATGCATCCGGTTCTTTTGCATTAATGTAAATGAAAATAAAACATTTCAACCAAAAAAAACTTCTATGTACAGCTTTTAAGTTGAGTACAGACAGTTCCCGAGTTACTCGAAACTTAAAATTGGACAATTCGCGTAATTTTCTATGTACAGGCATTCCCTAAACTACGCAGTTCCTCTTATACGCGGATTCGGAGTTACGCGGTGCAATACGCATGCAATCTTTCTAAAAATCGCCTTATTCGCTGCATAAATTAAATGCAGAGAAGGAAATCGACTCTGTGACTTTGATGTATAAACGAAATTGCACCAGGATTCGAGTTACGCGGAAATTCGAGTTACGCGGATTTTTCCAGGGTTATTGCGATCCGCTATAATAGCGTATCCCGGGTACTACCTGTACAATTATTTTTGGCAAATTTCAAGTTTTCCCAACTACTCGCTACATTGTACTATTACAAATTTTAATTCTGGTCAAATTTTACACAATTGTCGAAATAGACGAGTAAATATCAATTATGAATATACTTTCTAACGTGCAGAGAAACATTCGATCCCTGAATACTTTCCTGGATACCTACTATGAACAATATTATAAAGAGCATTCGGCTGGCGTGAAAATTAGTGTTACGTTAATTTCTTTAACACGTTTAAAAAAATCTGTTGCAGTGTTCGGATGAATCAAAGTTAGTAACAATACTCTAGCGACATTTGCTGTTTTAAGAATTATTCTGCATGTCAACTTTATACAATTGAAGGAAAAACAGTAATATTGTAGTAAACGAAATAAAGTTTGGTTTTTATATTACATAATGTTCGTACTAACGAATAAGGATTACCAATAATGTTTGTTCGATGTATACGAACCATCCATTAATCATCAAGCACATATATCACAAATATAATAACGCAAGAGAAATCAAAGCGCATAGGCAAATGCAATTATGATCAGGTGTCTTCTGTCTTCGGAGGGCGAACGATTGAGTTTCGCTTGATGGATTCCACCAACCATTTGATGCCTTCATCGACACCTTCCCTAGAAATCGACAGTAAAGGAGAAAGCAAACACTATGTAATTAGAATGTATTTCTAGCACCATCCTATTCGACCATTTACCCCGTTAGCGCCGATACGGGCATCACCAAACAATCTCGGCGTCCAATGAGATGACCAGCCTCCTGGAAGACAGGTTTTATTTCCCGCACACCCATACATTCGGGTAGATCTTGTTTGTTGGCCAGCACTAGCAAAGGAATTCCGGATAGATACTCATTGCTTATCATCCGATCGAACACTTCCTTCGATTCATTCATACGAACGCGATCGTTTGAATCGACGACGTAGATGACAGCGTGTGATTCCGAGTAGTATTTGTCCCACAGTGATTGCAGCTCTTGTTGCCCACCCAGATCCCAGAAGCTCATCCGTATACCAGCGATATCGATCTGGCCAATGTTTAATCCGACTGTGGTTGTAATTTTACTCGGGTTCATTCCCCTGTAGTTTTTACTAAACTTCGTCTTTGCCGCTTCCAAGTAGGTCTGTACCAACGATTCAATTGCAATGTTCGAATATGCTAATGCTCTTTCACCCGGGCAATACTATATAGCTTACCGTCTTTCCAGCGTTGTCCAGCCCGAGAATCAATATGCAGTATTCATCTTTCTGTGTAAGGTACTTGTAAAATCCACTTAACAATGTATACATGGTTGCAAATGCAGAATAAAAACAGAACCAAGCTACAAGAGTATAATTCCAAGTCCAAAATGCCTATTCTTGCGCTGTGTAGATTTGACGTCGTGTTGTTGTTTTTATATGATTGACGGCGACAATTGCCATTCTGCCAAATGGCACGTTGGGATCATTCGGGGTTAAAAACGTTGACAGTTAAATTTCATAAAACCGGCAAATGCAAATCTGCAGAGTTTTCGTTATACTCCAATTTATTTACTATTGCAGTAAATTTTGTTTCTTTTTAGTAACGAACTGAATGAACTATTTGGTTTCATGATATTTTAAAACAGTTTCCTTGATACTAACAACCATCTGAAAGGCATTTCACAATTATAATATTGCATTGAAATCAGCCGTAATCTAATTTTTTCGATTAGCCGATTAGCAAAGTGTGCTAATATGTATTATAATAGACTAAAGTCAAGGCAAGTCGTTCATTATAAACGATTGGAGAATCAGTTAAATGAAAACGTTATCAGTTTGAAAATTCCTCGCTTCTGTATCGTTGAAATCCTTCGATTATGTCAAATGGAAAACGTATTCTTGTATCGTATGTATTCTTAATTTAATTGGAACTCTTTAATAACAGGCCAGGCTTTAATTAGGCCTAACAATAATTATATGTTCTGCAAATATTTAAAAAAAATATTCATATTTATTTCATTATTTATAAGTTGCAATTCTTCTTCATACAAATATGCTCTAGCTAGTATGGTAAAATATTAATTCTATGCTACATTTAAGCTAGATTAAAATCAGGTTATGCCCGTTGTGGTAAATTAAAAACGGTACTAATCGGTATCTCTACCCGTCCGCGACAGCTAAACCTAGCACAATTTCAAGTGGAATGAATTCATAATGTCTTTAGTTCAGCTTATGGCATGATGTAAATACCGTTATTACATACTTGTTGACAATGCGTGTTTAAATTCATAAAACTTTGTAAATTTCGCTGCGGGCGAACTAGAGCTAGTTTGAGTATTAGGAAAAGGAGAATAAAAGATGATGCGCACGTAAACGGACGCTTTCAGTACAGCATAATCGCACCTTGTGTTTTGTCATCGGTAGGAGGATTCAAAAACTTTTTCCTCTCGCGATGTTCGAGTCGTGTTGCGGCAATAAGCAATACCAAATTCAGTATAACCAGCGCAATGCCAGCAGGAATGAAGAAGAAGCTTGATCCCAGCATGGTCAGCCCCGTGCTGTACCAGTTATTGTTACGATCCTCGGCAAGCAGCACGTTGTGCGTCAGATAATTGTAAAATTGTAACAGCCAGCATACGAATGCTATGGTCTGGGAAAATCCGGTGAACAGGTTGCTAACTAATAACACTAACATGGTACCGGTTTTCTTAGAAGCCGATGCCGACTTTAGAACGGAGGCAATGGCAGTAATCACACCGCCAAGAATACCAAATCCAGTGCCAAGTGCAGCGCCTAGCCACAGCCAATAGCTCATCACGTCCGGTTCATTACGTATCATTGCCGGCACTGGAAAAAAAACAGATGTCGAGTTTAAATTGCATCAGTGTTACAGCAGTTTTCATCAGTATCCTTACCATCGATTTTGTAGTCTCGCAAACCGAATCCAACATTCAAACGCCGATGCCCGGTGAATAATCCGAAATTTATTTGACCGCTTGATTCCGTGAAATTTCGCCGTTTGGCGTTCCCTTGTATCCAATTGTTGGTCGTAAGGCTGGCCACAAGCAATCCAACGATCAAGCAACTGGTGAAGAACGTGACGAATACGATACTACGTGTTTTCAGACTCATTGTTCCAGTTTGATGTGGTATAGCACTTAGCAGTGGTATGTTTTATAGTTTTACTCTCTTTAGCTAGAATTGAAAATTGAAATAAAAAATTCATGTTACATGTATAGAACGGAAGTAGTTGATCCTACACGCATTTCAAAATAAAGACCTGGGGCAGACCCCTTTATACGAGTAGAAACACATCCAAACACTGGCCCTTAATAGCATGTAACCTTGTGTCGCGGAAACAGACGAAGTAGTTTTCATAATATCACAAAGGAATTGAGATATTTTCATAATTGTGCTTGCGTAGCTTTTTCCATGAGCGTATTATCTTACGATGAGCAAAAGCGCATTGATAACAGATTGAACGCAATCAAAGGAAGAGAAAACACTACAAAAAAGTAGCGACCGATCCGCTGCACAGAAAGCATGAGAAAATTGAACAGATTTTCACACGACCGCTTTATGCGCCACTCCATCGTTTCTTTCTCGTGTATTGACATCTATCAGGGCCAATTCCATTGCACGACGAGAGAGACCATCGATGACGCTCCTTGTAAAATGATCGGTGGTGCATAACTCTGGTGGGGCAGCGATCCAGCGTATATTACAAGTAAGACTACACACTGTTCAACACTAAAGAACACAAGGTGTTTGTTTTTGCTTTGCTTTAGTCACAGACAGCTAAATGTTCAGCTCACCTTTCACAGCTTTCTTTGCGAATTCTCGTAATCCTCTTACTAGAAACTTTCCCGACGTGCAGTAAACAGCTGAAAACAGAGCAACATCATCCTGTGCATTATCGCAGCAACAAAATTATCGGGATGAGTGCGTTTACACCATCAGCTATAATTTTCACAAGACTATTTTTTCCGAAAAGATTATTTTCCTACAAATCGCTCGAATGGCTAATCGCTTGATCGATAGTTTCACTTTTTTCCCACTTGATGACACGCTTTTCTGCTCAAGAAGTACGCTTGCACGATCGTTGTGCGCACAGTGTACGAGGAACCACCGTATACGCGGACAAAATTACAATTCATATCAACACAATTACTAAATGTGTGTGATTAGCATTTTTTGCTACAATTAAACTTACAAGCGCGCCCTACTGAATCATTGTAATTAGACATTCGCTGCGTTTTATTTAAAAAAGGAGTTTTTTTTTCTTGGGCTAAAAAAGAAAATCGTTCTTTCTCTTTCTTCGAACGTCATCGTGCTGTCAACGATTTGAAATGTCATTATTGAATGTTCAACTGGCAACAAACGGACGACTTGTTGTTTTCTTACCACTGTGTATTGTTTCCTGGCGAAGCTTACCGGGAAAAAATTGTTGCATTCGTACTATCGCCGGGAAACCGGGAAATAAATCCTTAAATCCCTTTCGTAGTTACATTTCGAGGCACAAAAAAGGTATACAATGGCGGAAAGTGCAGATTTCAAGGTTCCCAGTGTCGATCAAAAACTGTTAACAAAGCTCAGGAAATCTGGTCTCCCAGCGTCTGTTTCGAAAGTAAACATCACTGTACCGATAAAGGTAGAACCGGAGAGTGCGGAACAGTTTGAACAGAACACCGTGGAAATTCCTCCAATACCTTACAAGGAACCCGCCTGGTCGCAGAAATGTGACCAATCGCAGGAATACAGCTTCGAGGTGGAGAAAAACGGAGTCATCATTGAGGAGATTAAACAGCTGCAGGGCAAACCATTCTGGTTGTTTGGCCGTTTACCGAACTGTGATGTTAATATGGCACATCCGACCATCTCCCGGTATCATGCTATACTTCAGTACCGTGCATCAGAAGGTTCAGAAGGTAAGCAGAAGGTTGAAGATGCCACACGCCCGGTACATGCTACAATCGAGCCGGGATGGTATCTGTACGATCTGAACAGTACGCATGGTACATTTTTGAACAAACAACAGATTCCTGCTCGCACATACGTACGTGTTCGCGTAGGATACATGATTAAGCTAGGATCGAGTTCGCGAACCTACATCTTCCAAGGACCAGTAGACGACGACGAAGAGAGTACACGCGAAGTAACAATCACAGAAATGAGAGTGCGCAAGCAGAAGCAGATAGAGCTACGGGAAGAATTCGAAGAAATTGCGCGCAAAGAAAAGGAGCGCGTTGAAAAGCTGAAAGAAGAGGAAGGTATTACCTGGGGTATGACGGAAGACGCCGACGAGGAGTCGGATCTTACCGAAAATCCTTACGCATCATCAAACAATGAGGAACTTTTTCTAAACGATCCAAAGAAAACGCTGCGCGGCTTCTTTGAACGGGAAGGTTACGATCTGGAGTACAAAGTGGAAGAGTTATCGTCGGGTACGTACTGCTGCAAGATAGAGCTACCGATTGATGGCGCAAACGAGCAGCCAATTGTTGCGGAAGCAACGCATAAAGGAAAGAAGAAAGAAGTAGTAGTACAGTGCGCTTTGGAAGCGTGTCGCATACTGGACCGTCTTGGTAAACTACGGCAAGCCAATCATGGTAAGTATTTTAATGTGAAATTGACTGACGCTGTGGCACACATTGCACCATTTGGATAAAAAATAATTGTAATTGCTGTTTCAGAACCACGGCGACGCTTTCAAAAACAATCGGATTCGGATGACGATGATGATTTTCTGGACCGAACTGGTGCAGTTGAAGAACGCCGGCAGCGAAAACAGGCAGCAATGAATCCGGAAACGCATACATATGCAAATTTGGTATGTACATGTGGACAAGATCACAAGAAAAAAAAAGGTAATTGAATTATTAACAAACATTTCTAATTGCTGTCCTTTCCAGATACATAAGGAAGCACTGCTGCTAGATCGCCTGGAGTCCAATGAATCGAAAATACAAAATGCTCGTTTGATTAAGCAGGAAACGCATCTGCCTGAGAATGATGAAGACGTGGACAGTTTTTTAAACAATCTGACTAAAGATACAAAGGTGGACAAGTTTGAGATTCGACGCTTACGGTTGGAGCAGGTGAAACTGAATGAAGAACTAAAAAAGATAAAGAAACTCATCGAAATAACGAAACCGGTCGATCTAGACAATATTGGAAAGCAGAAGGAATGTTCCGCGGTTTCCAAGCGTCCGATATTGCCACTGTACGGCAAACGAACCAAGCTTAGTAACACGTTTGGGATCCGTGAATCGAGCATAAAAGCAGAAAAGGATGCCGATCTCGATACAGCCGATGATGCTTCTGGTTCTGCTAAAGAAAAGCTAACTTCCAACGTTCCACTGGGAAAAACATCGCCCAAACAGGAAGAGTTAGGGGAACCGAGTACCCGTTACAACAATGAGCGGAAACGATCATCGGTCGGAGCAAAGCCCAATGTTGCATCCCGAACAGATGCCACAACCATAGGTGAGAGTAGTGGCAAGAAAAAGCGGGGTCGACCGAGAACTCGGAATATCCCCAAAGTTCGCGAAAATGTGGATTTTGACGATGCGGTTGAGATGGTGAGCGAGGATAAAAACGTCGAGTGGGTGCCACCATCCGGTCAGACTGGTGATGGTAGAACTTCTTTAAATGAAAAATACGGATACTGAGGAGTTGGAAGTAATGCTTGTGTGTGTATATTCAATGCAAAAACTTCACAGCGTGTAATAAAAAGCCATGTGCGAATTTACAGCATTTGTTGAACGGTCATCATTTCATTATTGTCTTGTTGCTATTCGCTTATTAGTAATACTGAATATACTGCACTAGCATCTGCATTCGGGGATTGTCTGCGATTCGCTTAATAAGGAATTGTGGACATTTGTTCTTTTTTGTCGTTTGCTTATTATCTTATCACATCATTAGAGACCGAAATTAACGTTTACAATGCTTACACGCATCACGTATCCGGTTCAAGTATTGAACATTCCCATATGAGTTGTTTTTTTTTGTTTTGGATTTATACTATTATTCAAAAAAGCATGAATTTAAATAAATACTTAATTGTTTTCAGTCCAAGCTCCAAACAAACAGTTTTTCAGTGTTCCAAATCATGCAATATATATCTTGCGTAGAAATGTGCCGTATTATCTGCCGTACACGCAATATGACATTTCATAACTAGACGGGCTGCATTTGTTTTGTTATGAATATTTTGACTTTTTTAATCACCGTTTTGACCTGCACCGCATCGATAGAAATCGATGTCGAATTCAAGAGCGAAGTAAGTGCATTGCAAAGCGTAACCAACCGCTGTCCCCGCTGCTGATAGCTGAGAGCCAGGGCTACCTAGGTATAACACAATCGGGAAAATATTTGTTAATAATTTTAGACGATTTCATCGATTCTACTCCACAGAACTAACGCAAGCCCGGGGTACACGCGAAGCGTACAATTATTTTTAGAACCATATGAATCGGTGATGTAGCATCGTTCGGATATCCTGCAATCCTCTTCCTTCCCCTGAAAATCGTGTAAGTAAGGTGCCTAAGAGAACTCCCTCCAAACATTAAGCTGACCTTCGAACCATTTCAGTATTTCTCCTGCCGCTGAACGATAGGGTTTAGTCAGCATGACGCTTCCACCTCAACCCGTACCTAGCGAACCGTACAGAGTGGTTCCAATCCATAAACATCGTGAACTAATGGATCAGTGCATTGCACTTATAAACGCTGAATGGCCACGGTCGTACACGGCTCGGCTCTGGAGTTTGGAATCGTCGAAAGAAACGCTCCCGACCAGCTTTGTGCTGACAACGAGCGTGAAAAATGAAACCATCGTCCTGGCTCACGCCAAACTTTCGCCCATCCCTGCCGATCGAGATGCCGTATTTGTGGAAAGCGTAGTTGTAGCTCGCGAACGCCGTGGCCAAGGCATTGGACGGTTGCTAATGCAGGAGGTAGAAAACCATTGTTTCAAGCATTTGCATCTGAAGAAGATCTACCTTTCCACAATCGACCAGGAAGCATTTTACGCGAAGCTTGGGTACAAGCTGTGCAGTGCTATTAACATTTTCGGGTCACGTCCCACATTTAACAAGAGCACCAAGAAAATTTGGATGTCCAAGTGTGCGGGCAGTTAGTCGCATAAACGAATGACGGGTATACGAGGCATGTATTTAATATCTTTGTCCGGTTGATTATTGTTAGCTTGCCTGCCAGTGGTTTGTTATGTATCATTACAAATTTATATCCTAGGCAACGGAAATGCTATTTATTGTAGTTACACCAATTTAACATAAAACTTGATTTGATGAATAAAAGGTGCTCTACTCGTGGTTCGCTATAGAGCGTGTCGAGTTTTGGCGCTTAGAAACGCGAGATAAAAATAGCTGCTCGAATCTTCTCTTTTCTAAAAAGCTGAAGGGTAGTTAGGATGAAACGTGATTGTTAATAGGGACCGCGAATCATGTTTTTACATACGCTTCAATAGAGCTTAGAAGCAAACTATAACGATTTTCGGTATTGTTATCAAACAGCACGTTGAACGTAGCATGTAAAATCTACTACTTTGTCATAGATAAAGAGCGGACAAACAATAGAACTGTTTCAAACGTATCCCAGATATGTGTGTTAGAAATCATTACAATCGCAAAGTACATTTCGATTTAATCAAGAAAAACATATTTACGCTTTTTTCTAGCTTGCATTTCATAGAACTCGAACCCTGCAGGCATCAAATTCGACAAGTGTGTTGTTGCGATTTTGCTGCGTCGATTTGACACATCACAGAAGCAACCGCGGTTGCCGCGGCTACGACAAGAATGATCTGTTTTCCTCGGACGCTCAATATCTATCCTACCGTTGGTTATTTGTGATGCAGTCTTCTTGAGCTAGTACCGATGGCACTAGTGGATGTTTCAGAAAGGGATGTTGTGTTTTAAAGTGAACTTATCGAACTGTATCGTAATCTTCCCGTACTGTGGTCGACGAGTGCGTGAAGGGAAATAGTGCAAAACATCTTCGTGACCGTACGCTGTACATATTGATTCGAAAGTATCGCGATAAAGACTCTCTCCTAACGGTCAAGGATATCAGGAAACTTCTACAAGCGGTCCGATTGGAGTATCGGGCCGAATTGCGGGTGGCTCTTGCACATCAACAGGCAACAGGGAGCAGTCTCGCCAGTTTCGAATCTTCTCTGTGGTATTTTGATGCGTTGAGTTTCGCAAGAAGTAGACCATTTGAAGGCGGAACTCCAACGAACCGAAGGTAATAATAATCGTTCGATTGCCAGCTAGCTGTTTTCCGCCCGACATAATGTTGATAGCGTTATTACAGAAAAGTTCAACGAATGTCCAGCTATAGCAACGCACACAACAGATGCCAACATGTCGGGCACGGATATTGTTCACTATTGCAAATCTCTTGCAACGGTTCTGAAACTGTTATCGCCACAGCAGCTTGTGTATGCAAAGTACCACATTGATTGTATTTTGCAATGCGGCCAAATGGGTATATTAAAATTCGACTGGCCACAAATCGATGTAAACTTATCCGAGCATGCATTCAGTACAGCCATTGTCGTTGACACACCAAATCAATCATTGTCATTGAGTCAAAAATCAACCAATTGCTCCATCAATACTATTCCTGCTAATCGTTTAAAAGCAGGCCGTGGGAGTTGTGAGAGCGTAAACCATGCGAATGTTACGTTGCAGGAATTCGAAATACCACAGACATCGTATGACGGAAGTGCAGCTGTGGACGAATTGGCCGAAGAATACATACAAGAGTATAGACTAGAAACAGATGAAATCAACCAAGTCGGTAATTCTTCGAACGAATGCACAGATTTAGCAGTGGGAGATAATCAAATCGATACAATTTCAAACAGGTATGAATTCACGACAATCAAACCACACCTTCGATTAATGTGATGTTTCGTTACAGCATACCACCGCTGGACATCTCTGTTATAGACTCGCCAGATGTAGCAAAAACAACTGTGACTAAACAATCGTTTAAATCAATAACACAACGAATGAACGTACCTGATGGTAAGCTATGCCGGGAGTAATGTACTTGGTGCTTTGTATGCTAATGTTCTATTCTTTATTCGCTATCGAGAAAATGGACACGGGACGGTAACTGCACAGCCGGAATTAGCCTCTCGCAGGCACTTAACGATGCACTACTCACATTACATGCACAACGTGGTGCCACATTTCAGCGACGAAGAATTCCTGCTGAATTTTCGTATGGGACGCAACACAGTGGAGATACTGTACACTCGTCTAGCGGCAAGTACAGCCTATAGAAAGTTAAGAGGTTCGTACGTTTATTGATGGGTAATAATGGGACGGATGAAAACAGATCACCTTATCTCTGGTTCCATACTGTAACCGTCAGGGCACGGTGGGTACGAAGCCATTAGTCCACAAGCCCATGTGCTTGCGTTTCTTTGGTTCCTCGGACAGGACAAAGCTTCGTACAGAGACGTAGCAGATCAGTTTAGCCTCTCCGTAAGCTGTTTGCACAGTGTAATCTGCAGAGTAGCGGATACGATACTTAGCATGAAACCAGACGTGATG
The DNA here is from genome assembly GCF_943734755.1 of Anopheles moucheti. Classification (NCBI taxonomy): domain Eukaryota; kingdom Metazoa; phylum Arthropoda; class Insecta; order Diptera; family Culicidae; genus Anopheles; species Anopheles moucheti. The sequence continues at coordinate 58,696,257 of NC_069140.1, forward strand.
GTACGACCGGACGAGGACAAGAAGGCCGAATCTGCCACCGTATTCGCAACAATGTGCAACATTTCCGGCGTGATTGGTAAGAGTTTTGAAACAGCATGAGGTATAAATATCGTGAATGGACTGGTATTTTATTTGTAGGATGTGTTGGAGCGACACAAATTAAAATTGACAAGCCTGTAGAAAATTCAGAACGGTACCTGCTTTGGAAAGGACACCACTCCGTACAACTACAGGCAATTATAGATGAAAATGAACGTTTCGTGGATGTTTTTGTCGACTACCACGACGAACCGAAACTAATGCGAGCCATCAAGCATATTTGCGGTAAACAGTACTGCTTGGTAGGGACAGCTGAATATCCTTGCTTGTACCAGCTCCTGGTGCCTTATCGTTCCGATGGAACGCCCCTAACCGAAGCCCAGAGGACGTTTAACGAACATCTGGAAACGGTCACTAAGAAATGCGTTCATATATTCACACATTTGAAAACACGGTTTCGGCAGCTGTATCATCTGAAGGGACGTCATCTGTCCAGGATAGTGAAGTTGGTTAAAGTGTGCTGCATACTGCACAACTTAGCTTCAGCCGAGGAGTTAATATTTCTTGCAAGGAACGATAGCGATTACCTCCGCGAACGTGTTTGTACATATGATTCTAAAGATCAATCACCAACGGACATTGCACAAGTAGAGCATCGTAGGAATAGAATTACAAGTTACAAATGATACAACAATCGGCTTAGGACGCATCTATTTATTTATGCGACTTTTATTGTTCCTTTTTAGTTTCTAATTGAAAGATGTTGAAAGTGTAACGATAAATTGTAAGTGTAAATGAATTATTTTAGGGACAACTCGGTGGGGTATTGATAGCGGCGCCGGTCTTTACCCGATAGGACTGGTGTTACATTCCATCCGGACCAATCATCCGTACGCTGGATACGCTAGACGGCTAGGGTGCGTATCTGCTATGGTAATTCAACACTTTTAGTACATAAGGTAGGCGAATTTGTAAATAAATTGGATCTCTTTAGGTATGCTTAAGTGGCCTTCGAAATAATTTTGATTGGAATCTCTATGGATTTGGATTCCGGCAACACCATTTCCGTCCGAATCCTTCCTTTTCTGCTAATGTGTAAGCAAATAATTCCGAAAACCTTTCAATATATTCTTGTGGCCTGCCGGTTTTTGCCCGTTAACAAACAAGAACTGTATGCCTTTATATTGCTACAGCAGATCCCCATAAAAATTCGGAACTTGTTTCACTTACAAAATAAAGCAGTTCTCATTGCTCTCTGCCAATAAAGCTCAAGTAACAGAATCGTCAACTGATTGTCTGTGATGTGCCTTTTTGTTTGCACCAGTCTTCGCGATTTCGCGTCAACGTAAAATTTAATCGTGCCAAAAATGACCGATCACCTGTAGATCATTTTCTACACATAGAGCGCGATGTGCAACGATGCGTTAGTGTTTGTGTGTTTCTTCACGCTGTCACCGTACGCGGATATCTGGTTTGTTTATTGTCCAAATCAGATTTCGCTTCTCGTCGTCATTGTGCGGACGATTCAGTCGTTTGCTGTGATAAGCAGCATTTTACAGCTTATTAATGTTCAGTGCCTTGCACGAGAGAAACTTCTAACGCAGGTAGTTATAAAGTTAAATAAACATTGCGATTGGGAACAGTCAGTTTACAGTTAAAACGCACTGCTTGACGCAACTCGTGATCCCATTATGTAAAGATTAATGCACTATTAAGAGTTAATAATAGAACTTATGTTCGCCACCATTGTTTGCTAGGTCCGGGACACCGAGGAACGAAGTCAAGCATGGGTTCGGATTGTATGCAGCCCGGCAAGCGTGGCCTCACGGTGTCGGTTGCAGTGCTTGGTGGAGCGTGTCTAACGGTAATGTTGGCTTATCTGGTCTTCGGAGACAGCACTGATGAGTCCGGGTTGCGAACGCTTCGGATGGTGAGCATCATTTTTCGCCACGGGGACCGTTCACCCACCGACTTCTATCCTAACGATCCACATCGGAATCATCACTGGACTGGTGGTTTAGGTGCCCTATCTGAGGTAAATGCGTAGGGTATGATCGTGTGAACCATTGCATTAAACACACGGCATATGGATATTCGTGTGTGTGTATACTGACCTACCTGAATGTCATGTGGTTTCACAGAAAGGATCTCAGCAAATGTACCAGCTTGGCAAGTTGCTACGACCGCGATATTATCGTTTGCTTCCCCCGAACGGATTATATTCCAAGGAGCACATGTCCATAATGAGCAGTTACGCCGAGCGATGCATAATGAGCGCTCAGAGCTTTATAGCCGGATTTCTTCCTCCGCTGGAAAATACTAATCCCTTGCCCATTCCATGGCAGCCCGCTGCCGTCAATGTATTACCACGCGATCGAGACACGGTAAGCATCGGTGCTAGCTGTAAAATAAGCAAACTATATAAAATGGCCCATTCCTTATACGAATGCTGAACAGATTTTAGCTCAAAAGCAACCCTGTCCGAGGTACGACCAATCGAAACAACGCCTGGTAGCCTACCCTCCGAAGGATGTCCGGGAATTGTACGAAAAGAATGCGCCACTGTTTCGCACGCTAAGCCAAGGCACTGGCCAAAACATTAGTACCATTCTCGACGTGGAGCTGCTATACAATACGCTAGAGATAGAGAAATCGGCTGGTCTGGAATTGCCAGACTGGACGGAAGGAATTTTCCCGCAGAAGATGCTTCCGATTGCCGAACGCAGCTTGGCGCTGATAACCGAGTTACCGTTGATGAAAAAAATCAAAGGTGGCGCGATCGTGGCCGAGCTGCTTGATAATGCCATTCGTCGACGATCCGGCATACTGATACCGGAGCGAAACATTTTCATTTATTCGGGTCACGACGTTACACTGGTGAACTTTATGCGCGCTCTGAATGTAATCGATCAGACGACCGGTAAACCGGACTTTTCGGCCACGATTGCATTCGAGTTGCACCACAGCATTACCTTCGATGACGATTTTGAGGTGAAGATGGTGTATTACTTCAACAGTGAGGACAAGTATCCGAAGGAGATCGAAATACCGAATTGCGAAAGTCCTTGTTCGCTTACCAAGTTCGAACAAGTTATGGATACAGTGCGCTTGAGAAACTACGACGAAACGTGTCAGCTAGTTTGAAGCTCCAGAAAACGCGGTAATGCAAGAGAGTGGCCACATAATTCAATCGTCAATTTGATGTTATTATTCACACTCTGCATTACATTAAACTAGCCACATGGGATGTATGCTAGCTTTTAGAACCACAATACCAAACAGACAATCTCATTAGAATCGCATGCCAAATGCCGTCGTCGTTATACAGTTTATATTTATTTTGTTAAGTTATGTTCTTTTTCTAATAAAGAAAAGAAGTGTTTGGAGAAAACAAATGGAAGTACAGTACCAAAGACAAAAAGGAACAGTTCGAAAGGAACCAAAAGCGATCTCAGAAACCAAATGGCCTCAACAGGTTGCGTTAGCTACCGGTACTGGTCAAATAATGTCACTGAAGAATGTTTCTAGCCGAGAACGATAAATGCTCCGAATCAAAAGGGACAATCGTTTCATCTATAGTTACTTACAGAAAAAAGCAACGGTTCGAAAAAGCTTCATTTCATCTGACCAAAAATGTCCAGAAGGAATCGATTGTGGACCAAATATCATGATGAATGCGTCATAGGCAGACGATATATTACATAACAGACAAAAACCACGAGAAAGTTGTGTTGCAACTCAAATATTTATTATGTTTATTTCTTTCGTGTTTCTTTTGTACATAAGTTTTGTAAAAGGATAGATCAAGCTGTATGAAAAACCGAACATACGTGCATAAGTTTTGGTATGGTGACGGCCGGAGAGAAAAAAGGACATTGCATTTATCGCTAAAAGAGGTTATCGATTGAACAGACGCTGCATTTTCTCTATTGAATGTGGTTTGAGAACGATCGGCTGGTGCACGTGTAAACACTGATTTTATTCACTTGAGTGCTTAAGCAAACCAAATGCCACTTTATCCCTTTTCAGAAAAAAAACGAATTTTCGTACGCTTGTACTCTTTTAATTGGACATTTAAAATCAAACTTCCGCCAGTTCCAATTGCTTATGAAACATACAGCATCTAAGCGTGTATGATGTTACTACACAGATGAAACCTAATCCTACCATTTTCACCACTGCGTACAACTACTTTTATCTGTGCAGATAAAAATAGAACCCCTCCTTATCGTTGTCTGATACACCTAGACAGCATTATTGGAAACTGATTTAATTATATATTCTAAATACCGCAACAATCCCGCCATAAACGAGACAAATGAGTTGGGTGGTTTGATCGGCACCACACCATTATACAGTTTAGAATACAAATACGGTTAGTTAGAATCATGATTACTGTTGGGTGTTGCCGTCTCGTTCAAATTGAATTTCATATTTCTACTGTTATTTCCTGTTGGGCCAAACAACAAAAAACAATTTCTTCTACATTTGTATGCTTTTAATGAAACATTTGGAGGACGATCGTCTGTCTCTAAGTAGAAGTAAATCGTCGAGGTATGCATAAATGGTAGATTAATGCGTATAATTAATATTTAAAAATGGATAAAGTAGAGGTACATGTTTTTGTACAACGTAGTCGTGCTTCGTCGTTACATACATGTGTTTTAAAAGCAGAACACTTATGTGCTCAATCCTCCATACTTTCATTACGCTCCGGAGAGTGATCGTTATTTTTGGGTGATGTCGAACGAGACTTATCGTGCGACTTATCCTGCGATTGCGAACGGTCGCGTGATCTTGAATGCGAACGTGGCGAACGGGAGCGGGATCGGGAACGAGAGCGCGACTTGTTATCCTTGGATTTGGAACGCGAGCGAGAATGCGATTTCGATCGCGAACGTGAACGGGAACGGGACTCATCGCGATCGCGTTTCGGCGAGCGGGAACGTGATTTGGATTTACTGTTGTCGCGCGATTTGCTGTGAAAATGAAAACATTATTAGTACTGTGTTTCATCAATTCATGCTCTACCTCTACACGAATACTTACTTTGAGCGAGAACGTGAGCGAGATTTTTCTGGCGATTTCGATCCATTCTTCGATTTTGATCGGCTACGAGACTTGGATCGGCTGCGCGACGAACGACGCGAACGAGAACGAGAACGTGATCTACGTCGTGACCGTGATCTAGAGCGACTGCTGGAAGATCTCGAACGACCACGTCCATTACGTCCGTTACGCCCACGGTCCTCAACCAAACGAATGCGTCGTCCATTCAACTCTGTATCGTCCAGTTTTTCGATTGCAGTTTTCATGTCCGATAACGTTGCAAATTCTACCACGCTGAAATTTATTATTAACAAAAATAGAACACCACTTTACTTGATCGTATCTTCTAGACTGAGAATGCTTAGCTTAACCTTACCCTTCATTTTTACGTTGTTTGTGAGCATCGGCATAAGTTACTTCTCCGGCTTGGCGCATATAGTCCTTCAAATCCTTTAGAACCCAAAATAAGTGAAAGAGAAAATACAAACCAAAATTAGTACGCAACACTTTTGTGGAAGCTAAATCTAGAAAAATACTCTGAAAAAAACAGAATGATTATAAATTTTATCAGAAAATTGGTAGTTTTCTAGCCTGCAAGTGCTTATTTGTCGAGGGAACGACCACGGTTTAAGAAATGGTAGCAGAATCACAATGTTTTACGATTCTCATTCGCGATGGCGCTTGCAATTACAGAGGGGGCCTATAACCAAGACAGTTTAATATTTTCTCCGAAATGTCCAAAAAGAAAAACAAGAAGTAGACCTTCTCTCTGTGCAGGCATAATGAAAAGAATCATTGATGTAGTGGTCGAGACGATGCGCCAGTTCTCTTCGATGATGCGCCAGGATATACATTGATAGTATTGTGCTCACGGCAAATCGATATTAATACTCCGGGTAAAAGGTACATCCCTTTTGCTTATGTGCCTTCTCTGTCTTCATATTTTTATAATCCAGTTTGCGGTCACGTCTGTTGATCTCCTCCTCTTTTGTGGGGATTCTTGTTCGTCCTTCATCTTGACTCTTATGGGGGAGGTTTATTACATAATGTTGGATATCGTTCACTTCACAGTTCCAAACTTTGCTTTTATATCCCAACGTCGATCATTCAGTATCAATACTGTTTAGCTGCTATTCGTTGCAATCATGATGATTCTTTTTGTTGGAAATATTGTTTATGTTCTAGCCCCAATAATTATCTCCGAAGGGTAAATAATATATCGCCGGAATATCCTTCTCTTCTCAGCTGCAGCCGCCTTCATTTTGTCTCACATCCACTTCAGGTTGGCCTATGTTGCTGCTCTAGGATGTATTATATGATTCTTTTCATTATGTCCTTCAATAATATCTTTCCCGTTCAGACGGTATGATATTCAAGCTTATGTTCAAACAGTAGAGATTAGCAAGGAGAGACTCGTGTCTTGCGCTCCTAATCTCTACAGAATAGTACAATTTAGTACGATATTTCTTCTCTGTTATGCTAGGTAACGATATGGATAAAGCTACTGATAAATAAGAAAGCTAATTCGAACATTAATTGAAATAAACATTATGACGTCCGATAGGCTCACGTGCTGATAACCATCGTTAGTAGTACCCTTCATACAACACACGCACAGAGAAAAATGGCGGAAATTTTTAAGAAACGTTTAAATTAAATAAGGAAAACAAAATCTAAAAAAATCGACCATTACCTTGGCGGCCGGGCACAGTTTTGGTATTTGGGACAGTCAACGAATCGTCTTTCCTTTATCATGTTCACAGAACCACAGATTTGACCTCTCCTCATCATGCGTGTGTGTGTTTAGTGTGGTTATGGAGCGGGCATGGCCGTCACTGTGCTGCAACCATCGCTAAATGCCAAAGGGGGGTGGAGATTCAATCCTTCACATAATGTCAGACCTCTGGTGTGGAATATGCCGTCTTCGGAGGGAACGCGATCGACGAGACCCAACAGCGAGTTAAGGCTTCCGATGAACGAAAGGGTCATCAGAGCAACAGCCTGAGAATTTTGACGTTAGTACGCGATCGGCTGTTTCCTCTGCTTGCAGCTCACCACCTCTGAACCATCAAGAAACGATCATCTTCCAAAACATCGCGGAGGAAGAATGTGTAAGGACTGCACCATTGCTATTGGCCAAAGTTATAGACGATGATACGAAGTTTGATAAACATCTATCACCCTAGTTGACTAAACCTCATCATGCTAGTGTCATCTTCTCTCCAGCCACAATCGATGAGTGTCCATGTTCTCGAGTGGGTGAAATGGATTGAAATACGCATTTGGCAGGGAAGAAAGCAGTCAAAGCTTGAAAATAGAAAAGAAAAAAGGAATAGAGCATACGCCTAACGACGTGTGGATGGACAGGTCCCGATGGCATCGCCGGTTCGCGCTCGTTACACATCCAAGTGGGGCCGAGTCGCATCTTCACTCGCGCGGAGTAAGGTCTCTGCTTTTCCTTAGGCCATGTTACACCAAGCTCCAACATTAGTTCAACAGACAGCAGGTGCACCATGCCGCATCGGATCATTTCGGGCGAAACCACAGACGAATACATTCTTTGCCATCATTAGAACGCGTAAGATAGACATCCTTTTCATCATCGTCATCCGCGGCGTTGCAATTGACTCGAAGCTTTCGTCCCAAAGGGCGAATATGGAGAGCATGATTATCTGATTCCTGATTGGTGCATATGATCTATAGTTGTCGTAGAACTGCGTTTATGCGCCCAAAGAGGTAATCGGTTGGAACAAAAATCATCAAGCAAGCTGAGTGGTCCGAGTCTGGTCTCTCCCATTCGTCTAGACCCCGTTCCGTTGGAGATTGAAGAAAGTAGAGTTTGATATGACGCCAAAACAAGGATGCCCTTAACCAAATTCTGACTGCGCTGTCTTATTGCGATCGAAGGCGAACATCGTTCGTTTGAGTGTTCATCGGTCACGGTCTGAGCCATTTCATAACGTCATCCCTTCCTACGCTCATCTGATGACCAGACCAAGGGGCAGCGATCGATCCCTGGGCTCGCACAAATCTTCAAAATTAATCAATGTGAAAAATTTTCAAGAATTAGTGTACCATTGATAAAGGTAGGAAGAGATTGTGTAAGAAAGAAAAAAAAGGAAATGAAAAACCAATGGAACTTTAACGGTACTTTTCTGATTTGTTGGCTTCGCTGGATCACAGAACTGAGGGAGCGCTCCAATATCATCGATTCCGTATCCAAAGAATGTGACAGATGTGTGTTGTAGAGGGGGCATTCAATCAGATGATTTGCCCGTATTGCATCTATTTCGTCTTCGTATCAACGATTATCTGTTCTTTGGCATAAACTCCTTTAAAGTTTGTTTCAATTCCGGTACCCCATGTCGAAGTTAGGTGGTTGAATATTGTACGCCTTGAAATGGTGAGCTTCGCATCATCTTCAGCCGATCTCAATCAGGTGGTTTAGAGGATAGGTTTTAACATCCATCATCCATCACGGAACCAAGCTCCAGAGTATATGTACTCAGGTAATGACGTTTGTCGCATTTAGCACAAGCTGCTTGTGCAAGTGTCGTGCCGATTCCTATTCTTGACCAATCATAAGACATCTTCCATAAGGGCTTATCGTCCTTCACCGAGTTGACTATGTTGATCCACTGTAACGATACCTCATCCCATTGAAGGTGCACGTTCTCTTCCCATCGTTTGCTCCCTAGTCTTTGGAAGTGTTGCATTCAACAGGCGCTACCACACTGTACAATGTGTAAACCCTAGTTCTATGACCTCTCTCATCATGAAATAAGGGCAGCCGCCTTAACAGAAAGAGAATATAATACATATACAATTTTACTACATTTACTTCAACTGGTAATGCCGTCTTGTATGGTAGAAAATGTTCTGAATAGATCGTATTTCAATGCACCTTTCCTTCTTAAAACGAACTCTCTTGCCGAACACCTTATTCAGATATAGATCAATATTATGCTCTCATTAAACATATTCCAGATAATCCAAGATTATTACGATTATCATCGTAACTGACTAACTGATATAAATTTTTGCAACTATAGATAGCAATTTAATCGTTTTAAAACAAATGGAAACATTCACCAATGCACAATATATGTTGAGGAAAAATACATTCATGCAACATTTTTTTTTTGCAATCCATGTCAGGAGTCTTCCAAAGTTATACAGAAATGCACAGCACGATTTAATAAAACCAGTTAGAATACATGAAAAGGGAAAATTGTTGTAATGGGTTTATTCTGTTGTAATAAATTTTTTTGAAAACATTTACTTTTCACAAATTTACAATTTCACTCTTCTCCCAACTTATTTTTGCAAGATATTAATCTACATGATTTTTTTAATGAGAAGTTATCAACAGAAATACGAAATCATCGAACCAGTAAAATAGTTTTTCTCTACATTTAGGATAAGGCGTTCATTTTGTATGCCAATTTATCCAAATTGTTCATTATGCCAAATACTCCTCAGTTAGGATCCGAACAAAAGTTTACAAGAGAAAAGATTTTAAAAATCGTGCTGCATTGAATGATTTCTAAAATTACGCTTACATATTGTTATCTAGAATGTGAATAATCAATTGCAACAAGTGTGATTAGTACAGTGAAAGTTTATGCATAAACAACTATCTACAAAAACATTTCATCATATCGGCAAAGCAAAACTATTGAAATAATCAGCTATTTCGACAAATAGCAGCAAAAAACATTAATTTGTCAGTCACAAGGAACAACTTATAATCCAAAATTCTTAAGTCTGTATGTTATTTCTGTGCTATTAGTGTGACTATAAACGTTAAATTATACAATCGTCATCGAGTGGCAGTAGCTTTTTATTTATAAAGAATCACAAAGGATATAACAGACGCGAGATACTTCGTTATACGTGGATCAACGAAACTAAACATTAGATTAATTCATCGAATCTGTTACTGATTATGCTATCTCCCTGTTTCTATTACGGCAAGTAGCGAATGGTCAATTAATAATACAGGAAGCGCTTTAGCAATTTCCTTATTTTTATTTGATCAATTATAAGTTTAAAGCATATCGCTAATATAATTTGATCATCTGACTTATTCATCCTTTCCATAATGTACACAACATAAATAATTGTACCCCTCCCCGTGTATGTAAATGAAAAAGTACGTACCTGCCAGCTGACACGGGTTGACAAGTTCTCCACAACCAGACGATATTCGGTGCGAAGTGGCGGTCCATAGCGGGAACTGTTCCTGGAATTGCTTTTATATCTAAACCAACAGTTCAAGGGATTGTGTGTTATTAATGCTAATCGGAGGGTTCCTTATTTGACACCCATCGCGTTGATCATACTTACTTGTCATACCGTCCACCACGACGGTCCCTATCATATCGATCTCTTTCACGGTAGCCGCTCGGGCCACGCGCAGTTCCTCTTGCAGGTTCCACTACAACTCTACGAAATGAATTAACAAAGAGAAAGAAAAAATAGGTTATTCGTTAAACGGCAAAAGCGCTTTCCGACCATAATTGCCCGTTTGACAATTGGGATAGTAAGTAGGCTCTGTCCTTTCTATTCTTAAAAGACTGTGAGCGGTATTCGTGAAAATTCAACATTACACACCTTTCTCCCAGCAGCTCCTTCCCGTTCAACTCATACACGGCGTCATCCGCATCACGATAATCCTCAAATTCCTAAGAATAAAAGATAACAGCAAATAATTTATTTCAATTGTCATCGCCATGTCTTTACATTTCCACGAGCAAACAGTACTTACAACGAAGCCGTAGCCATTCTTAATCAGAATATCTCTAGTTCTGCCATAACCCTTGAAGAAACGCTCCAGGTCGCGTTCTCTGACGCCATATGGCAAACCGCCAACATACACGCGTGAACCGACCATTACTCGTTACTGGTCCTTTATTTCGCACATTGTATGTAAATAAATAAAGAAGAAAGATGTTAAGCACTTTTTTCATACATTTAGTGAAATATATTTCGACTCGTGGGCTAAATCATTTTCATCACGCGACTTCAAAAATGGCGGCTTTACACCCTCTTTTCCGCATTGCACACGACGGCATTTCATGCCGGGTAAAGAATATTGCTAAATGCTACTGCTATTGCTATTTCTAAATCCATCAGATTTTACGATACGCACCTGGTTGGAGACTATATCAAATAGTGGCAGATACGCTATCAACCGAAGCTAAACGTGGTTTTACCAATCGAATTGCTTTCCGGTTCACAATTCCACACTTTTTTCACAGTCACACGCACAACTGCAACTTGCTGCGAAGAATCCGCTCTACCGACAGCACATTTCTTCTTCTTTTTCTCACTTGACAAGGGTATGCGACCGCACAGTAGTCGAGCATGCTGGTCATCTCAAAAGAAAGGTAAATTGAAACACAACAAATATCAAAACCAATTTCTAACAATACATACCATTTAAGCATACAAGAATGCAAATGATATAATAATAATAATATAATAAGTTACGTAAAGTGCTTCTATAATTGTGTATTAAACTGTTTCCATTCGATGAATTCGAATCAAAAGGCCTTTTTGTTTGCCACCATCGTGCGAATTGCACATATTTGGGGCGAAAAGTTGTCAGTTTTTGACACTGGTTTTTGTTTTTTTTCTTTTTTAGAAGTTTGACATTGTGATGTGTCTGGATTTCTTTTTTCCCGTAGAAAACTCCAAATAGCTTTGGCCGATATCCCAAGTTTACCGTTTTAAACGAATAAATTCCTGCGGTGTTCTTGCGGTGCAGTCGTGCGCCAGAACTCCACACGTTATCCTTTGTTCGATTGCTTTAACTTTCGTTTCGGAGTCGTATCGTATTAGCTGGCTCATTATCTAGATAAGAAGGCGGACGTTTCCACCGTTCCGCATTACTCATTGCTATAATTATTCGCTAAGTGAAATCACATTTACGAATGACTTTGTGAAGAAAAGCGTTTGTATAAGTGCAAATACTAAGTAACAATTTCTCAGTCTGTCGGTTAAAAGCGTTGTAACGAACATCGCATAGTTCGCGATTCGGTTAACTGTTGATGAGTCAGAGTGCGTTTTTATCACGGTAGAAAGTGTTTTACGGGATACCGTGGTCCGCTAATAACAGGAACAATGTTCAGTTGGCTGAAAAGAGAAACGAAAACAGAGGAGGTGGTGGAAAATGTGTTGGGAGAACTGAAAAAAATTTACCGCAGTAAATTGTTGCCACTGGAAGAGCATTACAATTTCCATGACTTCCACTCGCCGAAGCTGGAGGATTCGGATTTCGATGCGAAACCGATGATCCTGTTGGTTGGCCAGTACTCCACTGGTAAAACCACCTTCATCCGGTATTTATTGGAACGCGATTTTCCTGGCATTCGGATCGGACCGGAACCGACGACGGATCGCTTTATTGCCGTCATGTATGACGACAAGGAGGGTATGATACCGGGCAATGCGCTTGTAGTCGATCCGAAAAAACAGTTCCGTCCGCTGGAAAAGTATGGCAACGCTTTCCTTAACCGCTTCCAGTGTTCCCACGTACCGTCCCCGGTACTGCGGGCGATATCGATCGTCGACACACCCGGTATTTTGTCCGGCGAGAAACAACGTGTAGATAGAGGCTACGATTTCACGGGAGTCTTGGAATGGTTTGCAGAACGTGTGGATCGTATTATACTGTTGTTTGATGCACACAAGCTGGACATTTCGGACGAATTTCGACGGTCGATCGAAGCACTGCGAGGACATGACGACAAGATTCGGATAGTGCTGAACAAGGCTGACATGATCGATCATCAACAGCTGATGCGTGTATACGGTGCTTTAATGTGGTCCCTCGGCAAAGTACTGCAGACACCGGAGGTGGCCAGGGTGTATATCGGTTCTTTCTGGGATCAACCGCTACGGTACGACGTGAACCGGAGGCTGTTCGAAGATGAAGAGCAAGATCTTTTCCGTGATTTGCAATCCCTTCCCCGCAATGCAGCCTTGCGCAAACTGAACGATCTCATCAAGCGAGCTCGACTAGCCAAGGTCCATGCGTACCTTGTCTCGGAGCTTCGAAAGGAAATGCCGCCAATTTTTGGCAAGGATAGCAAGAAAAAGGAGCTGATCAAAAATCTTGGCAGCATCTACGATCGCGTTTGCCGCCAGCATCAGGTGTCGATTGGAGATCTGCCGGACATTAAGAAAATGCAAGAAGTGCTCGCCAATCAGGACTTTACCAAGTTCCATTCGATCAAAATGCCACTAATAGAAGTGGTGGAGCGCATGCTGACCGTGGATATTGCGCGATTAATGAGCATGATACCGCAGGAAGAGATGCAGTTGGTTTCGGAGCCACTTGTCAAAGGTATGTACTTTTCGTTCGCATATACACATACTTTCAGAAAGCAACAGTTACGCAATCCCCACTACACTTTATGGGCGTTGTACGCGCGCGTAACGTACCATATGACGAAGTTCAATCCCTTTTATCTAATCTTCCTCGGGCTGTTTGAGGCAACACAGATTTCGTAGTCGCTTGCAACACATGGTCGCCAGGACAAAAACAGCGTTAAAAGAGGACAACATATTAACCCTTTTGTCGAGCAACAAGGCCAATGCTTCATTTCTCACTGATAATGTGTCACAGTACTCGCTGAAACATAGCCTACTTATAGCACGAATGGTTACAAGATACAGCTGAATTAACTAAAGGCTGAAATGGAACCGGTTTCAGCCATTGCTGCACTCTAGAATCAATTTAACCAGACAACTTGCACAGTGTCGTCCGCCTTTTTATTTGCTATTGAACTCCATATCAGTAAAAGACGGGTTAATTGTAAGTTTTGTTGTTGTAGAGAACCAATTAGATATTGTGTAATCTTTTTTTCCACTGAATCCGTTCCACACTTAACGGACACATCCACTTGAAAAGGGGAAGATAAGCATTAGTTCATTTATGGTAGTGTTTGATTCATGGAGAAAAAATGAAACGAGCAGGGAAAGCTGCAAGTTTAAGTAGTTTTGAAATCCAAGACTGTAGTTAATTTATCTATGTCATAATTTTTGCTATTAGTACGTCTAACGCATGATTATATTTTCAACTAATTTTGATTTATTTGGCATCTAAAGGAAATTCCATTTCCAAGGCTGTGAAGGGAATCGTTTTGAAGGTTACTTTGTGTTTGTTGGTGTTGTTGTAAGATATAGCAAGCAGTTAGCATTTTCTGGAATGAAACAGCTTGCTGCACGTTGGCCTAACGCAAGGGATTAAAAGAATTTGTATGTTAGTTTACTTTGCTATATGTGTACATTGTTGCATTGGATTCATATCGAACGCCGATCTCCCGAGCTCTATTGCCAGTTACTGCTCTTCATGTGACGTTATCATAGATGACGTTAACACAGATGTTGCCCGTCTTGCCACATTTGGTGCTCCACTTACCTACCTACCACCACGCGTTCTTACTGATGTCCGGCATGGACGATTAGAGCGATGATGTTAATTTCAGACCAACATCCATGCCGGCGAAAAGATCGTTGGATCACAATTAGCATTGTATGGCGGGTTTTGTGACATTGTGCGTGGTTAGGTTGTTCATCGGTTCAGCATTGGCTGTTCACTTGTTATGTTTTGCTCCATTTGCAATTTTGCTGCCGAATGATGCAGATACATAAGTGGAAGCGAGAATGTACTTAGATCATCCGCCTCCACAGGTTTTGTAGCGTCTAGTATGTTCGATGCACTTGGTGATTTACCATTGCGGCATGGCAGCAGAACCGGACACACTTCTTGATCAAGACTGAAGGCTGTTAAAAGGCAAAGGAGGGCTTCGCAAGTCCATGGAAAACACTTACAAGTGGCGCACATTCGTTAGCAATTTATTATAAATTGCTCAATGAGCGCTGAGGCCAGTTTTGCATGCGGTCTTCAATAATTGGATGTTTATATTTGCCCATTCATGCGAACCGCTTTTTCGGACCCAAGAATACATTATAGGTGTTGGGTGTATGTATAACCTGACAATTGCAATGTCAAGAAGTAAATTCATAGACTCGGACTCTTAATCTCTGAACGCTTTCAGTAAAAAAATGGATGTAGTGTTGAATGGAATCTAGGCCAATCAAGCTATGATATCAACTATTGGTATATCGACATAAGGTTGCACAGTTAAAAATAAGAAGATGCTTGCATTGCAGCATATAACAGCTGTTGTGTCTGTGTACTGTACCGCATTGAAGTGAAGCTTGATTTTAGATATGAGAAATTTCGAGTAATAAATTTATAAATTTATAAAGTAATAATTTATAAATTTGTGTTGCGATTTTTGATTGAGTTCAGCATTGGGCGCCAGTATGTTTTATTTTACGAATGAGTAATGCAGTAACGTTTAACAAGGGCCATGTTTTTCAAAATATTCAATGGGATTTGGTCACATGCGTCAGTTGATGTGTTGAATGTGTTGATTAACGTTTTCAACACAAGGGAAACAATTCTGTACGTTTTTTTTGTTCATTGTCCTAATGTAGCAAAAAATCCCAAAAAGATACTAGATGTGGCATGGGTTCTCGTAAACGTTGACGGCTTCAGTGGTGGTACCGACGCATACTTGCAGCCTGACTAACTGTCCGTTATCGGTCAAAGTGAATTCGCGGTCGATTACCCTTTACAATGAAATGCTTTATGCGTTGTTCCCAATGTTTGTTCTTTGGATGTATAAAAGCTGTTTGGAATGGGCCAATCACACTGTAGTAGCAGCGGATTTATACGACAGAATGTTAATTCTCCATTTTTAAATATCATACAAGGTTTTAGTTTAATGAAATGGAAATTTATTTATTTATCTTTATGTTTGCCGGTATACATAGAATTGAGCCGAATTTGAATTGTATGTTGATATATCATTCGAATTTCCATCATCCCAATCGTGTGTGACTTATACATAAGCATTTGCGTAAAGTGTATGTCAATGGCGGTTTAATGGTTCAATTAAAGACCTATCAAATCTAGGAGAATTAATCGATAAGATGAAACAGAAACATGCTTGACAACTACACGCAATAAATGACATGTAACATGTTTGTAGTAATTGTGATTTTATTAGTTGGTTACTTTATTGGATACTGCTAGAGTGGTAACAACACCGCTTTTCACTCGAAAGGACATGACGAAATTGTTTTTCAATCTATAAATAAGGTTAAGACACTTCCAGGCAGATGACTGAATTGGTTTTATTTCAGATTTTAGTTCTGAAAAACTACGAGGAGTAATACGGTATATTACATATCAATAATATCAAGTGTTATTCATTATGGCTAATATCAAAGGTTATTACTTGCCGTTAAAGTCATCACATTTGTGCATTTCAAACTATTAGCATCGTTCTGTAAGTCTTGATGCTTGTCAAGAATGCTTGTTGCAAATGAGAATAAATAACTTACTGTTCGATTTCGCTTGCGAACGTATATTAAAAGACTGGAAAGGCTTGTGTTGTCACAACTTGACATATTTTCCCCTTCTGGATAGGATTATTTCCAGGAATGAACAGTCATTCCTATGAAGATGTCGAATAGATTCAGAAGAACGCGATAAGACAGGAAAAGTGTAACGGAATGTTCTGTAACAGTTTTTAACATTTAAATTAGACCGATTCGGCTGCTGATTGTGGCTGGGGTGTGAGTTTCTATCTTGCGCAATAATTTATTCGTGACAAACTCTCGTTATTCCCCGTGAACCCGTGAAATGTGCCACCAGACTTGTGTCACATCGTAAAGATCGTGCGCAAAGCTGCGTGTTAAAGGCATTTATTTCTTAACTTACACCAAACACCGGAACATCAGCTGGTGAGCGCTACTGTATTAAAATGTTTCACCTCCTACAGGGATTCTCTTCTGTTTTGTGTCAACCATAGCAGATTTCAGTTAGTTGTTATTCTCGTTTTCTTCATATTCGAGTTGAATATTGTAAATGTGATATTTTGCTTGAAGTTATCAGTTGCAATGAATGTGTTTAGTATGGTAGGTAGTACAGTTTTAAATTTTTGACGATTTTCCGATGTTAGTTGTTTCACTAATAAAAAGAAATATTGAAAAAGATATTTAAAAAATCTCATCCTATCTGTGGCGCTTAAGTGGACCGTCACGCCTGAAGCACCTTCCTATCGCCATATGTTGTGTGTCCAATGGGACATTGACGCTAGATCTATTGATATTATGATGGTAAATAGATGAAGAGGACTGACTAAGCACCACCGCCATGTGTTGGCACTTAGAGTACCTCAGTGAATATTGGGAGCTGTGTGCGGGTATCTTCGAATACATACCTGCAATACCTGCGACCAGAAGCTGTAAGCACTGATTTGCTTGTGGCATGTCGAGCAGCTCTTCCTGCACTGTTGGATGTTTTCCATGGGGCATTATGGCGTGCACCCCCCACCGGCAATGGCTAAAAGCAATACATTCTATCCGTGTATGGGCATGGTAAACTTTGTCAAGTGCAGAACAAATTGGTATAAGAAAGTCTCTCCGTGAATGCGTCAAATAGCTATGATAACAACATTTCCAAGTTATATTGAAATCCTATGGAAATCATCCTGGTGGCGTACGATACGGAAGTGAGTTATGTTTGGTGACTAAGTTTTTCTGCTGCCTGGTGATCATTTGTGTACGTTATTTCATGTTGTTATCCTGCCGGTGTGGCAGATACACGTGTCTTAGCTGTAAGTTTACGTTTGAGTGTCTATGCTATTAGACTTGGTCGTGAATGTATTTTAAAGGTTGGAGTTGTTGTCTTTGCCGTTTGTCTGAAACAATAGTTTTCAATGTTCTTGATCTTACACAATATTACCCATCGCAGTTGGAAAACGAGCAAAAGCACTTTATAGTTAAGATCATATTTGTGATGTTTGGTAATCACTATTATTTATATGATTCGCTCGAATTGAGTTCATAATTTGTTTGACTAAGCAATATACGGTATAGGGATAAGTTTGTTTGTTTTACTATCGTTCAGTTTTGGTTGCAACCATAAGCCGCGTGCATTGGCTAAGAACTTATTTTAATATTGTTTTTCCTACGATTGCGCTACAAAGTGTGTGCACAATCTGGAAAACAAAATCAAAGATAAGCAAACGGAAAACAAAACAATCTTTTTATGCCTGTTTATCTCACTCCGAATCGGCATTGTAGTTATGTATTTCGGTAGATGCTTGCTTTTATTTTTGATCCTAAAAATCCACAGCATCATCACATCGGACGTGTCGTCAACAGGCGTGCGTGCCGTGTTAGTGGTACTTGTGTCAAGCGCTTCGGTTATATTGTCATAAGGAGTGGTTTGCAGAATGCGTGTGTATATGTAAAAAAGATCAAAATTGAGAAAAAAGTAACACATTCGGGGTGACGCTGAAGAGGTTTCGTTAAGGGTGACAAGGACGACAAGGAAATAGCTTTATCATATTGTTGGTATAGGTTGGTGGTGAAAGAAGCATGAATATATGGTAGCAGCCTGTTCAGCAGATGCAATTTGTATCTGCTTTTCAATCTCCTGTTTGTCTGCATATTATCATGCCACATCTCATTGGTAATGGAGTACGTGATGAGCATTCCACAAATATTACTAAATTAAACTACCACATTGTGTTCGGTAGGTGATGATTGTTCTTTTTTTTCGGTTCAAACGTAAGCTTGTTTGTGCTCAATCATACTGTGTATTGACAAGTGCTAGGCGGTGGAGTCTTTTAACTAAGGCAAGTGGCCGATTTATCCACTTTCCTTTCTACCAAATCTATCATTCGTTTCATTTACATCAGTGTCCGTTGCAATGTGCTGTTTAGGTTGTGTTATGATGTTTATTCCTTTGAACTCGAAGTCACAAACTTCACTGAAACGAACAGTTGTTACATAACTATGTTCATGTCTTTCATTAGTGCTTAGTGGAAATATTTTGTTAATTCAATTTACTGCCGCAATGCAGCGTCAGTCGTCGTTTTTATCCACATTTTTTTTCCTATAGTAAGAAGCAAAGGAAATACAATAACCGACGCTAATAGAAACTTAGTCTTCCCATGTTTGAACATTTTAAGATGAAAGAAAATTTGCTTTTGAAGGTTCACTTTGTTTTCTTTGTTACGTCAGGGTGCTTCTGTTTTGTCCTATTTATGGGCCCCGAACAAAGCATAAACCAATGTCAACCGTCGTTATGATATCTTATCGTGTTTTGCTATTGGTGCGGCTGGAATTGTATGCCCCGGGAGTCCGGTTTTGTCAAAATTGTAGGTTATTGGATGGATATGTTGACAGGGGATGCCTTTTTCTATTTTTTGCTGTTCCTTTCATTTATCGTACCTTTTTCAATTGTCGCCACTTTTTCCCATCGCCATGCTTTTGTAGCATGGTCCATGGATGGATGATGAACAGACGAGGTTTGATTTTGTATGCCAAAGAGTGACTAAAGAGAATGTGCCAAGCCAAGCTCGTAACCGCCCAGAACCGTATCCTGTCGGTCGGGACATATCAAGTGACCCGTAAATTTAGTCGTTACACATTTCTAATGCGGTAAGTATTGGTCTGTGCGTGCACAAACGACATTGAAACGAAAGCCTTACTGAAGTAAAAAGCAGCATATTCTTCCAGCGAATATAATAATCGATCTTAACTTTCGATGTGCTGTTGGACTATCCGACGATTCCATCATGTTTCACGATGTTCTTTGGCGCCGAATGCCCTAGGGGTTCCTGTTACTTTTCTTGCCGAAATGGTTTAAATCCCTGTTGGCGGTTATGCGCTGCGGTTCGTTATCAAAAAAAAAAATATTAGAAAAATGAAACCAGGTTTCGTAGAAGTGAAAAATGGTTTTGATGCTTTTACGTTGATTAAAACTTTTTTCGTATGAACTAGAAAGAAGTCCAGACCCTGCTTTATGAAACCTGCTATTGGTCCATGAATCGCTAATTATGTTGTTATTTGATCTTTAAATAATCGAATCGAATTTCATAACACTTTCCTGGCAAGCAGATCACAGCATTTAGCATGCTTATTCCATGAACCAAACATTCTAGCTTTTACAATTCCGTTGGCTAAGTTTAACGATTATATTCCACGTTCAATAATATTGTTGCAGCGATAATGCAACACGGTTATTGTTATCTCGTGGCATAAATTTATTGCAAGGATAATTACGAACATTCCGTCGCCTTGCAAATAGGGGCCACGATATACATCCTTCCAATGTTAACAAATTGGAAGAAGATGCCAGCAGTGGTGCCCAGAAACTAACCTCTTCCCCTTCCTTTTGGAGCTTTCTTTGGACCAACTAAAGCCTCAATACAGGAAAACAAGGGAAACTACAGAGTGGAGCGCAAAGCAAGGGAAAACGAAAAAAAAAAATAGAAAACAAAGGAAGATAGGAAAAGAAATTAAAGGAAAAAGTAAGTTAACCAAACCCAACAATAATACAATCATAAAAAAAGGAAAAATAGAACAAACAAAAGAAGAGAAACAACAACAAGGCGAAAACAACAACATCGATATCTGAAACACCTCAACAACACCAGTACCTGAAATAGATAGGAAACATAAAACACAACACATAGTTTTTGGCAACAACATAATAGATTAAGAAAAAAAAGGAAAAAATAGAAACCAAAAAAAATAGCTATAAAACAAAAAAAAACAAATAAATAAATAAAAATAAAATAAAAAGGTCTCAAAAGGAATAGTAACATAACCGAAGAATGCAGATTATGCAAAAGGATATAAAGAAAATAGCAGAAGAAGAAACTAGCTGGGCACAAAATAAACAACAGCTACAAAACCAACACCGAGCAACGGATGACAGTCCGCTCCCACAAAAGCGAAAGGTCGGCTCTGATTATACCTCCGCTATCGCGGAGAGTATAGGAGCTGAACAACAAAACTATCAACCTACCAAGAAGAAGAAGAAGAAGAAGGCTTTTTGAATCTTTTAATTTGATGTTTTTGGCCTAAAGTTACCTGGTCTGTATTGGCGTTGTCTCTACTGGCGGACACTTGTAATCTGTCATAGAATTAAATCCTCTTGTCCTGTTATTACGGAGGATCGAAGATTGACTGTCTTTTTCAATACAAGTGAAATTTAATCTTAAATATTTAATTTTAATCTGTTTTTGTGTTTTTCGTGGTCCAGTACATCTCTCTCGACATTAAAAAGCCGGATCATTGCACAACTTCTAAAACTAATCATTGCTTTATAAGGTATTTGCAAGTGTAGCTGTTATTCTATAGACAATCGATACATAATGGACACAATATTGGGGTCTTGGGTTCAAGTAAAATGCTGCTGCAAAGCTTCCGTTGCAGTTTATATCGTTGTTATACTGTTCCTCGAAAAGCCGCCAGCATATACTGAATTCCAAACTACAAACATGGTTGCCCGTTGCCTCAAAGAAATTGAAATGAAAAATGCAAACTTCTAGCAGCAGCAGTAATGAGTGGGGTTCGTTCGCCGTTGTCCTGCATTTCCCACAGCATGCTTGGATGGGAAACCGCGATGTGTGTGTTCAGTTGTGCATTGGAAGCTGTAACAACATGGCATAATGGCTTGGTAGCTGAGGGAAGCTTTTCGTGTGCACGTGCACAACTGCAGCGCACCGAGATCGGATGCCACATGTTCGCGCATAAAATTTGTCGCTTGCCGCTCGTAGTGTGAAGCTGTCATCTAGGGCGAGGTCGTCTTGTTTGGGTGGGTGCATGCCCTGGCAAAGTGAATTGCTTCCCGAGCATATTCTTTCACTGTCGCTGTTCTTAACTTTTGTTTTCTTCCGCGCGGCTTCATGTTGACTTCCCTTTCTTTGCGTTTGCAGCAGACGCGGACGAGTAGGTGGGTCCATCATTGAGGGAGGGCGAGTGTGTGTGTGTGCGTGTGTTTGTTTTAAATTACATAAACATTCTACATTAGCGCAATGGCTCCCGGATGCGGAAATGTCTGCCGGATGCTGGGTAGTTGCGGCAACAGGCAAATGCGCGGGGCAAATAGGGTTGAATTGTCACCGTGACTAAGGCTAGAATTAATGGTGATGAGAAGAATAGGAGATATTTAAGGTTGGAGGATATTCCGTGAACCAGTTTACTAGCTATGTGTTTTATACCATTTTCTCTACGATAGCCCCGGTTAATGGTGGAGGGTAGGTTATGCGGTATTAATTATTCAGTGCAGTGTGCCAGTGTCATTTTTTTGTGGCTCATCTGTTGTTTTTTGGTTCATAATATTTCATTACTTTTCCGCTTTCGGTAGTAGTACACCTCACGTTCATTTTTGCTCTGCTCTGCTCCATTTGGGCAGACAACGAGAGCAACTTTGCCCATTTGAAATCCCACTGGAGCAGGAAGTGTTCAACCCTCGGCACGTTGTTGTAGGGGCAACAAAGAGTAGAAAAGCTAAATTTTGGGAAACCTCAAAAGCTGACAAAAGCTGTGTGAGCACACTACGGTGTGGCCGTCATCGGCAGGGGGGTAATTTTTCAATTTTCCTCATCAGCGAACCACCAAACGCGCGCGCGCTACCGCCCTATCTACTACACACCTACGTACTACTACAATAAAGCTGCCGGGTGGTAGGTATGCTGTTTGCATGCTGATGAAGTTTGACCGTCCACCGAATCTTCCAGCCGGCGAGTCCGCGATGGCCCCCCGAATTCGGGCGTGTCTAGCTAAACCAAACGGTGCTCTGTGCTCTCGGCATAAGCGAGCTAAGAAAACATTTTGTCGTATGCCATCGTCGACGCTTGTGCCCATGCGAATATTGTTTTAGTGGTCATCTGCCGTAGTTGCTGAAAGTGGGTGGTGGTGTGCATTTCAACGCAGCAGGGAGTAAAGGTTTCCCCGCCCCCTGTCGACAAATAGTGCGAATCTTTGTGGCCCATCTACCTTCGTTAGCTTTTTTTTTGCTTAGTTCGCCTCCGTACTAACAAAAAACTGACCTCATTCTTTCTACCATGAACTATCCGGACCTTCCTGCGCCCCACCCGTGCTGCCGGAACATCCGAAGTTTAGCATTTGTTGGAGCGGCGCCCACACACATCCCGGGCGAAATTCGGGGGATATGCTGCAGGATGCATGTACGGGTTGTTTACTGCAGAACTGTACGCAGCTGCTCGCTCCAGTGCCACCAGTGTGCGTCTTGTAACGTGCGAAATTTCTTTTGATGGTGGCGTCTGTCGGTCTGTGTGTCTGTCTCTGTCGGTCTGACTCCCGCAATAGTGGGAGGAATGTTTTCGTACGTGACGATCTGTTTGTCGACTTTTCGGACAGCTTCCATGCTTGCTAACAATCGGGGGATATGTGTGATTAAGTAAGGATTTCATTTCATTGCCATTCCGTTCCCATCTAACTTCTGCTTCAATGGGAGAAGTTTACAAATGGTATGCTTTATGGCACGATTTCATCACATCCGTCTACGTCACGGTTTTGCAATGACGAAGTGCGATAATTAACAGTATGTCTGTAAATTGTCCCGGGCATTGTAAAGGAAGAACATATTTTATTATTAGAGACTGCCATTGTTGGCGCTTGAACAATTCTGGTGTAATCGCGCCGATGTTTCTCCGGAGTCTGTCCGGAGTGTATTCATCCGTCTTTGTTTAGTAGTTCACTTTTACAAATGTCCTTATTGCTACAATTATCACATTTCTGTTGGTATAGCTGTTACACCCTACAAATATTTAATTATTAAATTAATTATAACAATTATTTCGTTCATTTATTTATTTATTTATTTATTTATTTATTTATTTATTTATTTATTTATTTGTCCGCCCATAAGGCTTAATAAAAGTAATCTTATAGTCTAATCTTAAATTTAATAACACGTCAGAAGAGGAGGAGCAAACAAACTAAACATACAGGATTACATGGAGTCATTAATTAGTCGGGTACGAAAAGTAGATACCGAGTCTGTTATAATCGAAATGATAAAAAACGCAGTTAAAAGATTTCATAGCTCGCAGAAAAGGATCGTTTTGGCGCCGGGTAAGGCGGTAAGAGGTAAGGCGCGCCGGGATGAGTAAAGGAGGACGGGAACGGAGATGACGACAAGGAACATATAGGTTAAGCCTGGATAGTAAGGATGGGGCATCAATATTATTGAGGAGCGATGAAAATTGCTTGCGTATGTGAGAGGAGTGATTTTAGATTTACAATTCCCAGCATTCTGCAGCGAACGGGGTAGGAAGGCATCGGAACATTGGAGTGTCGAATCAATGATCCGATTGCAATTTTAGTAAAAATTTTTTTTCTATGTTAACTACTCTTTGAAGAGCGGTGACACCGGCCGGAGCCCAGATCTCACAGGCATATATAATAGTAGATCTAGAATCCAGCAGCAATACAGCGCCTTTAGACAGAGAGGGTTGAGAGCCGACATAAAAGCCCCAGAACTTTGCGAGCTTTAGCCACTACACTAGAGATGTGCGTGCTGAGTAGGAGTGAATGAGTGAGTTGAAACCTTCGAGAGAGTGAATGAGTATAAATCAGCATGAAGAGTTTTTATGACTCCTTTAACCTCAAATCACAATCTCAAAAGAGTTATACTACTCTTTTACTCACTCTTACTGAGTGATTATAATCTAAAGAGTGATAAAACAGTTTTACTCACTCCTGAGTGAGATTCTAGTCGGCAAAAGCACGCAAAAGAGCGGTAAAATCATTAATGCACTGCAATACTCTTTAATGAATCTCAAAAGAGTGAGAAAAGGTTTCATCACTAGTGTTAACAATCTCAAAAGACTTATACTGCTCTTTTACTCACTCTTACAGAGTGATTATAATCTAAAGAGTGATAAAACTCTTTTACTCACTCCTGAGTGAGATTCTAGTCGACACAGAGAGTGAGAGTGAGTATACACGCAAAAGAGTGGTAAAATCATTAATGCACTGCAATACTCTTTAATGAATCTCAAAAGAGTGAGAAAAGGTTTCATCACTAGTGTTAACAATCTCAAAAGAGTTATTCTACTCTTTTACTCACTCTTACAGAGTGATTTTAATCTAAAGAGCGATAAAACTCTTTTACTCACTCCTGAGTGAGATTCTAGTCGGCACAGAGAGTGAGAGTGAGTATAAACGCAAAAGAGTGGTAAAATCATTAATGCACTGCAATACTCTTTAATGAATCTCAAAAGAGTGAGAAAAGGTTTCATCACTAGTGTTAACAATCTCAAAAGAGTTATTCTACTCTTTTACTCACTCTTACAGAGTGATTATAATCTAAAGAGCGATAAAACAGTTTTACTCACTCCTTAGTGAGATTCTAGTCGGGCACAGAGAGTGAGAATGAGTATATACACAAAAGAGTGATAAAATCATTAATGCACTGCAATACTCTTTAATGAATCTCAAAAGAGTGAGTAAAGGTTTCAAATCTTTAAACCCATTCTTTGACTCTGATTCAAATCATTGCAAAGAGTGATTATTCTCATCTCTACACTACATTGTCTATATGTAACTTAAAGGACAATGACTCATCAAGCCATACGCCGAGGTCTTGTACAAGAGACACTCGTTGTATGGTATAACTCATGGAACGTCTTATTTCTGGAGTCAGTTGCACTTAACGCAATGAAAATATTGCTAATATTAGGGATGGATTTATTAAACGAAAATATCTCAATATCGATGACAAATCTTTCAGTTTTGCTCATCGTTTGTGGTAATATGTAAGTACTTCGCATTGAGTATAAATCTGACTAAAAATTAGATTGTTTATCCTTGTTTGGTAGGGTCTAAAAAGGTTTTGAGATACCGAAACTTGCAGTCTATGGGGTTTTATCCAAAACTTTATTCCGGAGATGGGACTCTAATAGTGTCGGTATTGAAAACGGTATAACTTTAAGCTCGATAATTTGGTGATATTTAGCTGAAAATGAAAATGAATGAAACGGTAGCAAAAGCTATGAGATTCTGGCATTTGGAAGATGAATCATTGGACCTTGGGTACAGTCATTCAACCGTAATAGGAGGCACCTTTCTGTTTGGTAATGCTTCCTTTGGATACGCCACGGTTGAGATGACACACGTTGGTTTATCAGGTCACAATTCTAACTTTCTTCCAAAGAAACAAACAACACGCATCCATCAAATTGTGTTGTCGTTTGTAGGTGGATTGCCGTATTCGGGCACACTTTTGATTGTGTCCATTGGGACGATATTTTGCTTTCGAATAGCCGTCTCCGTCTCCAATGTAGTAGCTATTTCTAGTTTGTTTACATTCTCTTGCTGCTACCCGTAAGTCGTCGTCTATTAATTATCTTCTTGCCCTTACCTACCTGTCTGTTGGATTATTTATTGTGCTTGCAAGCAATTGTCCTCTTCCTTGGGTCACCGGTTTTTTTTTTGTTGTTGAATCGCCACAAGCACAATAGCTTCAAAGACAGTACATAGAAGCAGATAACGTTATCTTATTGTTGGTACTTGGTGTTGGTGTTTTACATTTTTAATCATCTCTGCCCAATATTTCCTAATTCTCGTTCCCAACATTTCACATTTCATTGAAGTTTGCATCGATGCGTTACTAAATTTTAAGAAAAAAGTCAAGAAATTAAAGAAGTCAGCAATATGCATATCATTATAAGTTGTGAAAGTCGTAAATCATGCTATAGTATGCGATGTATAATTTTTTTTAAAAATTATATACAAAATATATCACGCGGTGTGTTATCAATTAAAGTCCCATAGCACAGAAAGGTATATTATAAAGCAGTACCGGAAAGTGCCATTTTATGGTAATAGCTAAGAGAATCGAATTTTACTGGAACATTGAACATTCCAATCAATAGCAAAATGAAACAGAAATAAATAGGAAAAAACAGTTTTGGTCCTGCAAATGTAACTGAAGCTGTATTCCGATCAGGCATTTTTTTCTTCGCCAGTTTTTGTAAACGTTCTACTTTCGCAATAAAAATCCTACTGCTACAAGTAGGAAGCTCGGGTCGCGGGGCCTTGAGGGCAACGTAACGGCATTGGTACTGGTGGGGAACGTTGCACGCACGTGATTGATTGGCAATTTTCGTTAAGGCTTCCCTTCCGCGCGCCTAACTCGTACACTCGTTGGAACCAGTACTAAAGAACATAACCAATGTTTTACGGGATGCGGGTGAAGGGAGGATGAAGGGAGATGGGAAGCTGTTCATCGTCTCTCGTTAGGTAATGGGTATCTTATTCACCGCGGCACACGTTTAGGGCGAACCTGCGGACGACGTGGTGGTGGTGTTTTGTACTTGTGGCAATTTCCTCGCGTCTTCCAAGCGTGCTAAGCTATTTTAAATAAAACAACACGCAAAACCTAATACGACATTAACGGCCGATGTCACGAGACTGAAGTGCGTGTGATGTGGGAAAACGTTTCTTGAGATTCTTTTACAGCAGCTCTTGCGAATCAATCGTACCCTATTCGTGGTTTAGTTGTACAATAAGAACGGTTCCGCAGCAGAAAGATTCCGTAGATCGGAGAATTCCATTAACATTAGCATGCGCTCTCAAGATCGCGTATGCGCGTTGTATTCTAATTGCCACTTTTTTGTAGTAATTGAAGTCAAATTGGGGTTTCGGTTTAGCACTGTTTGTTCGTGAAATTTTAAGCAGTGTTTAAAGCATCATACGCGTGAAAATGAAGGTGGAAAATTTGATACCGTGGCTTTTCTCTCCGCATGAATACCCACGTGGAAGTGTTACATCGTTACATCAATAAAAGAAGACAATGACGCCAGGTTCAGTTTTTCTTTTAATATCTTCCATGTTTCCCGTATGCCAGCCATCGTGTTGTTAATAATTCAAGACATGATTTTTGCGAATGATGTAGCTGGCTGTACGGCATCATCGTGCCAGAAGCGTAAGATCACTTTCAGTATATCAAATCATCTGTGATGACAGGGCTAAATGTAACAACCCCCAGGACATTATTTACTTTAGAACGGTGTTAACTTTATGGCTAATCCAGCGCAGCATATATTATCGGTTTGGAACCGTTGTTTCAATGCCATGAATAATATCGTTTCGCGTAATTATGAAAAGATGATAAAAGATTAGATACTGTGGATGGCGCTCTGTACCACAGAATAATCGATAAACAATGTGCTTAACGTTCTAATGTTCTTTGATTTGCACCTATATTAAGGGCTGATAATGTGGATTTACGAAAGCAATGTGATTTTACGATTCTGCAGCAGAATGTTTGCGGTTGTAAACACTGGTTTTAATGATTTTTTTAACAAATGTAATGGATCAGAACATAACAACACCGCTTCATACGTTGTAGTAAATATCGTATGATATGGTAAAATTGGTTTTCGTTATGTAATTGAAAAATGTGTAATTTATTAAATGATTCGCCTTACCATGGTTCACTTTTTGCACCACTCTATTTTGTTTTTATGCCCCATTACACTAATCGATGAAATAATGTTTCGAGAGTCGACCCGGTGGCATGATGGTAGCGACGCCGGTCTTCCCACGAACGGCGCGGACCAAAATCCCACCCGAACCATTCCTCTGTAGCAAGCACTCACTATCCGGCTACGTGAGTAAAATAAGTCTAGTAGGCTAGAAATTTCAGGCATGACCTACTAGGTCGTTATGCCAAGAAGGGAGAGAGGTGGAGAGCGCTTGGAAACGAGTGAATGAAATGAATGTGTTTCACTTGATCAAAGGCAATGTATGCTTTGTTTGGTCTGTTTTTATGCTATTGATTTGTGTTGTGTTGGGTAGTAAAAAAAGGATTTCGTGCCAGCCTTTCCGCGAAGAATAGTGGTGCACTCAATGTAATAAATACTGGAGCAATTTAGTTTGAAGTACATGCAAACTATGGCACTACTCATGTTACATTCAACAAGGAAATAATTGGTTGACTCATATTACCACACAGTCACAGTCAGTAGAGTGAGTTGCAAGACTACGGAGTATCGATGGAGGGAGTTAGTTAAATATGAGTTGTTATTTGTTTACCACAGCATAACAGAAGCACAGACGCGTTGTGATTTGTTTTTGCAGATTTACGTATCACATTTATGGTTTGGGGTTTAAAAAAAATCTAAAATACCTTCTATTAAGGATGTGTGGTCACTCTCTTTGTGTTGAATTAAACAAGGTACTTATCGTAAATTTTTTATGAAATCCAGCTCCATAATCAACATCACGCTCGTTACATCGTAAGCTAGCCAGCTAATCACCGAAACAGCATTTATCGACCATAAATCAATGAACGTATTTAGCCTGAATTGAGCGTTTTTTGTCGCCAACCAGTATTCACCGCAGGACATTACGTGGCAAGGAGCGAAATGACACAAGGGTGATAATTAAATGGGTTATTATAAAGTGTCGAAATTGCGATCCCTCATTAGCCACTGTGGCTGAATGTTAAATCACGCAACACCTAACCGTTCGAGTGAACTAAAGTCGCTCGTTTTGCGCTCATTTTGCCAGCTTTTAGTATCACGCTGCATTAGCCCTGTTAATCTTTGCATTAAAACAGCAAGAGAGGAACACACATCGTTTAACTAATTACTGATTTAGGCGCATGCAGTGTTTCTTTTAACAAAATGTTTCGCGTGAGAGAGAAATATAATTTACCTGTTCATAAAGCGCATTGTTTTAGAGTACTATAATATTAGCTGTTCTACAATTAAAATTCCACTACAGTAAATTTCACAGCTGATGAATCTGAATGGGTTGGTCATGAGTAAGGTCATTTTTGGTTAATACTAAATTATTACGTTATCAATACTAATTAAGTACAATATTTTGTACAAGCTTTATTTGGCGATTCCAGCTCGAATTGATCAATTGATCTAATTGATTTCATTATTAACTATCTTAAATACTCAATCATCAGTTAGTTAAAAGATTTCTGAACATTAATCATAACAATGAAGGGTAGTGAGAACGATTTTAAATTTTATCCCAATTTCAATAAGCATCTGTCAGGACTATCGCAATAGAATGTTTTTAGTTTGGACTATATGATAACAATATATTTAAATGATAAAAAGAAGTGATTCTTTTGAGAAGAGTCGTTGAAATCATGAGTGAAAAGTATTCGTGAAATTTCATAGATTCATACATCCTAAATGATTTACGAACCCTCAGAGATCGATTAATTCTCGAAGATGTATGAGTAGGTCCATGATTCCGTCAAAGGTTCTTAAATTATCTTCATCATCATCAATCGTCAAAGATGCATGACTCCTTCATCCATAGTTAGATGAATCGCCTTCATGGCTTTAATCATTTTTTGAGCTTCTCAAATACGAATGTCTGTACTGCTGAAATAAGTCAAATTCTGCTCTATCATTCGACTGAGGAAACCAGTGGAACAGAAGTTTTTTATTCACTAACATTTGTAAATTATCAAATGTTATCTTTTCATGAATCAAACAATTTATGGATCTATGATCATTTAGGGACTCCCCTTGGGGCCCTTGTCAGATTCAGTAATGTTTTGATGATTCATGAAACTTTAAGGGATTTTTTGATGATTCATGAATCTTCAAGTAGTAATTAATCGCCAGAATAGATTCAGAATGATTCATTCGAATCAAATATTCATTCAGATTCATGAATACGATTCAGATTTATCCAATACAAACAAATGTGACTCCAATACTTCTTACGCTTTTTTTAAATAAATGTTAATAAAGTTCTTTCAAAAGGAAAGCGAATGTTGGCGTATCTAATGAGGAATAATCAAATAAAAAAATAAAAAATAGATTTATCAACCAAACCATTTTTGTAACAAAAACTGTCTCACGCTTTGTCTAATTGTATCTTTACCGAATTTATACCTGATAGTCGTGATGGAACATTCACTCCTGTGGTGCGCTATGTTTATGTTTTCGTTTATCCTCGAGGTCATTGGTGGTATTTGTTGAGCCATGTCACCATTTCGTCAAATTCATCTTCCGTCTGTCTGCACATAAAGACGGTGTACGGTTCTGCTAACCAGGTCGTACTCTGTTGTTGCCCAGTATAGGTAGAGAAACTGAATCGGGCGGATAGTTTTTCATTTGATAAAAAGGAAAAAGGAAAATTCAACAATATGTTTAAAGAACGTTCGCCAAACTGCTTGTTGTGTTAGGAGGGAAAGGATGTGAAGAACGGTTTAGTTCAGCTTTCTTTCCTTGTTCAGTGCGAACGTTTTTCTTTTGCACAACAGCGCAGATATAAGAAAATTTACCTGTTGCTGGTCTACCACTGCTTGCAGATTCAGAACGCGAATAAATTTATACAATTTGATAAGTAAAATTTCCATCAGGATGAGCAAATCGTTCTCAACAAAACACTTGTTTTTGCTAGAGATTAAATATATGGAAAAACAATTATGGAGTTACAAAACACCATGGAAATATTTTTTTTAAACTATTAAGTTACTAATTGTAATGTATGAAGCGCAAATGCTGCCACCCATAAACCACTGTAAACAATTATAGTTTCACCTGTAACCTTTTTACAAAGTAGAATTTTGAATAACAACATATTTATTTAAATTTATATCAAAACCCCCCGTACAGTACGTATTTTTTGGGGCAAGATGAGTTTACATTTTTTTGTTTCCTTTCTACCTTTCAAACACGTTGGCTTCTAGGACAAAGCAATGGGTCGACGATGGAAACAAACTTTTTGGGCCATCTTCTGCTGAAAGGTTCGAATGTATTTTTTTATTCGCTACCAATGTTTCTTCATATGTTGCTTCATTTGTGCCTAATTTCGGGACCCACTCTCTTCGTTTCATCACTCTGCTTACAGTAGTCGTGTATCGCTGGTAATACAGTTATTAAAATGTTTAAATGTTTTTGGAAAATTCGGAATTATTTTCAAGCCGATATGGCAAATCGTTTTGAAAATGTTAAATAAAGCTCACTTCACTATTGCGCTTGTTTCGCTTTAACTTCTCTGGGCCTCATTTTGTTACATGTTTATGTTTGGGTTTTGGCGAAGGAAGCGTTTGGTGCGCGGGGCTTTAGTCTGGTGGTTGGTGTTTATGTATTGTACCTAGAAGCAACATCACTACACATTTACAGCACATTACTACTATCTGTACAAGCATATCCTTCCCCCCATTTTGGCCTTTTGTTACGTCCTAAGGGTTTCTTTCAAGCGAGCAAGTGTGAGAGTTATCGTCGTCGTCGTCGTTTTCCCGAACATGATGTGTCCATCGGTTGTGTTTTGTCCTATTCCGGTGTTAAATTGTACTTGCGAGGGATAGGGTGTTGTTCAGGATGCTGTACTGCTACACAGCTAGCAAGGATTATTCTATGGTGCCTGTCAAACGCGGTATTTAACCTAGGTGATGTGTGGGGAAATATAAAAGAATCGACCCACAATTGGTAGAAAGATAAGAACCAAAAAAAAGTATCGAAAAACAAATCAAATAAATAGACAAGAAACTGTTGGAAGTAGAACAAGACCTCCGTTTTCCATTTCCGCATTTGTTAGTGTTTGATGAGTTCGTTTTCGCATTTGCTAAATGTTTCTTTCTTTCTCTCTTTCTCGTTTATATTCTTTCTCCACTTCCTGACACATGATACATGAACTTTATTCGACCACCGGTTTCGATTCGCTTGGCACATTTTTAGGAGGCGCCTTCGACGTGGTGGAGGACGTGGTTTCACCGTTTGGATACCGGAAGGGCGAAGGAATCGATGCCGGGTACGGTGAGGTGGATTGGATATGCAATCGTGATCGTGCCCGAACGGATCCCATCTTCGAGTCACTTCAACCGACTGATGGAAAGATTTCCGGTGCCGGTAAGTATCATTATCATCTTCAGCTTCACGGTTCAATATCTTCGTCAGCTAGGTCAACCTCCAGTCTCAATCAACAGCAGTAGTTTTTTCGATATCGCATTTCCTCAGTGCGTCAGCGGTGTCCCCTCTCTGAATCGATTAATCAGTCGATGGTTATAATACCGTATACTAATGATTTCTGATTTCTGTTTCTTTTCTCTTCCCATACACCAACGTTAATTCCTCGTTTTTTTGTTTGTTTGTTTGATGATGACGATTCGTTGCTGCTCTTGATGGTGTTATGCTGTGATAAACTGCCGATACTTACCTTGCGAACAACCCGCCACCCGCTCACCTTCGCAGCGGCCAAGTCGGAGCTGACCAAATCGAAGTTACCGAACAACGTCCTGAGTAAAATTTGGAAGCTCTCCGACTACGATCAGGATGGTTTCTTGGACATCGAAGAGTTTGCCCTGGCGATGCATTTAATCAACGTCAAAATGGATGGCAATGAGTTACCGACAGCCTTGCCCCTTCACCTGGTACCACCGTCCAAGCGGCAAGTAGACTACGATTAGGTGTACCGAGCAAAGCAAGGACTCGGGGGCACGGATGTTGAGGCCGTACAGCGTTTCGCGTTTGTGGGTGTGTGTGTGTGTATCAGCTAAACTTCCAGCAGCGCTAGAGAGAGCTCGATTGTTAATCTTGTTTCCTATTTACTATCTTGCCCGGCCGACTGGCTTCAAATATTGCTTGCGCGTTGGATCGACCCATCACCTCTGACATTCGTTCGAGAGTTTATTCACGCTTTGTGTATCATCTTTTGCTTATCGTTTGTTCGACCTCTTCTTTTTTTCTGATGGGTTTTTGTCGTGTTGCCGTACGTTCCGATCCTGTGTCAGGCGACCAATCAATCCTCAAACTTTCGCTTCCCTGGGGTTTATGCGTTCAGTCACTCTTCCCGTTTTCTGTTAGCGGAAACGTTGATGGAGCTGCCTGCGGCAACAGAGGAAGTTGGCGTTTTGTTTCGTTTCGCTTGTGACGATCCAGTTCTTGGAAAACGAAGATCAACTTCAACTATGGTCCGAGTTTGTTATGCTCCTCCTCCTGCCCTTCCCCCATCGAAGTGAACATCAAATTTTCCTCCTTGAGACAATGCCAATGAGGAAAACAGAAGTCGGAAGACAAGCATTTCGGTTTCAGCTGTAATGAGCAAAAGCAAACTAGTCCAAGCAAGTTTACCGCAAACAAGCGGCAAGAAAAGATCAAGGAGAATTTCGTTGAGAGAATTATAAACAAAAAGCTACGTTTCCTCCAGGGCAGTAGGCTCGTTCTTTCGTGTTTAGGTGATTATTTATTATTTATACACTTAGTTAGTGAAGTAAATCATTACGAAATTTAGCAAAACAAGTGCATGCATACATCCAGACACACACACACACACACACACACACACACACACACACACACGTGCATATAAATGTAATGCAAAAATAGCTTTCGCGCAAAGTAAAACGAGCAGAAACGAATATTGCCGAACATAACATATAGGAATACAATCAATTATATGTATTTTGATTTATTATGCGCTTGTTGCAAATGCTTTCATTTATAACGTGTTGATTGTATTGAGTTGAGGGGCGTTCAGTAAAACAGGTATAGCTAGTTGAAAACAAAAAATCATGCAATATTAGCAGAAAGAAATTTATGTAGGTTCTAGTTGAAAACGGAAACCTGTTTGTTGAGAAGGTCAATGGAAAAGACGATCGCGATGAGTTTTTGCTATTTGAAAGAATTTTGAACAAATAATAATGTATCTAATCATATAGGATGCAATGACGAATGATTCGGGTCGTTAATACGCAATTTCATGATCAACCAACAAACGAATAGGTAACATGCAAATGAATGTTTTTGAACTTGTGGTTTTGCTTAGTGTTTTGTGTTAGTAACGGCTTTGTATGTCTACAACACCTTCTTTAAAGGGTGCTTTATTGATTAGATTTTTTGTCATTTTATCTTATTTAATCTGTAGCGAAAATGGATCCGAATCAACTAGTTAAGAGTTGTTCATATGTCTGGCGAGAGCTGCAAGTGTTGCTCTTGTATTTTCACTTTACCCTTTCGGTTGCTTCATTTCAATTGCAGTGCTTCTTCACTTGAGTGGGTCGTTGTAGCGAAAAGTGAATTTGGTGGAATGGCATTTCAGAACGTTTCAAAGTTGTCGTCAAAGTGGTTGAGTTCCAGTGTTGACCTCAGTTGGTTGAAGGAACTATAGAAAAAGAGAGAAACAGAGAAATAGAGAGAGAGAATGAAAAAAGAGCTTTTTACGTCCTTTTTCTTACATCCAAAATGCATAATTTATGCGTGGCCAGTGTCCTTTGTCCATTGCCATGGTCCTGTGGTAAAGAAGGAATAACAATGAAAATGTATAAGGATAGCTACTATCTCTGAGCTGAAAATAGTCTCGAACGGTTTCTTTCACTGCATCGGTTACTTTGAATTATTTTGCCACAGCCTACTGGTCCACCAACCGTCAAAGCGTTGCATATTTGGATCGTACTTGGCTTAAAAAGTAAAATCGATTGGAATTGAATAATTTATTACTCCAATTATACTTGGTTGTTTTGCAATGCCCTAACTAACGGATGGGCCGTTTCTCTGTTGCTAACCGTTGAAGAAAAGGTAGATTATTGCATTTACATTGCGGTTGTTACATCTTTTGCTTTCTTGACTGATGTTGATATCATACGAAAATTTCATAATAATAGAGAACAGTATGAAAGAACCATGTTATAAATCAAAAATCTTTCTGTTTTTTCTTAATTTAACTACCTAACTAGCTTTTGCCTGCCATGTAATGGCTTTCTTTACTTATTTTTGCCAAATTGCCGGGCAGTTAGTGTTTGCTACTCTGCTCGCAGGCTTTCAAATCCGACGCACGACCGTCGATGTATTAAACCAATCGCCTTGGGCTTATGACCGACATAAGCACATCCAAATAGAGGGTTCGGAAGACTGTAAACAAGTTGCTATCTGTTACCCGAAGGGTATGTACTTGAGAGAGAGAGTGTTCTTTGATTCTTTATCGAGCATTAATTTTGTTTGTTTGTTTGTGTTTTGAGCGCGAAATGGAAAGTGTAAACTAGCTGAAATTAACTTGTTTGCAACAGAACAGAACGGACATATACATACACACATCCCTTTGATATACACAACTCCACAAATGTATACACAATACATATTTACAATGGAACGGTCGACCATTTTTACGGTATTTGTATGTGTATAGGGTATAAGCACGCGGAAAGATAATGGGAGAAATAAAACGAAAACACACGATGCGATGAGAAATGTAACAAACAGTGTTCGAATTGACAAAACGCTTACTTGTGAACTGCAGCAGCAGAAGGTTCGATGCCACCTAAAAGTTCGCTTGGAAAACGTCCGTTTCTTGGTCGATCATCCAATCATCAATTCTTGAAGTAAGCATTTTTTGTAAGCGAAAAAAAGAGAGTGAGCAAGTACGTGTGCAGAATAGCAAGCACAAAATAGAAACGAAGAGGATAAATAGTAGGAGGTAGGATGCATGGCAAAAAGGATCTAACATTGCAGGATAAAACATCGACCCGTGTAAAATGTAACATCAAAGGAGCAGGGACCGATAGGAAGAAACGCGACCGAGAAACCCGGCGGCTTTCTTTTGCTGCGTATGGCGCGCCTCGATAAGCAAATGTTGTAAAAAGAAATGAATCATAACGAAACGACAATAGTATCGTATATTTTTATGTTCAACTTCTTTCGGTCGTCGAATATTACGCCTCGAATGCTGTGCGGAAAGAATGTCTTCGGAATGGATGGTAGAACGGTAAGTACATCGGAGGAGGCGCATGGTGATTTTTGTGCTATTGTTTCTTTTTTTTTTTCAAAGTTGTTTTATGTAACCCGAAAGGAATCGTTACGGTATGACCATGTTGCGGTTGTAATGATGCTTGATATTTCGGCTCTGTTGCATTATTGTCATTAGAATTATTATCGTTATTGTTATTATTATCATTGCTATCCAATATTACGCGGCTGCTTTTGCAACTACTGATGAATATCCGAAATGTATTTGTGCGATTATTTATGTTTGAAAAGGCGTCTTACTTGCTTGATACTTATTGTATGCATCGTAAAGGTTGTATATTTGTATAATTATTAGCCAAATTCAACGGACCGTATGTGTCCTGCTTGTTTCTTTTATTTTCAGATTTTTGAAAGTAGAAAGGCACAAAAGACAAATACAGTTTATGAAGAACCCCAAACGGTCCTCGATTCACGACACTTACACACAATGCACGTATCACAGGAACCAAAGCAATTACGATAATCCTCTACGTTACGCAACGATCTAGAATAGAGCGATCGCACCGGGACATATACATGTTCATTCCATGACCAAAAAAACCAAACCATGACCAAAAAAAAAATGTCTGACAAATAATTTTTGCGACAAATAATGGTGACAAATAATCTCTGCGCGTTACACTTTATTTTTGTTGTTCCAAAAATTCAAAGCCAAGTAATGCGAGGTTTGGAATGGGTTCGTTGAAAGCATGTAGTATTTAGCTATTATTTTAATTTCTGATTTTGTTCGATGTTAGTCTGATTATCCATAGTCTGAAATTTCTCTATGCAAAACACCTGACGAACGAAGTTGGACTAGAACGTATACAGTTCCGGTATTCATATACGTTTATGCCTTAAAGACATGGACTTTGTTCACAACTGAGGAAACCCTCTTCTAGAGCATGAAACCGTTAAGATCACGGATCCAGAACTCGGAACCCGACGTTGAGCTCACTATCGTGTAACGAAACACACTCGTCTGGCTCCGGTAGTCTGGTCACGTTATTAAAATGACACCGGACGACCCAGCTCGAAAAGTCCTTTTAGGTCATGCACATGCACAGTGGAGGTGTGGTAGGCCCAAATTGAGATCAAGTGATGGCGTTGATGCGTTCGCCAGTAAAGCTGGGATAATGAAAGCGGCCTGCAGTAGGCCAACATTGGGAAGCGGTAGCAGCGCCGTATTGTTAGCAAGCATCATTTTACCATAAAAACACCCAACAAGGAAGTTTAATGTCGGATGACCAATCATTCGTTTCTGAAAATTGTATGCCACTATTGGGGAAACACTGTCCAAGTTAAAATTTGAATCACGCATGTCGGTGACCCAGATGACCAAGATCGTACCCATGACTCACTTTACATTAGTTAAATAATTTATTATAATCATTAAAGGTCAATATGCATTGACATGATAAATTATTATAATTTTCTTTTTAACATAAAACCTCTTGTTACAAACTCATTTGTATAACTCTACGTTCGCTTAATCGTCCGCTGCTTTCTGGTTTGTTCTTTATTTTCTGTCCCATTTTTTATATCGAACAAAGTTTTATTTTCCACAAGCTCTCATCCATCTGTGCTGCAGCTGGTGAACTAATCTTCTAAAGTTCCAGCCTCTTACAGCATACAGCCTGCGCCGCAGAACGTTTATCGCGCCAGAATAAAGGGAAATTAAAATTAACCCAACGAAATTTAATCATCTTAAAAGTTTTGAATGGCTCCAGTTTACACATTATTCACGCTGATTATCGTCAGTTTCCGGTGTTGGCCATGGAGGCAGGTTAATAATTGCGCTAAAGGCTCGTTGGTTGCCCGGGTTTATTATGATGAAACGTTATGGATCCGGTAATAACCTTCCTACCAGCTTGCCGTGTAGTGTTTGTTAGCTTCCTGATACAACGTAGTTAAGGTGCTTGCATTACCACCAATCGCAGACTTATCTTGCCTACATACACGTCATTCCAGTTGCTTATAAGTAATTAGGCGCTAATGCACATCCCGCAAAAGCTACATTTGTTACGATAAAGCGACAAAAGGTGAAGAATAATGCTACTCTTAGCATTGTATTAACAGCTTGAAGGTCCAAACTTTTCGCCCGAGACTGGCGACGATGAAGCCGCACAATAGAACAGTGTGTTTCCTAATTTATCTTGCTAAATGTTCCGCTGGGACAAATGTAAATTTGTAGCGAATTATAACCGGGCTATTAGAAGACAAATAACCACCGGAGTAGAAACGAAACTCTCTTGAGTATTTTTTCCAGCAAGTGCACTCAAAATCTGCTGCTCGCAGTGCGGCACGGGGGTGATGAAATGATGAAAAATATCCGTCAACACAAAATCCCCGGACGAGAAACCGGTGTGGAGCACATTTCCCGACCTACATCTCGTTCTTTGGCCCTTTAAAGATGGTTCTGTTACTGTCCAAAGCCCGACGTCTCCGCCGACGGTAATTGATATGAGGCGGCAAAGGAAGACACGGGACGCTCAGATCGCCCGGTACAAGACAGGGATGTGAAATGTGAAATGAGTAAAATCATCCCAATACTGTTGCCAGGGCCGTCCACAGGGATGTCGTCCGTTATCGTCTTTTGATGCAGCTTTTCATCTTAAACTCACCCTAAACCGCACAGCTTTAAGGCGCTGTTGCCTCGTGAAACAAAACAGGTCGAATGATAATGTTTTTAGTCGTCGTTTTGATTGCTTCGAACCCTCGCAATGGTGGATTCGGACAAGGAAAAATACTACAAAAAACATTTGTTGGTCCCATAGTTACTTGGAAGAAAGTATTTCTTAGTACCTCATTACGTGGTACTTATCGTAACTCTACCTTTTCTTGCTATGTTTCTTCGAGTTCAGTTGTTATTCTGTTTGCTATTTGCTTGCGTTGATATAAGAGATACAGCTCCTTAGCAGTAACGTTTAAAGAAAATATATAAGAATAATGAAGCATTGTCAATTGTATGATGAATGGTTGTACGAAAATCAGTCTACTTACTGTTACTTACTAACGATTTCGGGGTTAGCACTTGCACAGATGTTACGTCGCGTGGAGGCGGTTCGGATGAGTTGCGGAAAATCGACTTACTCGTTCGGCGTTCAGATTGTAAGAGAGCTTTTAATAAGCCTCGTTGCTTCTTGGCGCATAAGGACATTCCCCTTATGCGCTCGGTTTACACCCATGCGTCGGGTGATTCGATTTGATGCTGCGTCGAGCAGTTACTTGATTCCTGCTATCGAGCAGTTCCTTCTTACGACATAACAAATATTATAAATAAAAAAAACTTACTGTGAATACGTGAAAAGGCTCGACAATATTTTAACTACGGACCAAATTATTGAGGTGCTATTTTCTCATACTGTGAAAAATAACTATCTAGAATTGTTATTCGGTCGTAACACTTATGCTTTCGATGGAACCAACTATTTAGACCTATAATTGAAATTAAGGATAATAATCAACGGTGATATGGCTCCAGTATTACATCCTTACTGTAGACATCGGTGCAATGAGTACGTCGTGATGCTATGGTCCAATCCTTTTGCTGGAAACTATGTCCAGCGATGCTCTCCTCCACTCTTGGCCGAATTCATTCTCGTAACCTTGCCATCATGTCGTTGCAGCCTTGCCCACGGTCAGGATGTCTAGACAGCTGTTCCGTCAAACAACTCAGCTAGCTCGTGGTTCGTTCTCCTTCTCGGTGGGGCCTGCTCGAAAATACCAAATATTGGCAGCTCGAAAATGGCGCAAGCGTTGGCATACACGGCACCTATCGTCCAAGGCTACCAATCATCCAGAGCCATGGAGGACTATCTGGCTGATCAGCGTCCGTTATAAGCTATTAGGTGCGCAAATAAATAACGGCCGTTTTTTCATAGGTTTTTTGTTTTACTCGTGTCATTTTTCTCCGTTTTTCATGCAGTGCTCGGCTTAAACTCATCAATTGTTTCCGGTAGCGTTCACCAGTGATAGTTTCTCCCGGTTACAGAAGTTCGTAGTAGATGACGCCGAGCTGGTCCCACCAAATACTCAGCATAACTTTCGAGTTATGGATGTTCGGTCGAGCTGATGATGTTGGGGTATGACCGGGGGATCCCCATGATTTTTTGCACTCAGGATTGCTGAATAAAATCCACTTCTCGTCTCCCGTCACGATTCTGTGCAGGAACCCCTTTCTGTTGTGCCGCTGGACCAGCAATTCACACATGCAGAGTCTGTGTTCAATGTCCCGCGGTTTCAACTGGTGTGGTATCCATTTGCCCTCCTTCTGTATCATGCCTAACGCATTCAGCCGTGATGATATGGCCTGACGAGTTACACCAAGCACGGCTGCAAGCTCTTCTTGCGTTTGGCAGTGATTTTCCTCCAGTAAAGCCGTCAATTTTTCGTCGACGAACGTTTTGGGCCTTCCTTCACGTTGAGCATCCTCCACGGCGAAATCACCGCTTCGAAAGCGTCGGAACCAATCCCGACACCTTGTTTCGCTTAGAGCAGCATCGCCGTAAACACTCGAAAGCTCTGGATGCGCGTCGGCTGCCGTTTTCTTCGCTCGAAACAAAAACAGCAGCACCTCCCGCCTATGGCGCTTTTCCGGCTCAAAATCAGACCTTTTTAAAGAATTAGGAACTTTTACTCGCACGAAATAATCACTAATCTGTTTACTCAGTTTGATTATGTCATTCCCGAACTTGATTTAAGACGTTTGTAAACGTCAAAATCGCACCACAGTCCACAGTGGCCCCATCGATTTAAAAACGGCCGTTATTTATTTGCTGACCTAATACATTTCGTGTCTGTTGGAGTAGTTAGCAAAAAACCCTACAGCATAGTACCTCCGGATTTCGTTGTTTAGCTGTTTATGCAAAATTACGATCGCACCAAGGTAGCAGAACTCGTCTACTATCTCAAGATCGTCACCATCAACAGTTACTCTGCTCTGATCAGAGATTCCGGCAAGCAAGTACTTTGCCTTCCATCAATGCCATCCATAATGCCAAGGAATTGGAGATATCGAATTGAGTTTGTTGAGTTACCGAGCTCGAACACATCATGAACATCGTTGAAGCTGTTGCTCATGATCATGGTTGTCATAGTTTAACTTATCAATATTGGTGAGTACATTAGAAAAGGTGTAAGTAATATTAATGAGTGAAATTCTGCGCCCAGCCATTGATTGCACAAAACTTACTAAACCATCAGTAGGACAGTTGCCAACATACCAGACCGATTTCCATCTCATCTGCTGTAAAGTTAAATGCATAAACCAAAGCGAATGATCTCACGCAAAATATTACCACGAACGAGTGTACAAGCGCCTTCTGTTTCTGCAATTTAATTGCAAAACATCCAATTAACGCAAAATGCAATGGTGCTTTAATGTATAACAACAAATCAAGATACGCTTGCACGAACATCGCCACATCGCCATCGTTCATTTCGTACTAAATTTACATAATGAATTTCGAAGAAAATTCCACACGCTTTCATCGTCGAATTGAAGCCGAAGCTGGACGAACTTTAAATGTGGAAATCAAGAAATAAACACACCACGCAAAACTTTGCTTCCTGTGTTTGGACAGCATCTCAAATATTGAAGACGCCTCTTGTCGCTTTTTTCTTCTCGAATGCTTCAAACTTGTTCGTACGAGATAAGCAGCATTATTGTTGGGGTTTTTCCTAGCCAACGGTTCAGGTTCTTCTGCACGCCGAGCAGTAGAGTTTCCATCGCTAGATCCATAGTTTGCATGTAAGCCATCTTGAATACAGCAGCGTCCGTTGCAAAAGGGCGTGTAAAATCTCGCACAAAATCGCTCCCCCATCGAACAGTGGTCCGCAACGAGTGCCGAACCGAAAGGCATTGGAAGTGATTGCTGATTGAATTACCACGAAATGTCTCACCGGAGGTTGACCGTGGTATGGCAACGAATTTGATCCAAAACTCAAGGGTTTTCTTTGCTCGTTAGGAGGCTACAAGTTCGGGCCATGGCAATGTGTGTGTGTGTGTGTGGGCGAAGGAGGAGAAAGAAACGGCACAACGACAAACGGCACAAAGAATGGAAATAAAATCGAAGCATCTTCTTCCCCATCGAGGACGAAAGGATAACATCTGTCCGTTAATGGTTCTTGCAGGCGTTATATCGGACTCGGGATTGTGTATGGATGTTTTTTTGTGTGTATTTCTCACCATTTGATTCGCGATCACCTCTGTCCCCTGGTAGTGTTGAAAGCGGGTGTGTTTGGTGGTGAAATGAGCATTTGTGAAAAAAGGGGTTTCACACAAGCACAAGCAAGTAAAAAAGTGGATAATAAAAAGTGTTGGGATTTTTCAAATTTGGAAAGTTTTTGTGGCCAAGCCCAAACCATCACGGACACCAAAGGGTGATGGAAGTTTTGTTCTTTCACTCAGGAAAAAGAAAAGGGTCGAATGGGATGCGTGTATCACCATTGGGGACATTGAGATAGCTTCCTCACGGTCACGGTCTGGTGAAATCGAATCCGTTCTCCGGTGCCAATGGATGTCACGATTATCGTATCTCCATCAAATGGAATCATTTAATTCCTTTTTAAGTCCTTTCGTTTTTTGGCCATCGTCCTTTCGCTATCCAGCACAAGCGCTATCCAAACGTGTTCCATGATCTTTCGACATTTTGTGTTTCACCTTTCTTTCGTGGCAAAGAAGATGGCGCAGACTTCGGTTAGCTAAATCATGCTTTGTTGGGACATTAGAACCGTTAGTTTATTTTTTTTACAGCCAGTGCCGGAACCCATGGCGAACATGGCCGCCGGTATACACGATACAGCATAAAAAAAGTTCCGCTCCGCAAACACTTTTTTGGCGTCGGAGCACAGTCATAAAATCGTAAAATTGAGGGTTTTTTTAAAGGTATCGACAGAAGGAAACTTTACAGTTCAGCGTTTGTAAGAATGCATAGGGAGGCCAAGATTGGCTGCCATTGAAACTGGCGAATACGCAATCTTACCTTAACGTTGCGGCATTAGAAAAAAAACTAAACCAAATATCATGAATACGTGCACAGTTGGATAGAGACAGTGGGCAATAGGAAACAATCGTCCAACGCGTCTGATTCGAATGACATTTTTGGGTTTGGATGTGCGAAAAGCCACAGAAAAGTGTGTATTCTATGAAATGGGAACAGTG
Source organism: Anopheles moucheti (assembly GCF_943734755.1). Lineage (NCBI taxonomy): Eukaryota > Metazoa > Arthropoda > Insecta > Diptera > Culicidae > Anopheles > Anopheles moucheti. The sequence continues at coordinate 58,740,129 of NC_069140.1, forward strand.
CAGCCCTGGAACCGTCCAACGAATGGGGTTAGCTTTAGGATTCCAATGGCCGTTTGTTGTTTAACCGACTGTCACTATGGTTCGAGGAAGGGTCTAAAATAGAAATAAAATTCAACAACATTGCATTACTTGAAGTATTACGCTGTTTGAAAATCAATGATACACTAAGTATAACTGCGAAAGTATAGTCTTTATCGCTTGCACCATTTCTTAACAGTCTCGATCTCGATCAACCCACTTGGGATCTTCTTCAGCTTCATCTTCATAAGAAATATAAGATCTACGGTCTACACAGTGGGGAGCGACAGTGGGGTTGTGATCGCAGTGACTTTGTGTTTGATCAAGTGGTGTAATCAAAAAGCTAGGCATAATATCTCCATTTAAAATTTTCTAACGTTTTCATAACTGGGAGCAACCAAAATCTCATTATTTTTTTATTATTCCTTTACTAACAATCAGATAAATAAAAAAAAAATTACTTAAGACTTTCTTGAAGTAAAGTTAAAGAATACGAAATAAATTTATTTGGTAACTAATAAATCAATATCAGTCTAGTATCAAAATTTTGATAATAAATTGCGTGTAAATAAAAAAACCCATTGGCGATTTTGAATGTTTTACGCCGCTTGTTTACATACAACTGATCAGGTTGTGGCTACACTTAAACCTTTGTCAAATTAGCCCATTTGGAGGGAGAAAGAACCGATTTCGAGATTATCCCGCCAGCATGAAGCACTTCCCATTTTAGTAGACGGCGATCGTAAATCGGTTTATTGTGATAAAAAAGAAGCGTGTTCTAAACCGGCTCGATAAATTTTGTACCCATTGATACCCATTCAATGGCATTCCGTCGCGAGAGTAGTAGCCATTTTACAAATTTTATATGCGGGGCTGGAGGCGCCTAGTACTTTACTGAGGTCAGACAGCTTCTCGTTTCAACGCTATAAAACCGTGTTGTCAAACTTATTTTGGCTTGGCGTGCGGTAATTGAGATCAAGCCGACAAATGCAGATGAAGTATGAACGTTCATGGTCATCATCATTATGAGTTTCACTTTCTAAAATGTTATTTTTCATTTTTTTTAATGCAATACAGGTAGAAAGCTACTCTTTGTCGATACGGTCTGGCCCAAGGTCTGTGTAGGATAGAGGTCGAGTAATATAGAGCAATTTGACAAGTAGCCAAAAGTTCGTTACACGTGATTTGACGTTTGGACGCCCTTTACCATTCAAATGTTTTGTGTGTAGTTGTGTTGATTAATCGGGTCGGTCATAGCAACAAGATTTTTATTGTTTTAGATTTGGTTGGAAATTTGTGTCGCTGTTTTTCAATTTTAGTCCGGAATAAGATCTGCAGATCTTATTGGCGATTGGTGTTAGGTATGATTGGTGTTCAAGGCAGGTGAGAAGGAAGAGAATCGGGTTTTGTAAAGCAATCATTTGGCAACGAGTAGATGAGGCTCTTCACATATGAGGAAGAGGATGAGGCTCATCATATCTCCCGGTTCACAGTACAGTACGGCGTGAAATTCCGGTACCGTGTGAACAACCCTTGGTATCAGAACACTAATAGGTGATGACCACACACCACCTTATAAAACCATCAACAGTTTGCTGTTTGAACTAAAGGCATTCAAAACGAAGGAAACTTTAACGACGAACGAAGCTAATTGTTAAACTTTGCGATATAGTAAACAAGTAGGCTAGACGCAAGGAATCTTACACGCGCGACCAAACGTCAAATGAAATCCAAAATGGCGAACCTCTATCTTGGCTATTACTCGACCTCTATCCTACACAGAACTTGGTCTGGCCATTCTAACGAATAAAGGGCGCGAATGGCGAAAGAATATTTTGGATTTTATGCTGTCTGCTGTTTTACAATATTATCGATTTGACAGTCTTTTGAATATCAACAAACAACGTGCTTGTACCGCTAGAGTGAATGACTGTATGAAAGTGCGCATCCTTCTGGATGTTTATTTTTAAGTCTGTTTAAAACAAGTTTTGGACAATAAAAAAAACTAACACTTTCCATGAAGAATTTCAATCTAAACGTAAGTGATAGCTTTTGACCGCGGTTGCTCAACTGTGGCATACGAGAACCGATGAGAGAAGCTGGCAGTTGGCAAGCAATTTAAATCAGCACAGCATACAGTCAGCACAAAACAATGGTGCTAAACGACACCATTTGGAGGTTAAATATTTAATTTTTATGCGTCAACCACACAGTCGGTGCTTAATTTGATGTACAAAAGTACGAACCGAATTCGGTCGGACGGTCGGTACACGGCACAAACACGGCAAAGGCAAGCAAGAAGCATCTGTGTGCCATGAAAGCAGCATTTTCCCGATATCGTTGAAAAACAGCACACAAACTCACAAAATGCGTAAGAAAAGTTTCCGCGTAGGCTCTAACTCTTCTGAAGGTATAGCAACCCAAAGGGACTGGCAAAGGACACTCCGCGTGACAAGGTAAAATCCATGATTAATAATTCAACTTTTTATCTGCCGAGTCGGTGGTGATTTAGACTTGCGGGTCTTTTAGAGAGATAAATTGACCAGTTTGTAACAAAAGCGTCAAATAAAAGCAAACCCGTGCGAAACATTTTAAAATGACGAGGGACGGTTTTCTTCCTTTAATTTTCCATTAAAACCTGCCGTTAAACTTAACTTTTTTTGCGCGTTAAGAAATGTTCACAAAATAAGCATCAAAAGAGTAATTACGTTCCAGGCGTGGTACTGCAGATGTGTGAGTGCCTATGCGTCGATTCAGTCATTATTCAAATCGAATTATCCCGTGTCTAAGTAAATGCTAAGATGCAGAACAGATTTTCCACAACCGAGATGGATGGACGGGTAACGAAATTGGTGCCCGGTACCCTTCGATGCAACTAAATGAACCAGGGAAATGGGATGAAAATAAATGAGCGTTGTAATGGCTCAGTATCGCTGCTAAAGCTGTGGATTGATATCGAGATGTTCGATGGAACGACACGCGTTTAGAGGGTTTTGGTTCTACACAGTTCAATGAAAAATTAAATTACTTTTACTTAAAATGCTCGTTGCGAAAATAAATGGCTTGCGAACGAAAGGAGGGAACTTTTGCTCCAAAACGAAACTTGAACCGCTAACCGTTCTTGATGTGATTGAATGTGATCGTACGCCATTAATCAGTGATTGATTTAATAACCAGAATACGCATGCTATAGCGACCCTTGACAGATTGTTGTAACAGATAACAGATTCAACCTTCTAATCGCAGCTTCTCGCCGCGTGTTGAGTATCCGAACAATCATTTTATTAGAGTATATTCTACACTTGGTTTTGTAAACTAATATTAAGTTATACGGAGTATTACTTCGTCCAAGCTGTTCTACGTTGTACCTTAATTCTTATTGTTCATTAGCTCACTTCAACCGAACGTATGTGCCGTTGTGGTGTGTTGTGATACTGCAAGGTTCGGCATAATTGCGTAAATTTGGCCCTACACGTCAGTTAGTCTAGTGCTCTTCTTCACAGCCAGTAGCTACTTTCATCCGTCGCTAGCGATTTGATGCACAACATCTCCCGCAGGCAGGGTTGCCGTCCGACCTTTAGCCAGTACGACCAGTACATCACCCGCCTCAAGTAATTGGGAGCAACAGAGTGAGAGAAAGTTCATTGTCGTTTAATGGTTCACAGTCTGCGTTTGGAAAATGGCGGAAAAAGCGTTGAAGCTGAACCGATTGCGCGGAACTTTGAGAGCTTGCAGTGGTAGACTTTTCTCATCTGGCGGACTATGTGCCCTAGCAGGCGAACCCGAGTGTGCTATCTTTGAGTTTCGTATTATACGATGTTTTTTTTTATTTTGGGTTTGCTTCTTCTGAGTCGCCTATTGTTTCATGTACCGATGTAGCGCCCAGTGACACTCAGCGCTCAGTCTTCTGGGTTGCGTGTGCTGCGTTCCGTTACATTGCACATGGTCCGGGCAAGTAGTCCTACGCTTAGGACTTCAGTATCGCCTCCGGAAATTCAACTTGCCGCTCCGTTGTCTCCAGCAAACGTGGAATGGAAGCTGTCGGGATTTTCCTTTTATATCCACTCCCCCTAGAGGACCAACGCATTTTCAGAGGTTTAAAATCCTTTGCAGGGCTGGGTTGTTGGCGTTCAGAGAGAGAGCCTCCGGAAGCAGAATGCCTGTTGCGAATTAATTTTCACTCGGTGCTGCGTCAGTGAAGTAGGGATGAAGTAAAGCCTACGTACCGCACATAATCAGTGAAAAACACGCAAACGGGAGAAAAGAACGAATGAAACAGTGTTAGAGCTTGTGCGGGAGTAAGTGAGTGCGGAGGGTCAACGGTAGGTCAGCAAGATAAGGACTGAGCAGGAGGCACGAATGGTTGGCCAATGAATGAAAATAAAGATAATGGGAAAAGACAAATAAAAGTATACTAATGCGAGAGAGAGTCAGAGGGAAGAACATGGTTCGGACTTGAAATGCTCGCTGGAGTACTGAAGAACTGGACCGGGGCAGGGAAATATCTCGAGTAGCATGATTTTAAAATGCCTCCCACAATGCACCATCGCACTCGGTGCTGAGTCCCGGTTTGGTAGTGCAGGTAGCATAAAGAATCCCCACAAGGATATGAAAAGGAAGCAAACGATGGTGAACCGGAAAACACAAAAGGTTAAAAACCTACCTCTTCGGCCGTGAGACGCTTAGCAGGATTATACCTCACCAGCCCATCTACCAGGCTGATCTCGTCGCGAGTGGTACAGCTCGGGAAGATGTCCTCCCAGCGTTCTCCGCGCGAGTTCGGAAAGCGGATTTTGTTATAATCCGGAAGGCTTCGCACTTCTGGCCAATCCTTCTGATTTGGAGTGCCGAGCGTGCGGACAACAAGCGCCAGCTGTTCTATATCGGTGGCACCGGCGAACAACGGAACGCCCCGGAGCATCTCGGCGTACACGGCTCCGCTGGCCCACAGATCTATCGAAGGACCGTAACGTTGGCAACCCCACAAGATTTCGGGCGCTCGGTACCAACGTGTGGCCACTTGCGGCGAGTAGGTTTTGGCCGGTTGCTGCCCGTTAGAGTCGGTGTAGATGCGGGCGAGTCCGAAGTCGGCTATTTTGAGTACATCGTGCCGATCGATGAGCAGGTTAGCTGGCTTAATATCGCGATGCATCAAGCGCAATCCGTGCAGGTAGGCCAGCCCTTTGAGTAACATGCCCGTGTAGCGCCGTACGGTTGCACGAGATAAAGGATTTTCTTCGTCCTTAAGCTTGCTGTACAGCGTATGGGGCATGTACTCGAACACCAAGGAAATACCTGCCAGGTCAGGATACATGTCGAGTAACTCTAGGACCTGATAATGAAAACAGAAATCCACATCTAAGTCAACATTGTACTTGAACCAAACCAACCTGCGTCTAGCCGAGTCATGCATGTAACATAGCAACCAGTCAATCAAGTAACTGATGTGTGTGTGTGTATGCGTGCGTTTAGGTCGAACTCACATTGTCACATCGGCAATGCTGTAGGGCACGAATTTCACGAACCGTGTTTAGCGATACGACCCCGAACTTTGTCCGCAGCGATAGCTTTTTGATGGCCACCATCTTGTCATCACACTGCAGGTCCCGCGCTTTTACGACGACACCGTGGACTCCTTCGCCGATTCGGCCGAGCAGCTGATAGCGCGACGGCATATAATCGTCCATTGTGCCCGGGCACGCTCAGATTCCAGCGGCAGGCTGATGCGATTGTTTTTCTTCACTGTTGCTAAGGAAAAATGCCAAGATTGCGGCTTTCACAAACGGTTCCGTTCGTTCGCCACATTTACCGATCAGACGGGTTTCGAGGGTTGCTTTTTCACTTCGACGCCAGGCTCCACCGGTTACGCCCCACTTCTTCCGAAGGGTCTGTCACCCAGGATGTTTACTTTTAATTAGTGTCGAGCGATAAAAAATCGCACAAACAACCCGCCTCCACAGGACAGCAGGCGGCAAACGAGACAAAAAGGGGCCGAAATGGAAGTAGCGTCACTTTTCCTTTTTGACTGGTGTGGATGATGGTGGTTCTGGTGGAAACGGTACGATTTTTCTTTTGCGAGCTGAAATCCACCCTAGACCTTTGACTGCGGAAAACCGCCACTCAAACATGCGCTAACACACACGCCAGCGGACAAACGCATACTAGCAGCGGGCGATGGAAAAACATCAACCGTGCTATTAATGGGGCCCGTTGTTTGTTATTTTCGGTAACCCTTGACAACCGGGTTGGATGTGGCGTTGCGAAGAAGGCTACGTTGCCGGGAGTGTATTTCTTTACGCATTTGAACTTTATTCTAAATTCAAGATCACTTTCCTTCTCTTTCTAGTTGCCGCTACAGCGCTCTGTTTGACCTATGTAGTGCTCCTTGCGTACCATCTGTGATCTGTTGTACGGTTTTACATCCACAGGTGTATTTATCCGGTTATGGGTAATGCGTGTATCTCCGGTATCGTGAGACAAACAATAAAGTGTGTACGCTGTGCGATATGTAGGTCTTGAGGGACAGCATGTCCTATGGGAATCGTGCAAGCGAAAATCTTGCACAGATGCGCGTACGTAACAAACAAGCACATTCCAACGTTGAATTAGTAAAATTGTTTAATTTATTATCTTTTCTCCTTCTCAGCTGGCGATCAGTATAAATATAACTTGGCTATAATATGCTTCCGTTCGTTGTTTAATTATATTTACTCTATATTTCTACAAAAACATAACTTATTGACAATAACCATAAGTCAAAAAAGCAGTGCGATATAGCACGTTGTTGTTATTGAACTCTGCTTTATCTAAGAACCCGTCTCACTGTCTTTGTCAGCATAAAATTAAAAGTATGCGCCACAAAGCATTGAGTGATTAACAGCTTAAATAACACGGTTTTTGCCATAAGCTGTGCACTTTTAATTAATCTTTCCTGTTGCCTACAGGGCAGCGTTGTCCTTTTTAACAGCAAGTTCTATTATGCCCGTCTGGTTGGTTATCTGTTTGAGGGGATCTGTGATGAAATGATGAAGTCCAAAGAGTCTGTTTTAGAAATGAAAATTCTACATGTTTTTTTTTTCGTTTCTCTATGGACGTTTGTAGATCACGATGGACGTGGCTGAAGATGTTGAATTACGATAAATTTAACATGATGTTTTTTTTTTTATTTTTGCGGTTGGCTGTATTTACAAAGGAGAACAAATATAACTTCGGTCGCTTCTGGTAACAATGTGGGAGGAAACATTGATAGAATATTAATAATATAACCATATCTACCGTTCATTTTGTTGTGCTGGAAACGGTGTGCTTCTCATAAATATGTAAGTAATGTTTGCATAAACTTAATGTTGGTAGATCGTATTTCAATAAATATGATTGCACTTACATCCACTACCAAAGCGTACATTTTTGCATACAATTATATCGAATGATACGTTCGCTTTGCTGTTTCAACTTTTTATATCAATCCTATTGGATACATTATAATAAATTGTGCTTTTTGAGTTCAACAATTTATCCGATTAGATGCGGCTTGCAAGAAATAGATCCCAATATTTAAAGCCCATTTGGAGGAGGAAACTTTAATAGCTTGGATTAAATTCTCGAAACACATCGATAGACATTCACGATCCCGTTCTGTGTTGCGTTTCGGGCATGCTTTTAACATAAGCATGTGGTTTGCTTTACCGTGTATACCATCAGTTAGATAAATATTTTCACGTTCCCGTCATGGCTGTCGAATGTTGAGCAAACTTGTCAAAAGATGTTGATTTTCTCAAGGGAGGGTAGAATTCATTTATTTAACTCCCAATGAAGTACAAATGGCTTGTTGCGATATTTCCCTGTGGTATTTTACATTCGGTAAACAGTTTCCTGTGCCACACAGCGGGATGGACTGGAGTTGCGTGTAAGGGCGTAACACAAGCGAACGACGTATAATTCTTCCGCCGTGTAATGCCAGGGTCCCTTAAGAGAATTGTTTGGATATTATTGATAAAGGACTGCGATGAACACATCATTGGAGCGTAGCAAAAGTTTGATTATATCTCAATGTCTCATATCGCTGCTTTATGCTTTGAGACATTGAGTACTACGCAGTGCTTCAAACACAAAATTGGACACTCCAAAATTGAAATTGAATTGTTGGACTTTACGAATGAGGTTGTCGATTGGGTTTTAGGTCGATGGGTTTGAGGTTGATTTTTGAAATTATGAAAATAGTTATTACAAACTTTCGTTTGCAATTTCACATTATATTTATCTTATACCAAAGTTTTTAAAAAAGAGCTTTTTAAATTATTTTGCAATTTAACGTTTATTAAAATGCATTTTTTTTTTAATTTTATGTATTTTTGAGGAGTTCTCAGCATATTTAGTTAAGTAAATGTATTAACAATTGTATAAATGTATCATTATACAGAGATGTTAATTTTAAGCCAGAATGGTTGATCTTTCACTGTTGAAGTGACACTAAAGAAGAAGAAGCAGACTATTCGATAAGTGATTTTTAATAGTTGTTGAATAATTTTAGCACTAGTTGTTCTTATCTAACATTCTAATAACTTTAGTCATAACTGGCTAATGCACTAACCCTTCATGGTATTTGTGTTATATTGGTTATAGAAATAGTTACACCGATTATTTATTGGTAAGAAAAGGAAACCTGTTTTTGATATTCATTGTTTCTATCAATTTCTCTATTCATAATAAATCACGGTTCTGATCTGAACTAAAAACCTTTTCTGAGAAGTTTTACCTTCAATATTCATCACTAATTTTCGAAATTCAAGCAATAGTTAATGATTTTCTCAGACATTACAGACATTTTCCGGGATCTGTGGCACTGACAGTGGTTTGAGTGTAGTAAAAGCTATAGAAAATTCACTATATGTTATGTTTGACTGTTATGTTATGACTATATGTTTGACAAAATATGTTGTCAAATATTACTTTGCAGAAGATTTTTAATACACAAAGAAATTTTTGTACGATTGTCCTGATTTGTGTGTGAGTCGCTGTATGGTAATGAATTGCGATGACGAGGATACCTCAGTGTGTGAACGATTTTGACTGAAAGCTTTGCAATTTTGTCTAGGCATTATATAGCAAATTATTATTATTGTATTATCTATATCTAATTAAAATTACACAGTTTATATGTACAATATTTACGCGACATTTTTTGCAATGCCTTTCAGCATTGTACACTCTGCAGTAACAGGCGTCGAAAATTTAGCTCGCTTTGGCTCCGCAGTCAAGCATCATCATGCTGGCGCAGAGAATCGATATAATGCTATAATAACCTTTTTCATTTGATGACGTTAAGCACTTTTTTGCTTATCAAACGATTGGCACTTCGAATCGGCTGGTGTAAGCATCGGCTGCCCGGCTAAAGTGTTGTGTGACCCATAAAAATTGATGCGCAAAGTGAAGGCATTCAATTAATTTTGCGATAAAATGAAGCTTCCCTTTCCGCGGCGCTTCCCTTGACGGATGGGAGGGCAAAAAAAAGAAACACCAGCGAGAAATGAGGAACAAACTTCCTCTCGGTGCTGTAAAAGCATGATCAAAAGGCCTGACTTTTCATTCGTCTTACCGGGCGCGACTCATTACGGAGGAAGTCTAAATTGAAACTTATCTTCCACCGCACACGGCAGCATGCTCATTTTAGATGGATCGTTGCTGGAACGCTTTGATATTCTAATGAGATCAGCCCCTCTACCCGCGTCGTTCTTGGCACCCGGTGCTAATCTCGGTACCAAGCAGGGCTGTGCAAGCCGGGGCACTTGCGAAATGAGGTTCGAATGGATTCAAGGGATGACTTGTGCAAGTGCTTCTGTAAACTCACCAAACCGAACCCGAAGGTAGCTAAGGTCGGATCCCGAAACCTTAGCAACGGTGTGTGCTAGTGGCTCGCCCTTGGAATGGAAATGCTTCCGATAGAACTGGACGCCGCCGAGCGACGAGCTTGAGCAGGGAGCATATTCGGTATGCGGAATGTATTCATGCGAAGAAGATGAATCGCGTGCGCTAATTAATTACCTAATTAAGGGTTAATGAATTAAAGTTTTACTGTCTTAGTCTGTCAGCTTGTAATTCTAGCTGGCGGTATGCGTGATACGGCAATTTGCCCAGTCGCCCAAATGCCTTCTGCGTATTGCAGTTGTCCAACTCTATCACGAAAGCTACGACTGACATAGACATGACCGCTTGGCCCCACTACCAAGGAGACATTAATGGAGAGGACGCACGTGCAAAGATCGGACACTTTGTCTTGTATTTGTGATTCCTCTGGTTATGTTGTTGCGATTTTTCACGAAACTAAGAGCGAAATCGGTAGATAACAGGGTATGGTCGTGCGTGTGCGCGTGTTGGTAGACGTTTTTCTACTGAAACGTTACAGCTGTGGACCAAAACACATGGCGGCACTCTAATGAACATCACAAAATTAAACCCGTAACAGATTGTGACGCTTTACGAGTGCTTTCTTCTAGACTCGTAGACGCGAGCTGATCTGTTATTCAGCGTACGATTATTTAGACAATAATTACGTTCCCATTTGGGACGATTCGTTTGACGCGGTTTTAATCATTCCCATCACTTAATAGTTTCATGAGAAGCCCGCTTACCGTTACGGTTGGACAGTGAAATCTTCATTCAAATCTCAGCATCAGCAACAAAACGACGCGGCATATAGCAGTTGATTGTCAAATTTGCATCATTTTCGCTTTCGTTTCGCATGGAAATGTGCACTTCCCTCGTCTCTGTCGCCCTCTCTTGGGAATGGACTCCCTCCGCTCCAGCGTTTGTCACGGAACCACAAATTGCTTGAAATGTATCGTGCCTGTCTGTGGCCACTTTATATCTCCTTCGTTATTGAGGAATTCCGGCTTAAAAAGTCATTTTATGCAAATGCTCCACGGTGCGGTGTGATCCGTAAGGCCGGCGCTCGACGCGGTTCACTTCAGCCGTATCAGCAGCTCTGGCACGGCTGATTGCTGGCCGGATATGTCGGATACGGAGACGTTCCCAGCGACGTACGTATATGGGTTCCACCCTCTCTGCATATCAATGCGTTCCCGGTCTCTGGAGATCGTGTCACATTTATTGGCTGCTATGGGAGATGCCGTTGTTAAACATGATTTGACGCTGCTAGCCTGCTTTGACGATCGTTTGCATTTGACTGTTTCGGTTGCGGTTGTGACGGCCATGCTCGTCTTTCGGGATATGCTGTCGTCGTTCACAGGCGAGCTAATGGAGCCACCATACCGTTCGTCATAAGTTAGCATTTGCTCAACATTGGACTACCGGCCCAAAGGCTCCGGCTCCATTTTATCACGGTATGTGTCGTTCGGCTGGCTGGCTGGATGGCTGGCTGACTAGGTGTGTGTGTGAGTTTGGCGCGGCGGAACAGATCATGGCCGTTTGCCACGCAACTCACATGCGGGTTTATGTTCATTTTTTTTTCTCTACCTTTGCGTTCTGCACGCAACAACTATTCAGTCTTCCGGTGATAATGAGTCCCAGAGGAACGGTAAAGATTTAGAACGTATTGCCGTAGGCTGGCAGGTGTTGCTGGAAGCTTCGAAAAGATGGGAACATTTACGCTGCCTTTACGTAGCCGGAAAACCACGAGAAAACAACGAGCGACAGCAAATCCTGACATTTAATCACTTCTTGCTGTTGCCGAATGCTGGACGATCGATAGGAGATAATACCATGAGGTTCTCGGAAGGCAAAAATGAACGCCTTTGAAAACGCTTTGCCCAAAATGATTTACTCGAACCTGCAGCTTTCGGTTCGTAAAACGTTATAATCGGATGCGCTGTCACCGAATGCCGGTACGCCGAAGCCAACCTTCATATTTCAAAAGTTATCATCGGTCAGCAAGATTTGATGGGCGCAAACAGGAAGCCCGGCACTATCGTAACGGTTCTCGTGCCTTAACGACACACCGGGAGGAATTGACTGTGAGTCTATTAGTGTGTTTTAGGCCCATTGCTACTAGGATGCTCCTACACACAGTCCGAGGCGAGGCACCTTGAGTTCGCTCCTTCGCTTCCTTCGCTTTCTCGTGCGTAGTTGAATGGCCGTCGTCTCACGCCAAACGCATCGATTCGTATGAATTTGCAAACGAATACACAGCCCGCGCGCATGGCAGATGGAGCTCGTGCCGAGAAGAACCCGAACCATGGTGAGGTGGTAAGCTTTCCATTAACGAAAAGCGCTTTCGCTCGCAAAGGCTTTTCGCAACCAGCGTCACACACCGGCCACCCCACATGGACGTGTAGGTGTTGCTGGTGCCGCGTTTTCCGAGCTGGTTGGATCTCTCATGTTATGCTACCGTCGCACGAGGAACACCACCGTTAGCGGGCATTCATACTGTTGCTCATTTCTTCGGTCGTCGGGAAAAATCTCTCTGGTTCGCGCGAGAAAACGTCACCGTGGAGTGGCCATGCCATTGGGATACGCTCAACGACAGTCTCCTAGCAAATCTGGTGCCGTGTGTATCGTCACCGTCCGTAGCCGTAGGAATGGGAAATCCGATGTCCTGCGAACAGAGCTACAGTTTGTTTCGATAGCTGGTCGGCCCGATCGTTTGTAGGGGGCGCGACAGAGTGACATACAAATCGGAGAGAGCGAATGACAGATGAGAGGGAGAGTTTCGTACCACGAGCTCGGATCCACGGTGGCATAGTGGCATAAGCCAGCATTCCAGATTCGCCATTAGGTCCTTGCCAAGCCAAAGTGACAGTGGGTTCCTTATCCGTCGATGTCGAATCATTTTATCGGGATTCCGTACCGTCCAAAGGTGTGCTATTGTTAATGTGTTAGTAGTGTGTGCCCATGAGCAGGATCGAAAAATTGGCGTTACACTTGTGTGCGTACTGTGCGTGTGTGTGATTTTTGTTGCTTGAGCAAAAAACAGTGAATTCGCAACACTTTACCAGCCGTAACATTTTTTTTGTCCTCTCTCGGCCATTCATCCGTACAGCAGCAGTGCGAGACCGTTGCCTGTCGTTTCGGGAGCATTTTCCGTACTACACCCTTTTGCTTGTTTATGGGAGCCAAGCAACGTCATAAAATGTGTGTCACTGTCCGAGTTACCAAATCGTGCTGTGTTTGTGTGTGAATATCCCAAATTATTACACAGCGCAAACGTTACGTTACACAAATATGAAGCTTTCCTTTTACGACTCACCCCTATCTTCCCACTCCCTGTCCCAATCAACCCATTTGTTCTCGTGTGGGTTTCCTCGTGTCAGGCCCATTGGGGCTGTTGCCGAACACTATCCCTGTGTAGAAGCGAGCGCTTTCCATTTGGGGGACCCTAAACGCTGCTAAACGATGCAGACAGACAGACGCACTGTGAGAGTAGGCGAGAGTGGCAGCATCCGTGGCGCTGAGTAAACGAACGGTTAAATTATGTACTGCATAAGATTAGGTCAATTTTTTAGGTTCCTGTTGAAAGCGCACATGCCGCACATAATACTTCTACACGTACGACACTACACTACCACTGTTGCTGCTACCGCTACGTTACTGATACACACACCACGGTTACCACCACTATTATCGCCACGAGTACTAATATTACTACAACTACTACTACCACCACCACCACCACAAAGCATCACAACCATTTGCGCTAGTGCTGGCAGCTCCACTTGTCATCCTCGTGGACAGTATGAAGAGTCACTTCACTTCTGAAAAGCATCATCCCAGACAGCGTAGCTTTCAGCCCCTGACAACCGTTGCATAGCAGGGTGTCGTTTTCACTGTCATTCAACCAGTTTCGCTAGGTGTTGCTAGCGTTGCAAACTGTTTCATTGCTACATATAAACGATTGCACAGGGATAATAGTGATAAAAAAGGATTCCCGGACAGAACAGTGTTTTTGCTGTTGTTTCTGGGCGCATTTCTAACTCTCCGCATGATTTCCCTGCTCGCGAGGCGGAAGGTGCATTCGTGGCAGTCTTTCAACCAATCATGCTCACTAAGATGCGGAATTTCCGTGTTTTGTTTAATGACTTACGTCTCCATCAACGAGATAATGAGAGATTACCATAGTGTCCTAGCGCATCAAATGTCGTTCACATTTCATGCACTGTAATTGCGCGAATTAATGAGTTTGGTTGTTGAGTTAGTTTAATGCCGCTTAGCCAAGCCGTTTTTGTGGGTCCCACAATTCTGGGGAGACAGAATCATTCTTACACGTACTGGGTACGCTGGGTGAACTTTATGAAGAACGATGGGAAGCTTTTTTACGATACCTGACCTGCCATTGAGGATGAAACCGTAAACTTTCACGTTCTTCCATGCTGAAAAATTATTCATTACGTGGTTTTTTTTTTGAAACATTTTCCATCAAACACATCCATGTCACTCAACGGTAGTGTCCTTAGGAGATAAACAATTTTCTCGAAAGATGTCGTTTTCATCACCATCGTCATTCTTGCCCGTTTGAATGACTTTCTTCTCCTGCAGCAGACGATTGGCAGAGCCGGCGACTGAAGACCCACGCGAATAGTGAAGATGAATACGGTCGTAAAAAGTAAACCATTCGCTTGATCGAGATGTACGAACCGTTCTGGCCATCTAGCCCCTGCAGGGACATTCATATGACATGGCTTGCGGCGGTAGTGATGCTAGCAAAAAGTTGGCCCGTTTTTGTTAGCCTAAACATTGGACTGTTGGTGGTGGTGGTGCTGCTGCAAATCCGTACCGTACAATGTTCGTGAAACAAACACGGAATGAAGGTCGCTGTTGGCCTTTTGACCGTGCTGGTACGGTACCGGGACAAGGAAAGGTAAAGGTAAACTTTAGTTGGGAAGGCCCCGGAATCCTTGGCAGCCAAGTAATGTCGGTGGCTAAGGCCAAACCGGGTCAACAAAGTGTGCCCTCCGGCCGCGAATGCAGAGGCTAACCGAAATTGCAGAGCTCACGCACTTGGCTTGTGGTTCACTTGTATCGTTTTATGTAACCTTCGTAAGCTGCAGAAGGAAATCGTATGGGTCGGTACTGGAATGACACAAGCGGGAGAGATAGTCAGGGAAGAGAGGGAAAGAAAAAGAGAGAGAGAGTGAGAAAGAGAGAAGAGACAAGAAAAACAGGAATCTTTCGCTGTGGGTGCTGGTGGCGGCCTTCGACGGAGTGGGGCGTGCTGTAAATCAATCGGAAAACTGTATCAAAAAAGCAAAGTGGTAAAAAACGAAACGTGGGACCTTGCAGTGAATCCGATACCACCAGCACTCGGTGGTTCGAACGACGTAACCACACCAGCCCACGGTGAGTGATGTAGTAAGCAAGGGCTTCGCTAAATATCAATTTGTATTACTTTTGACAGTTCGTATTTACGATCCTTTACAAACTTCACAAGTAGGCACCAGCGAGCTTTTCAAGCAAGCAAAAACCAAATCACCTCGACATGGGGGGCATGTGTACCATTAGACATATCGTGAGTGAGAAACGTGCAATTGCTTCACGTTGGGCATGTAAAGCTGAAAATGCTCCATTTGTTATAATGGCAAACACACACACACACATACATATACACGCTTGCACACTTACAAAAAAGGACGGTAAAGCGAGTCAAGAGTGTGTGAAGAGGGGGGAGAGGGGGGAGAGCTGGGGGCACCGAACCGAACCATGAATTGTAATCGTAAAGGGAGAAAATCAAAATGGACGGATGTCCGAATGGGTTAGCACCCGGAATCAAACGTTAATTATTGATAGATATCTGCGAACCTGTTCATGTGTAGTTGCCTTCGTTGCCATCGTGGTTGTATTTCTTCACTTGCCTGCGATACCCACCACATACATAGATGCCGTGCCCCATATCGAGCGGTTTGTGTATCCTTTACAAGAAACTTTCATACCCGAACGGTTGCAAAATTTTGAATAGAAAATACCCACTAGGGGGAGCGTAGGGAACCATCCGTGAGTGGGTACGTCGAGCACGTCGAGGTATGTAAATGGAATACAGCTGGTGGGCTTAGTCGGGATATGGTTTGCTCTGTGGAAGAATATGTTTTATTGTGTTCGCCATTCGACACGCATGATTATCATCGGTTTGGCATAGAGCTAACGGTAAGCTTCTGTTTCGATTATCGCGCACACATTACACGATATCGATACAGGGACTGGTGGCCCTGCAATGACGAGTCAACTTTCTTCCTCGATTCGCTTTCATACTCGCAAAGATACGTTCGATTTTGGACTACAGCCAAGGACAAATGTCAAAAAAGTGTTGCGTGGGCGTAGAAATGAATCGAAGTAGGCTGACGGTGTTGTACGGTGAGATGTGAAAATCATCCTGCATACATCGCTTCCTGCGCCACGTTCTTAGCCGGGAACGGGCAAAGCTTCTTAGAATGCCGGCAGTAACGGTGGCCGTTCCCTTTGCATTGACAGCAACATAACAAACTAACACCGGCGAACGGTTGATGAAGGTGGTAAAACTGCGTCAAGCCCGAGATATCCGTACCACGTGCGGGGGGAAGATGTTATTTCACAGCACTCTGTCATTAAGCGGTCGGAATGGACGGTAAAGTGCTGCCATAGAAACAGAGCGGATGGAAACAAAACAGTGGGCCACATTCACACATTCGCCGTCACAAATCTGGCTGCAAGCGATGAACGATTTCAACTGGTAAAGGTAGTACGGCGAAAAGTAAAATGACATAAAAATCCAACCCCTCCCCCCTCCCAAATAAAACAAAACGTTTTAAGTCGTTTCGGCAAACAACAAACTCACCGTTCGGCAAAGAATTAACGCGGGCTGGTGCTGTAGCCAATGGCGACGACTTACAGCTCTCTGCACAGGTAGATGCTTACTTTTCCCGTTCCGGTGTAGACAGGAAGTACTGAGTGTACATTGTGAAGGTGTGAGTGTGTGCTGTGCGCAGTATCTGTTAGTGCATGTGTTTCTCCAATGTTGGTGTTGCCGATGGCTCCACCGCACAAAAGCGCCCCAAAACACATCCATCCGTCACTAGAGTGAAGTGGCATATCATCATCATGGCAGTTCAAACAGCAGTAAAGGGCGCGCATGAAGGCAAAGTGGCGTAATCGGAGTTGGAGGATCGATCAGGAATGCATTAGTGTGTCTATTTACCGCTAGTGCCTGCACACGTGCGCGCGTGTGTGTGTGCTGTTGGTGTTTGTGTGTGTATGTGTGTATATGAGAGGTTCTGTGCCATCGGTGTCCCAGTCGCTTAGTGAGGGAACGAAACAACACACGTTGCCCGATGTGAAAGGGGAAGGGCGACCGTTGGCATAAAGCAGCGTGATCTAGCACCAGGCACCGTACGATGCACACGCCGAATGCATGGTGTACCGTGGGATCTAGAAGCTGCAATGTGACGACAGTGAACCGTGCGTGGCATCGAGGAAAATTGCATTCTGAAACGGTGAAAAAAGTGCGCTGTTACTCTGAAGGGTTTGGGCACCTTCGGCTGGGCAGAGCGCAGTCGGTGTGCCGCTAGAGCAAGAAGGCTCCCCACGGTAGGATGCAACGGTACGCCACGGTACGGCACGGCGAAGATTGCTGCAATTCATCATCGTTGCACATGGGCGAAATGCGCTCCAGCGAGTTGTACACACCTGATGACGTTATCTTTTGATCACGTTAGCAGCAACAACAATAGCAAGGAAAAAAAGCTTACAGCAAAAAAAAAACAGGCAATACGTGAAGAAGTACGATTGTGAAACTGGGAACGAACGTACCGGCCACCGACGTCCTCGGCACAAATTGAATCAAGGTAAGTGAAGCGTCCGTCCGTAGCTCATCTGCAGTGGTCAGGAACGTTGTAGCCCGGATGAATGTTTTTCTACCCGTGTGTGTGTGTGTACTTTTGTTGTTCTGGTTGGTTCTTGCCTTAGACCCTTGTTACGCTCCTGGAGGGGGTGGAAAATGTGCTTTCGTCGCTGTTGAACGATAACGTTTGATGGTTCTCCGTCTTTTGCTCCTATTTTCTGATGAGCCCTCCACCGATTATGCCAGTGGTATGTTTTTTTTTCGTCTATGCGTTGTTTTGCAATATTTCGACGAATAGATGAATGGCCAGACCAGAATCTCTATCCTGCGCCGTCACGCTGCCGTGGCGATGTTACATCAGCAAATTTCTGGTTACGCCACTATGGCTTAAGAACAATATCTTGACAATACCGGTACGAGATAGATAGGATGGAGCTGAGCCTTAGTTTCGGTGGCAAATTTAGAGATAAGCCAGTAATAACAGCGTAACGATGTTATCACTTAATTCAATGACGGAGGGAAAAATTTCGTACAAACTAATGTGCTTTTATCGTTCGAAGCGGTACGATGAGCCACCACCAGCCGACCAGGTCGTCACCGGAGAGATGGAGAACCATTTCGCTGTAAGTGTATCATTCCTTTCGGCCTATCTGCACGAGGTGGATCGACCTCGGCGAAGTTGTCGAAACACAATTTTCGACTTTGACTACGGTGCTCCTTCCGCTGTGGATCGCTGTCTTCCTGCTTCGCAGTCCTTAGGGCCTATTCATTTTGGTGGACAAGGACTCTCGACGTTCCGAACGTGCGGGCAGTCGCGTACCCCGACGCCGAGTGGAATCACAAAGCGATTATAGTCGGTGGGCGATGGCAACCACCATCCAACAATCGAAAGCATTTCGAGCCAGTCAATTTTGTTTTGCTAGAGGTCCTTGAAAAATAAAACCCAAACGAATCAAAGAATGTTGGGTGCTTTCTCACTCCCCCACTCTATTCCATTGCAAATCCCCATCTTTAGGACCTTCGTTAGGATCCAGATTTTTACCGTGCAATCGTCGGTTTCTTTGCCCGCATTTTGTCGAAACGCAACGCAAAACCATGGGGTGTATCATTGCGATTCCGAATGCTGTCGTCTTTGGCGATGGCCTGTAGATGCTTGCTTGGGAATGTAATGGTACTGCTTTCCGATAGTGGTTTGCGTATCACGGATACAGACGATGCTGCCTAAGCGGGGTGGGTAGAGTGAGTCAAGGATTTGCTTTGCTTTATGGTGTGGTCCCAGCAGCAATTACCCATAACCTATGGCAGCAAGGCGAGCAGATGAACATTATAGTAAACCGTACTGTTTCCTTTCGAGCCTCCAAACGTCTCCAAACACGCTTGCGAACGTCAGTTGGCTGCCACCAGAGAGTGTGCGTAACTAAGCACAGTCAACAAAAAATGGTGTTTATTAACCCTTAATTTGATTACTGTGCTTATTATTGGATCGTTCTCGCCGAGTTCCTTTGGCAACAAGCATATACGACGCCTTACGCCGTGGACTACGACTGCGAAAATTGCAACAGCGTTTAAGCTTTTATGCCCGATGGAGGCGCCTTTCGTTCATGTACTTATGCGGATTGTTTTGTATATATGGAATGTTGGAGCTTTATTGTGCTCCCTTCCTGCTGTCCGTTTCCACCCTGTGTACATTAAAGTGCGTACCGATCTGCGATAACATGTTGGCTCTGAATCTGAAGATTACACTCCAAGAGGGAGCCCTTAAAGCTAAAGTGCTAAAGAAATTCTTCTCAAGTGCGATCATTTGTAGTGTTCGATATGCTTGGGCCTTGACTCGATTCGGGAATGTTTTGATTAATGCACAAGCTTTCGCAATTGAATGTAATTTCATTACCCACAGCAAGCAATTACGAAACACACCCCAAGACGCCTCCACCACTACGCCATGAGTAATTTATTTGTGTAGTGAACGGAAACTGTCCGCCCTTTCCGAAGCCCTGGCGAACGTCTGCAAACGAATGTGTTGTGTGGTGTGTTTCAAGTTGAATTGGTTGAGATGTGGTTTCCTTTTGCTGCCTATAATTACTTACTTATAATTAACTCAAAATTCATAGAACATCTTTTGCCACCGCGAAGCACTCACCTGCCTGATGGAGGCGCCTGGTGTTGGTTCATGTAATGTGATATCAACATGCAAATGGAAGGAAATGTTTCATTTCTGTCTGACTGACAACTAGCAATTTGCGGGCGTGTAACATCATTTCACGAAAATATTATCTCCTATCTCATCACCATGTAATGGTTCCACGGTCCAATTTACGTGTAAATGTAAAACGTCCGCTTTTGATTTAGTACAAGTGTGAGCTTTTAGAATTGCATTCCAAGGGTTATGGTGAATGAATTGGAAAAATATATTGCGTAGCTTTTGTGATAACCTGCGATGAGTAGAAATCTTTGAGTAGAAATTCTGCGCTTTACGCTTTGAATCACGCTTTGGCATTAATAATAAAAATGGAAAAAATATGTAAAGTTCAGATAGAGATGTAAATATGTAACCCTACAATACTGTACACCATATATAAGTCCTTTTATCGTGTAACGTCTCTGCCATATGCACTTGGTCATCTTCGAAAGGTTGGGTCGTCAAAGCTCACTTGTATGACATGGCAAGCGTAAAATGAGGCAGCATTAGCCTTTTCTTTTAAAATTGTTGAAATGGTAAATTTGTTCAAAATTAAATAAAACCCTACTATACCAATATGGTAATGCCGTACTTTCAAATAATATATATAGTAACTATTAAAATAAACCTTAAGAAGTAATTGAGCGACATTGTTAGCAATCTATCCACCAACAATCGAAGTCAATTTAATGGTTTGATATCGTAACCATTGTTGAAATAACACCTGATGCGATCCACAGCCTTTTTTAATTGTAATTTTACTTTTAGCTCGATAACCCTCGATGGCTGGATGGGCCGATGGGATGTCTTCTTATACCAACCGGCTTCACGTCAAGTGTCATTCAGTCAAGCCTTGATATTGAGACCGATATTCGTTGCAAGCGACGTAATTGAGTTCGGTGCTGTTTGAACGTTAGAAAAAAAGACAAAGCCGTTGAAAGAAGAAGAAAAAAGTTCAATTTCGTCTTTAGAATGTATTACCGCCCTTCTTTGCCACGAGGAGATTTAGCATGATCGAATTATCGTAGCGTAAATTGGTTTATTTATCAACATCAATTTCATAGGCTCATAAGTATGTTATTGAATTGATTTGAAGTATAAATATGTACACAATTGGAACAGATCTTTTAAAATCAATTAGCGTGATGGTGGCATTGCGATGTGGAAATTTTTTGTGCGATATCATTGTTAAATATGTTATGAAAGGTTTCAAAACACTTTTTGAAGTGTTGAGTACATGGTGTCACAAATCCGGCAAATGCAATATATTAAAAAGTTTCTTTTTTGTTTTAAATGGTACATATTATTTTACACATCTCTCGACATGCAATTGAAAACTCAAACAAATCGACTATCACAGATCGTTAGAAATACTATATAATTATACTAACTATTAGTAAAATAAACTTGAACTTTAATTTAATAAGGCTCATGTGTATAACGTATATTATACATATTATTACTACAAAAAGTCAAAAAGTTTTATCGTGTGTACATCAGTAAGCTTTCGAAACATGTTTTATAGCATATTACGTACTTCAGCGTGTAACTTTTCCTTATTTTAAATAACTTAACTTAACTTAATTAAAAAAACATTGTTTTATATATACGGTAGTTTATACGAAGATATTTGGTACTTTAATTTAAAAGCTGCTAATGCTGCTAATTTAATGTTTTGAGAGCTTTCAGATTAATTTCTTATATAACTTATGAAAAAAAATATGCTAAAAGATTTATGAATATTTAGCATTTGCATCTTTGGTGTTAAATTATGAAGCAAAATATTTTTGCTAATTAACTTCCTTTATACTGTTAATTTTCAATAAAAGCTTCCGGCCGTAGAAGTTACAGTTATTTTTCGGATTTATGAAGCTGCTGGAGGCGCCCAGTACTTTACTAAAGCAAGCAACTACCAGTAAACAACATACGCTAGCAACTTGAATCTGAAAACGATAATGGAAATGATTAACACATTTAAGACATAACTAAACTTATACAAAACGTACAGCCGAGCTATAGGGTTGCCATATTTTACGAACTTCCACTGTCATAGAACTTATTTTGTTACAGTGAAGCCTCAAAGTAATGAACTTGTTAACTACGAGGATTTTGTCCCCATTGAGCGACCGTAGTAAAGCACATTATAGCAAATAACACTTCACAAGCGGAAAGTAAATTTGTATGAAAGGGTCAGCAAAGCAGCATTTTCCCTTTGGTTTAATGAAAACGGCAAAGAAACCCTCAGATACTAAACAAATATTTTCGAGCACATTTTCCCCGCACTGCATAAATGGCAGCTTCGCGCTTCACAGTGCCGAGATACATTTCATTCATGTTCCTCGTGCGTGCAGATGGATGACAACATTTTTCATCCATTAAAACAAAGTAAATACGAAGAAAAATCATTATAAGCGGAATGAGTTTGAAATTACATTTGCTCTTTTAAACACATCACATCCACCTGCGCGCCGGTGTCGGTTTCCGGCGGTACAGCCACAGCATAAAGGGGACAGTGCCAGAGACTGCACGGGGAGATCTGCAGATGACAATTTTATGGCTGGCAGTACCATGGCCTAGCAAAACCGCCCTCGAAAAATGCGCGGTTTGTGCCCGTTGATAGCGGACCGTTGATGGAAAATAAAGGTACCGACGCAAACTGACAGGCAGGGAAATAAAACCCCAAATCACTTGCAAAAGCATCATCCATGCTGGGTGGGCGCTGCGGTCTACGTGTATATCTCTATGTGACGTGATTTTACGCTTTTGTGGTTCGGCTGGTACCGCTCCACCGAACCACCCCTGACGCCAAGCTCCTCATTGCCGTGGTAAAATTTTTCTAATCACTAAATCTCGAAACCTTTGCACGTGCTCAGGTTTGGCACTCGATGGTGCGATACCGACCCGGCATGCTGGTCATGGTGTATGATTCTTTCCCACCTTAATACCTGCTGCCAACCTCCACGGAGTGCGGGGAAAAGGAATGGAAAAGGGACGAAAAATATGACCAACAGAAAAAAATAAAACTGAACAGCACTGCCACCGGCCTCCGGTCCACAACTAACACTTATTAGGAGAAGTTTCCAAACCCCGGGTTCTACACATGAGAGATCCGTTCCTATCCGGGGTTTCCATTTCTATTCCGATTTCGGAGCGGCGATAAGCGCGTAGAAATTAAAACACGTTCTTCCGGTCCTTTCTTTCGGCGCTGTCCCATTCCGATCCTTTTTGCCACTTTTTTGCCAAGTACGTATGTGTGTGTGTGATTTTTGTCACTTGAACTCACCTTCTATACGGTTCTTCCATGTGTCCGATTTCACTCAAGCATTGTGGACCAATGTATAAAAAGAAAACTCCATTTCGTGTTTGCCTTTGCACCGATGCTGTGTGTTTCCGTTTCCGGTTCCGTTTCGACACTTTTCAGCAAGAGACCGTTGTTAATCGTCCCTTCCTGTCGGGTAGGTTTAGGTTCGGCGTAGGCTTTAGCTTTGTCAACTCTCCCCATGACACTCACACACACACACACACCCACACACATCCGCCATCGATGTCAAATGTAAGTCCCAGAATCAACCGTCATTGCTCGACGGTGCTACAATGTTTCCGTTCTGGGCAAAAAAAACAAGGCAGATGAAGTGCCACCGAAACAAAACAACCGAAGGAATTGAAGCCATCATGATCCAATCGTTACCGGTTTGTGTGGATACATTAACGCAGGCAAACATTTCTTCAGTGACATTTTTTGCCGTTGTTGTTGTGGTACACCCTGCGCAATCTTTTACGCTTGTGGTTGAGCAAAAAGAAAAACACACACACACACAAACAATAACGCTTCACATCTACTTTACATATCTCCGTTCGCGTGGTAACATTTGCAACGGCGAATGAGTGCGCAAAAGAGAGCAGAAAATATAAGAGCTTGATAACATCATAACGACACGATGGAGACGCACAACGAATGCTTCATACGAGGCGCTCATAAGACGTAAGATCATCCCTTGCATACGTGAGTGTATCATTGATAATGGCACGTGTGTATTTGAGTGCGGAAAAGAGAAATGTTGCGAATTACCGAACAGTGCCACAACCTAGCAAGCATCCACGGCCATTATGAGCACGATTCATCGCGTGGAGATAAAAATGGGTTTTGATTCATAAGCTCCCCCAGGGGTAAATTAATCTTCCGCCGCGAACATTGCCCGGCACTGTTGTTAGATACGTCCGACACGGGTACCAGGCCGGGGCCCGGTTCTAGAACGCTCCAGAATGGATAAAGTTTTCCTTTCGGCGTGGAGAATGCTAAGCCTTTGTTCAATATTGAACCTGCTTCCGGCTTTCGCCGTACGAACAAACAAACAAACAAACCCGCCCGGGCGCTTTGAACTGCTGGCTTTCTTCTGATGCTTATAGCCCGGTGTGACGTTCCAGTTTTGCTCGGTGTGACGTGAAGCTATCCGGGAAATTTCATTCCATTTTATTTCATTTTTATTCGCGCACCATCCACGGTTCCGCCCCGGGCGCCGTTAACGCCAGTGGAACGCAAAAATGCATAAGAAACGATCATCCGTTCGTGCGCCCGTTTAAGATCTCGCTCGGCTGGCGTTAGAGAGACAAAATAATAGGTCGGTTGGTTGGTTGAAATTAAATTGATTCCCAAAGAAGCCACATGGAATTAATTTACATACTTAATGTGCGCCTCACGAATATGTCGGCGGGCGGCGGGATGAGAAGGCGACTCCTTTTCGTTTCTGGTTCTACAGGCCCCCTTCGTTGCCTCCGTTATCCTCCCGTCGATCCTCGTTTGGTGGGTTGGGCGAAAATTTAAACACCCCCCCCGAAACGCGTCCGGAGCGTAATGAAACGTAACGCCGACGCCGCCGCTTTCAACCGGAAGCACCCAGGTCGGGTTTTGGCAGCGATGGAGCAACCGACGTGGACGTGGGATTATGATGGAGGGAACCACTTGATGAAACAAATGAAAGCTGGTGCCCGTTTTGCCACAAAAGACCAACTTTCCATTCCTACCATTGCCAGTAACTAATCTCGAATACCTACCTGATGTGTTGCGCCCCTTCCCTGCATGGGAAGATTTGTGGGTAATCATTCGCAGCCAGGCGATGCCGAAGCGGGAGAGGGAAGCAAGGAGGGGGAGAAGGAGTGTCCTGGGCAAGGAACAGGACGCGGTTAAATTTTAACTATTTCTCCCACTCAACTAAACGGTGGTAAGTAATACTGACGTCGTACCTGGTTTTCGGTACGACTTCATCCCAATCCCCAACGCAGTCAGGTTAGATTAATCTTCGTGAGGTGATGGACGGCGTCGGGTGAACAGGTGAACCACCGGCAGAGGCATTATCCTTTCTCCATATCCATCTACTAATAATGGTTTTCTACCGGAAATTTTCCGCCCACCACACACCGTCAGGGTGCAACAGAAATGGTACGGTAGAGCCAAAGGAAGTTCTAGCACAGGTTGGTTTTGTTACAATACATTCGCCCAGCCTTTCCACACACCCTGTGTACCTCGTGGCTGCTGCGAACACTCCTCGCACGTATAATTCGTCATAGAGCGCAACACAGCTGGGGCACTCGGGGGTTCTAGGCACCGGGAGTGGGTGCAGCATACACACTTACACGCCTAAACAGAATGGCGGACCGAGTACCGCCGTGCGTCATATTCACAGGGCCAACAGGTGCCGAGTGTTGGCTGAAATCGAATCACACCGAAATGCCAGCAGCCAGGTGTACGTCCCGCGCGGGGAAAGGATTGTGCGCGTCCGCAACACCGGACGGCGTAATGATGATGGTTTTGTGTTTATGCGGAATGAGATGATATTATCTTAAATTTCAATTACTTTCATTCGCGGGCACAGTACGGTTTGCGCGGAATGGATGTGCTTATCGCGCGCGTTCTTTCGTGCTATTTTAAGAGTTAAATTCCGCGAAACAATCGGCAACCTGCAACCGCTGGTGCCGTTAGTGGCTAGCTGGGCTAGCGCCATGGTATTTAAACGCTACGCCAACGTGTAACTGTAGTTCATTTCGATCCCTTTTCACTTTTGGCTGTCATGTGCTAGCAGTTCGGGCAACAATTGGCTAACACTGCCTACCGACACCCTATGCTGCATTCTTTCACTCTGCACGATGTAATCCTACGATGCGTCACAATAATTAATTTTCCACCCTGCCACCGTTTGGCACGGAACGCGGTGGGTTCGGTGGGTGGCGCTGATTGACATTAGAATGGAATGGTTCACCAGTCGGAGGAGAGTCGGAACTCCGGCACGGTGGATGGAAGACGTTCGTGGCTGGTCGTTCTCAAGACCAGCCGAGGACACTGCTCCTACCTATCATTGTTCCTCCAATAGCACAAACTGTGCAGTCAAGTGCCAGAACCAGACCGCTGGTGGCAAACAGCGTTAGTAAACAGTGAACAATAAATTGTATGCAAAGAGCCTCGCTTCCAGGGACAAACTTTGACCAGTCCGGGACCGTTTTTCAAGGATAAAAGGACTAGCGAGTTTCGTTTGTTTTTTTTTTGCGCGGTCTTCGGTCTATAAATTATATAATTAAGGCTGCCATTTTGCAATGCAAATGGCCTATTAACTGTTCATTTAAGCTAATATTATGGTAGTTAACGAATTAAAATTCGGGTTAGGTTCGGAATTCTTTTCTGCGCCTCATGTTCAGTAAGTTGAAACGATTATGGTTTCACATTTACCGATGTTATGTGCACTTCTTCATAAGATGTTTCAAGAGCTTTTAATAGCAAAAAAGTACGAATATTACATTTATTAGATCCAATCCCAATATTAGGAGAGTTTCAACTAGAATAATTATAAACAAACTAACATTGCGCGATGTTGTTTATATCCAAATGAGACTTGATTAATTTATTATAATTATGATTGTACTTTGCCGTGTTATTCAAAGGAGACTAATATTATGGTATTTTTTTAAAATGTTTCAAACTAACTAGAACGGCATAGGTAACAAACGATAAGAAAACGGTTTGCGCACAAATAATGAACCGTCAATGGTATTGCGATCAGAATACTAACTGACGTAGAAGATTGACGTCCGGAAACCATTTGTCAGAGGTATTCAAAAATTCTGTTTCGTAGATTTCCCTAGACGGAATAGAAAACCCGGATCCGCTTACTAAATAACCGCCAGGAAGATGATACAAAACTTGATATATGACATCCTTCAGCATCAGTAGAAAATATGATGGAGTACTTTGCCGAATAATGCTATGCGTGTCAAGGAAAGAATGGACCCGCAGAGTCGCAAATAAAAATAACCAAAAATCGACTGCCTGAATTTATAATTTCGAAGATTCGCAAGTTGCCTGACAAGCTTATGACCGAAAATTGGGGTTACCTGATCGTTGATGACGAAACATACATCAAATTCAAATGGGACAAGAAGGGAACATATGTTACTGTTTCAGTGAAAAACACAAAATGCATTAAACATTTCGAGTAGTAGAATATCTGCAATTTAAAAAAAAACCTATCTCAAGCATTCATTACAAAAGACTCAATGAATGCTAATATTTCCTATAAGGTGTAAGGAAAGGTTTAATAAATCAGAACACTTGTTTGTACTGAATTGTAAATTAGCTATAGTGAGCAGAGATAAACCTTATCGAAATTTGTTGGACTTGTTTTTCTACAGTCCATAAGTTGAGATTATGTTGTGCAAGTTTTTGCATGATTTAGATTTAGATTTAAAGTTTACGCGGATTCTTTTTTATGTTGATGATTGTTCGTTCCTAAGTTTGACACTCCTGCTTTGATGACTATTGCTATACAGTCTTTACGCGAGTTACGCGGGTTCGGAGATACACGGAATTTAAAAAAGCAGTTAAAGGAGTTCTTATATTTATTTCAATGTGTGCTCTATCAAATTTAAAATATGCATGCCAGCCTCCAAGGTGCATTTATAGTTACGCACGATAGTCCCACACGACAGAACCAAGACAAAATCCCATCCGGAACGTTTCCTCCATAGTGGCGTTCCGAGTATGTGATAAAATGTATCAAAACGGTCTGGCTGATCAAACGAAAAAAAGAACCAATATTCCCAGAAACATGTAACATTGTTAAGCCTTTTATCCCCACGCTAATTGTCCAAATAAACGTAAGAATGTCATAAATTTTGAATGTGCTTCATAATGTGAAAATGAGTATTTGAATCCTTAATACGGAATTTCAACGGTGTGTTACAACGATTCTCTGGCGTGCCTGTTATCCGCATTACTCGGCAAAAACGACTGTAATTTAATCAGCTCAAAATGAATTTTTAGATTTACCGCCATCGTCATTATTCACGACCTTTTCTCACTCGGAAGAACAATTATCATTTTTAAGGGGTTCGATTCAGATCCGCACATGTTTTCGTGGAATTGTTGTAGAGAAATTCCCAGTGCACCATGGCATCCCAGTCCAACCGAATGCAGATCAGTCATCGCATGGCATATGTTTCGTGATATGTTTTGTCAAGTGATTTCTGATCGCACGTGATGATATGGCACTAACCGCATGTTGATCAATGGTGCGAAGCAAATAAGAGTACATTTGGTAATGTATTTCTTCCATTTCTCCCAAATAAAGCATATATTTCGTACGATCTTCTGCAAAAAATTCACCGTATTTTTGAAAATACACGCACAGCTAAAGCAACCAAACTCGACTGTATGTAAAAAAGTTAAAAAAAAGTTATTATCCAATCCATTAGTAAATATGCTAGCTGTAAAGATATTCCTTAAAAACTGTGATAGTATCCTCCATTTATGAATCCATCATTTATGTATTTTAAGCACAAACCACTAGCCGAGCAACGAAGTAAAGCTATTTTTTAATTTGTATACATTTGTTGTATGTTGTTGCCTGCGTGAGATAACATGCCATAAATTTGCACTTATCGCTGCACCATACCGTTGCGCAGCATATCATTATTTTAGCGATCAAAATATGTGTCTCACCAAGAATTTGTTTAAAAACATGCTTTTTACATTTAATGCTTTATTATGCTGACGTTATGTCGAGATGTACGTAAATGAGCTATACCTTGCATAAACTTTAAAATAACATAACTAAAAAGTTCTTATTGAAACAAAGTTAAGCATTTAATGTTATGTATTCTACGATATATGGTTTAGTCGTTGTTCTGTTAATAATAGTATTAATATTATGTGCTCGTTTACGATTACGGTCGATGATGATAATTCTTTTTTTCTTGACGATTTCTTCAATAGTGTAATGTTAATGCGAATAAGAAAAATTGTCAAGTAAAAAAAATGTTTGGATAACCTTCATTTATAGGTCTCTAAAGAGCTGAAAAGAATTTGAATTTCTTTTGGATTTGATGTAACCGCTGTTAGAAAGGAAATTTACATCTTTTTGTTATGTTTGATAACAGGTTCCCAATACAGGTTCAGTCCAAATTGTGGATAGAAACGAATTTATTATGCTATCAGTTCGATAAGCAAATAAGTATCACAATATTTTATTTTATCTATCCAACACAACAATTAAAGCATATTCTGCAATTCAACGCTATTGAAAATCCAAACAAGATATGAATTCTTTTAACCAAACGCGAAGTGTATGTACTTTTTTTTAAATATTTAAACATCGCCCAGTAATCACCAGAACAAATATCATCAGTTTGCTACTATTTAAGGGATTTATTTTTCCACGGTCCCTTGCCCCCAACGACAACAATCGCTGGGCACGAGGCGCGATATGTGTAAACGTAAAAGATTCCGCACAAAGCGCGGCACAGGGCAGGTGCCACGTTGAACGGAGTGCCGACACCGAATACACAAAAACCCTCCCCGTGTAACCTCGGGAGTGTTGATCCTCACTTGTCGTTTCGAGAGGCTTGATTTCCCTAGGACCTGCCCAATCTATGCCGGGGTACACAAACACTCACCTTTCGTTCAGTGTTGTTTTTGGTTGCCCCGGTGTGCTTTCATTCCTGGATGTGGCGTTTGAGCCAAGTGCTGTTGGACAGCTTCGGGAGGACTTAATCGTGGAACACGTTGCAAATCGGACGGTTCGAAACGGTCTGTTGAAATGCCACCCTTTCCCCACACTTTTGCACGTGATCGACGAAAGGTTGATTGGATGGTTAGTAAATTGGACACAGACGGACGCGGACGCGGTGCGGTTTGTGTGGTGCGAAGCGACAAAGCAACAAATTTGCTTCGTTAATTTTGTTTCCCATCGAAAACGGTCGATTAACAGGGACTTCCTAGAATTAGTGCAAAACTTTGAAAGCTTTCTATGAAAGGGTGACCCGAATCGTTGGGGCTGCGGTGTTTGTTCCCGGGTGGAAGCCGGGTACGGGAAGCTGGAGGGGAAACCCACCCATCTACGGTTTATTTTAGCGTGAAGCTCGCATGAGGCGCACCCATGATGGTAGGAAAGTCAACGACAACAGATGAGACATTTTCTCACAGCATCCAGCATCGCTTGAACGCTTCGAGCGGTGGCAGTGGTGGTTTGCCTCGTCCTGCATGCCACGGCACACACATGCGCCCGAGCAAACAGCGCTACAATGTACGTGGGGGAAAATGGGTTCGGGATTTAGCGTCGAGCGGGACTGGGTGCGCGTCAGAGCGCACGGAACACCCCACCACATGCCGAACAAAAAGTTTCGATCTAGAAAGAATTCTTAATGAGGCATACAACACCGCCCGTAAACATCTAGCGGTGACTTTTCAGCAAACCCTCGCGCACAGCGCTTTTTGGGATAAATTGCGGGAAAAGCAGCACTGTGGAATGGAATGTGCTGAATTTGTTTTACAGCGCCACAGTAACAAGTGTAGAAATTATAAGCCCCTCGTACCCAGCTAGCCGTTGTCGATGGCAAGGGTCTCATTAGTAAACGAAGAAGCCCACACGGTGCTGTGTGCATGAACATGAAGCGAGTTTACGAGAAGGGCATGCTTTTAATACATGGAAATATTGCACTCCCCCTGCTTCTAATAACAATCTATTCACGCTCGGCGATGAATTATGTATCGTCCCTTGCGCTGCTGCTGCTGCTGCAGGGTTCTCTGGAGGAGGGCCGAAGTTGACTGGATGAATTCGAGAGCTAGTCGTATAATTGATTCATACACCCGGCTGTGTGCACGGTGTAGCGTAAGCCGGCAGGAATTGTCGCTCCTTGGAGTCGTCCGATTCCCCCCCCACTGTGGCACTTGAGATGAAGAGGATCCGGAATGCCCGCGGGTAGGGGCCGCCGTGGGGCTGTGCCGTCAGCATCGCCAATGATTGCATCGTGGCATTGATGGATCCACACCGCCAAAGCACACGTGTTCTGCCTTGTATATTATGGAGGAAATATTAATGCCGGAGAGAGCTTTTATCTGGAATGTTCTATGCCCCGGATTGCTATCTTGCATCCATTGAATCCCCGGGCCCGTGTGTGTGTGTGTGTTCAGCTCTTGTCCGTAAGAAAGAAACTAGCGGAAGCTGAGCTATTATTCATTGCGATTCATTCCACTCAAGCGGCGGATTCGACCCATCGCTATCTGGCTCTGCTCGTTGCTTCGTAATGCTTACTCTGATCGCTTCAGTTCCGTTCCGTTCCGAAGCTTGCCTCCCAGCTACGCTTTTCGCTGTTACAGGCAACCATGTGTGGGTGGGCCAGGCCTAGAAAAAATCTACCTAGTGTGGAACAAATAAATGCCGCTGCTAAATCGCCTCACCGTTGTTGTTGCGTCCTGGTTTCGTTGCGTTCCGCCCACGTGTGAAGGAGCTGAAAGTTCCCAAAAAACGGCGAAAAGAACTTGAACCAAAGTTGTTGAACTTTGCGACCATTTCCCATCCCGTCCCCCCGTCCCCCGTCCCGCCGCACCGTTTACCGTTTCGAAGGCAGGCGAGTAAAGTGGTTAGTGTTTGTCCAGCAGCTCGAAAAGAAGGACGGCAATTATCGATCCATCCCCGCGCACTAATGGACAATGGCGCTGCCGCTGGTTAGGGCCCGACAAGGCCCGCACACAACAGGGGGCCGATAAAGCAGTTAGCTGCGGGTCAAACCGCAAAACTATTCAACTTCGTTGATCGCAAATTAGAAATGATTACCCCAAATTTAGACCACTTTCCCCCGGAGGTGGTGGCAATGTGGGCGTTAGTTCCGGGTTTTTCCCGTTTCCCGTTTCCCCTGCACGGGAACATCCGTAGGTCCTCAAAACGTACTACCACGAACCATCACGAAGTCACCACAGTCACGGCAGTCCTGCAGATCTTGGGAAGTTTAGGTTTAATAAAGGCTAGAACCAGGGCAATTCTCGAGCACGACTGGCGAATCAGACCTTTAACTCAATTTTCGCAGAATCTACGCAGAAATGCTTTCCCGCAGGAGGAGCTATTCGGCGACGGTTCTACGGTTTTTCTGGATCCCGCACACTTAGATCGTTTGAAAATTGTATGTTCACTTTTTTCCCTCCCTTTCTCTCTCTCTCTCTCTCTCTCTCTCTCTCTCTCTCTCACTCTCGCTTTTCTCTGCCACATTTATGTTACTGGTTCGCAAAGCAAATATTAGCAGTCGTTCGGGTCTACGAGTAGATTCCGAAATGGTCCAAATTGTCCCGAAGGAAAGTAACCTTAAATACTTTCGTCAATTTTTTGTTCTCGTCGTTTCTTTTATTAACTCACATTTCTAAAGATTTCTTCATTTCGTTTGAAATGCCTGCATTTGCCCTTGCCACTCTCCATTCGGTTCTTCGGTTCCCCCCTTCTTCTAGCCACTTTCGGTTTCCCATTCCCATGAGACACTGTAAGTATTGTTCGCTTTATTGTTGTAACGTTTGCTTACGTCACACTGCTAGCTTGTTGTAGCTCCGGCTTGCACTTTTGGCCTGATGCTGTTGCTGTTATCGTGGCCTCGTTACGATTTGGCAAACATACACAGCTGCCCAAAAACACCGCGCTGGAAAACTCCAAATCACTCCCAGGCCATGATTTTATTGGGTTTCTTTTTTTTCCGTTATACTTCGTTACATCCACATCCGCAACCTGGTTAGGCCACATCCGATACTACCGGTACTTAACGGCAGCAGTGGGACCACATTCGCTTCAGCTGCTGCACTGCAAGAGATACGTAACCCGGTTTTGGTAGGCAAATGTACCCGTCAATCCATCTCGCTCTCCTGCGTCATCCCGTCGGCCCCCATTACCATCCGAGCGTTTCCACCCTTTTTTTTTGCTTTGTTGTGAGCTTTTCCCTTTCGGAAGTGTGTGTGTGTGTGTTCCCCGTGTGCCGTGCCGTGTACGTGTGTGTGTGTGTTTGTGTGGTGGTGGTGCGGTGGTTATGGAAGCAGCGGTTCTGTCTGCATTTATCTTCATTTTCAATTCCGACGCTGACGAAGTCGAATTATTACGCTCATGAATATTTAAGCAGAAGCATAAGAATTGCTTCTCGCATCCTGTGCAGCGCAGTGTACGGGCGAGACATAACGGGAGCAGTAACAACAAAAACAACAAAAACACAGAAGCGCACAAACCCACAGGAGAAGGCGATCACCCCTTGGCGCGCGCTTTTTTCCGGTGGCGCTTTTTTCCGCTCGATATAAACAACCTGTCCTTCGTGCCAAACTTGTCTACCTGCGGCCTGAATCCCCGCGTACCATCCATCCTTTTCGAACTAAACCGTCAATTTATCCACCCGGTTTCTCAGCCATTGCTCAACAATTTGGTTTACTTTCGTCCCGTTCCCGCCCAACAGCCTCAACGGGGGGTGGGGTGGAAAATCTTTTTCACTTTATTTCTTGCTCCGCGCAACCATGTGCTGCCCACCATTATCTCTATCGCCATCCTCCACCCCGCAGCATACACCACACGTGAGCGGAATAGGTGGAAAAGCAGAAAAGTTTGTCTTCTAGCCGCGGGCCTGGTGGCCCCGGGTGCAAAGAAGCCGCCTTTAATGGGAAGAAATAGAAGCTTCGAAGAAGAAATCCGCGTAGATGTGCCTAGATCCGTTCAGGCGTGGGATGCTGGAGGATGGACCGGAGAGGGGGAGAGTGGGGGGGGGGGGGAGGAAAGGGAACGAACGTCACATCCCTGGCATATATCCGTGCACGGGTCGGCAGTTCCAGCATCCCAGCCTACTCCGTGTGCACTCCGTGTCCTTCAAGTTGGCAGCTTCCCAGGGCATGGATCTTAAGACGTTATGTAAAAACGTACCCTCGTGGCGGTGGGATGAGCAGTAGCAGCAGAAGTGGACGGTGCAGGTGCTCGTTTATGCCGGAGAATATTTCATGCAGCGCTCGGCCTCGGTTCTGGCTGTTTTTTCTTTACCATAACAGTAGTGTTATGATTACCATTATTACTATTTTTATCATTACTCCCGCCTTGTCGGGGAGAAACCCACCCGGGGGAATGCGGGAATAAGGTCATCGAAAGCTAGCTATCGTCGGTAGTGGATGCTACTGCTAGTACACCACCACGGCAATCAACTTCTACCTTAAGGACCTTCCCTTTCGGCACAAACACGCACACACGTCCACGTGCTGCCGGGGCAAGTCTTTCTTCGTTCCCGCTGCGTCATGGGGATATTATTTTTTCAACCTCCCCCCCCCTTTACTGCAACCAAAGACGGCACGTTCTGGCTGCTAACTGAATTATTCCACCCGAAGTGAGTGCTTGTGCCCAGTGCTGCTGGAAGGTAATGATATTTCATATTCACGATTGTTGCACGATTACCATACCAGTTCTGGCTTCGGCTTGTCCCGCCAGGCTTCCTTCCGCGGCAGCTTTTCGAGGTTAGTGCTAGGCCTGCTGGCGGCGCAACATGGCCGAGGATTGAGCCAATTGAATCCGTGTAGGGGGCCTCGAATCCCCGTCAGGAACGAGATTGAACGCTGAAGGCAGGCCGAACGGGGAACGAACACCGGCCTCAGGAAAAGACACCGCCGAAGCAGATAAGCTCAAATGGTCCCAAAAGATGCGTCGTCTTGTGAAGATTATGCGCTGTAAAGGTGCGGGGAGAGCAACGAGATTGGCGTATCAATTTTCTGGATCATTTACTCACCTACCAAACCCGACACCCGGGTTTTCTCGGTGGCGTGCTGTGCGCCATACCGGTCGGTATGGCTGAAAGGCACAGAAAGCCACAAAATCAGAGCATCAACTCGATTGCTGATAAGGGCGCATTCGTGATACATCATGCAGAGAGAGCGAGCGGCAGCGCATTCGGTGCCCGGTGAATGGGGCGGAAATGGATGACTGCTTGCTGGTGTAACACGAGAAGCCATTATTGCACTTCAATCATTCATATTGCATTGGCTTCGTTTTGTAATGTTTCTCGTGGCACCGTACCGCCAGGTGTGCATCCCTTTTCGCGGAGGCCGTTCGATCCATCGTTCGGTTCGTTCGTTCGTTCGTAGCGCTAGCGTCTGTCTGGCCATGGCTAATGGCGGATATTGTGCTTTTTCTACACCATCACGAGCCCTTCCGGGTCGGTTTTCCGCGAGTGCTTCTTACCGAGTGCCGGCTCGCATCCGGGGTTCGCTGCTCGTTCCGGTTCGATGACAGCCATGTCCTTCCGATTGAAAATGCATAATTTGTCACAACACAGCCGATTCTTCCCGTCTTCTTTTTGCCTTGCCAACCCCGGGGGAGATCCACGTGTTGTAGCTTGGCTCGCCCGCCCGCCAAGGATGCTATTTGCAGCCGATCAAACGTACCGTGAATCAGTAACTGGGCCACGGAGCTGGGCCAGGCTTCCGCTGTAAATAAATATGGCAAACCCCCTTTTATAAATAGCATAGACTCGAGAGTGTTGTCGTGCGGAGCATTGAGTTAGTGACTTCTTGCAAACGGATTTGCACCGCTCGGTCGTCCCGAACCCGCCGACGGGCGCAACTTCGTTTGGTTGCGCAACCAAACGAACGTTTCCCTTTGGACACACACTGCACATACACACGGAGCGAAGTGCACGAGTGCGAATGAATGGTGGCAAACACTGTTTGGCAGTGAAATTGTTGTTGTTATGTCCTTCCGATCTGGGACTGGCCTTCTTCCCCATGCGGTTCTTCGTCCCGGGGTGGCTACAGAGTGTATAATTGCAAAGCAGCGGAAATGCCAACCGAATGGGGGCCGTATGTTCGTTCCGTGTGTCTCTTTTACGGGTTTTGCTTTGTTTGGATGGGAGTCTTCTGGTGTTTTTTGCTTTGCGTTCGCTCTTTGTCCTATTGCTCTTCACTTGTCATCGAGGGTGTATACCCTCGATAAAACGGCAAACTGCTTTCCGTACGTTTGGCGAGTGCCACCCCGTCCCCAAACTCGCCCGCCCGCAAATGGGCTGCGGAAGAACAAACAATAATAATGCTAATAACTGGATGACGGCGGTTCCGTGGTAAGACGACAGGACACATAAAGCTCGTGGTCCCCGGTGGTACTGCCCGTGCTGCGCTCTTTTCAAGGGCAATGGTGTGTTTATGAAATTTATTATCATTTGCCCTGCGCGACCACCCTTACTTAGCCACCCCCACGTGCGCGTACAACGGCGTAACAGTACAAAACGTTTCGGGGGGAGTTTTGGGTTATGGGGTGTGGGTGTGGGGTTTTTTTTTGGTAAGTTTCCCCGGTACGCCCGAAATTGGTGGAAGATTCAAAATACCTTTTGATGCCGGTGCCGCTGGCAGCTTCGGCCACGAGTCCCCAAACGCATTCATGCCGTTGTCTGCCGGTTGGTTGGGTTGGAGGGTGGTTTCCAACTTAAAATATGGGCGACCTTTGGCATTGTAAGTCCCCGAACATCTCCGAAAGGTGGCCGAAAGCCTGTACACTCACAGTGGTACAGTACAGTTAAGCAGGAACCACACACAACCATCCCGGAAAGATGCCACTCTTCGCCGAGCTTTTTGGTCCCGATTGTACGCTTGCCTCACTCGATCGGTCCAATCGGTTGTTGTTTTCCTTTGTGTGTGTGTGTGTGTGTGTGTGTGTTTTCTGCTTCCTGAAACGCTCGGAGCTCTTTTCAACTTGTCGGGCGTTGCTTTTTTTGCGTTTTGTTTGTTTCGCTCTTCCTTGATACGGTAAGCGGTATGTCAAATTCCATTTTGACCCACCCGAACGTGGGTGGATGGGTGGGTGCTGCTCCCAAGAATCCCAAGTCAGCAGTTTGGTTTCGTATCTTTTTTTGTTTTCATTTTATTCGCCTGCCCGTCCATGATCGTCCCGCCCGCCCATGTTGTTTCGCAACAGCGAATGGAGTGGAGTGGACCTTCGCTTACCGTACCCGTCCAGCGGCCAGCTAATCGGTGATATTTGAATGTGAATTACTTTCTCGCAATTAAACATTCACCCGGACTGACATTTCACAATGGCCGGAATGAAAAGCTCCAGCAAGAAGGCAAAGAAAAAAATGGAAGGGAAAAAGGGAGTAGAAATCTGGGCGAAATGAATGTCCGGTTTTTCGGTTCGTCCACGTCCATCGTTGATTTTATGCAGCAGCTTTTCTTTCTTTTCCCTTGCGTACCGCCAGCTGTCCCATTTTCTCACGGTGCTGTTGTCTTTGTTTTGTCGTTATCCCAGTGTGAACAATTTCATTTCACTTTCACATTATATTGGAACGCGGTTGCTTTTATGGTCGCCGAACTTGCATTCGGTTTTGCAAACGGATTTTCATTTTTACCACCTTTACACCGTGCGCACGACATCATAAATCAAATCAAAGACACTTCGAAGGAAGCGTAACTTGCTCGCCTGGTATGGAAATCATTTGACAGATAGAAGCAGCAAAAAAAGAACGTCCATATAACTCCCAACCAAACCAAATCCACACCGATCGAGCAAATGCAAATCGGTTTGATAAGTTTCGTGTGGCCCTAAAACACACGGCGCGTACAGTGGAAAACGCAACCAAAAACAGCGAAACGACGCACGGGAAAGAATAACAGAAAAAAACCCACAATACCCGCAAAAGCTCGTCAATAAAACTAGCGTACCCGTACGCAGGAGTCGAAATTTTGCAGCACAAAACGTCGAATAACAAAACGGTTTGATATCGTTTTGCTGCTTCCTGACTTACTGGGCCGGTGGGGTTTCGATTTTTTTGCCCCATTCTTTCTGCCATTTGTTTCGTGCTTCCTCCTCGGTGCTGGAAATCGATTCGGGCAGAATACTACCCATGCCATGGCCAGTGGTTTTAGATTTGAGAAACCGTTCACAGCAATAAATCGAACTAAAATTACATAAAATGAATCTCCGGTGGAACGCGGTACGAACGGGCAGGAGGGTCAGCAGCAGCATCGTGCGCCCGATTGTTCTTCTTCGAGAGCATTCGGTTTCGGCGCTGATGGCAAAAAGAAAATGAGTGCCACCCGCGGTTAAGCGAGGAGGTGGGAGGGAGTGGAAAGCGATGGAAGCGGTGGAAGCGGCGTGTAGGTCACATCTACCCGAGTCCACAAAACCAGCACGTGGGAACGATGATGGTGCTTCAGGAGCCAGGAGTCATTTATTATTGCCCAGTGATTGGGATTTTGTTGAGTTATTTTTGCCGGATTTGTTTTGTTAGCTCCGTTTTGCCCGCTTTTGGCCATTCGGCCATCCGGATTCTTGAAATATATTTGGAGGGGGGCCGGTGAGATATTTCTGTAGTGGTGGCAAATTTGTACAACAACAATACACACACACATACACACACATGCATGGTAGAATCCCGGTTTTGTGGTTTTGTGGCAAGCCAACGCTGCCCAAACTCCACCCCCTGTTGAAAGCTTTATA
Organism: Anopheles moucheti; assembly: GCF_943734755.1. Classification (NCBI taxonomy): domain Eukaryota; kingdom Metazoa; phylum Arthropoda; class Insecta; order Diptera; family Culicidae; genus Anopheles; species Anopheles moucheti. The sequence goes on from NC_069140.1 coordinate 58,778,827, forward strand.
ACGTGCTGCAGGTAGGGAAACACGAGTTTAGAATGAGCTACATAAAGATAAATGCATTATAGATGTCCTGTCGTCAAATTTGTGTCACATTGTATATTGTAAACCCCATGTCAGTGGAGTTATTCGCGAAAATCCCTCTGGCTGTCGTTGTTGCGGTTCGGCAATGCATTATTAAGCGTCTTTCCTTTTTCCACGGCATGCGAATGTTGAGTAGCAGAATGAACCCTTTTTCCCACTGCTTTCCATTTCAATCGCTTGTGGCGTGTAAATAGAAACTGTTTGATTGGAATTGGAGTAACAAGTGGTCAAATATTTAGAAAAAAAGTTACTCATTTTTCTGTCATCGACGCACGAGACACACGAATATTATGATGTATGTTCATCATCACATATTCACGAATAAATAATTAATGGCACGGTACGTACAGAAGGCTGATTGATTAATTACTTCCAATTTCAATTACCGTTGCTTGTAAGGATTCGCATTGCATGTGAAAGCAGTTCATAGAAAAGAACTTCAAGCTAATCCCATCGAATTCTAAACCTTCGCACAAGTCTAGAGCTGGGCGATCTAGAGCCAAAACAACAAGCTAGAGATCAATCTCTACGTTGAATATCCAAAACAGAAGATTAAGATTCTTCGAATTTTTAAATGCACCAAGAGTGATATAAGTTTTAATATTTACATCTGATAAAATCAATGATTACGGTGAGGACAATAAATTAAATAACTGTTGCAACAAAAACTTGTTATGCTAGTCGAAATGCAAATACCACTTGTACTAGTAGCATGTTTTGTATAACGTTCGCTTGTTATATTAGAACAATTACGCCGAATAGATGCGAACATCAATTGGCTCCGCACCGCTGACATAACTGGTAACAACACGTTATCGATAAAGGCCACGCGGAAAAATGTGTACTTTAGAAGATTCCATTCGTTAATTGCATGAATATATTCATTCCAGCATTCAATATCACAAACAGATCTTAATTAATATTTTTTCCCACGAAAACCAGCCAGCTCATGACTTTGATGAATATTTATTTCCTCGTACAACGCCCAACATGCTGTTCGCGGCAGTGCGTCCTGCTGCAGCATACGGTACCGTATGATATTTTCAATATCCTTCCGAGAGTACCGACTGCGGATGGTTCGCTGGAACGTGACGGTGTGGCAAAGATGTGCGCACACAAAAAAAAACCCACACACAGAGAAGCACTCGCCAACAGTCAATCATAGAAAATTGAAATCAGACTTAACCGTACCACCCATGCTGTAGATCGTACCGTATGCCGTGACGTGACGGTGAGAAATTTTCCGCAGATGGTGGATGAAAGCGTTTGAAAAATTGTCGATATTACTGATGAACTTCATTCCACTGAACCGGGATGCAGCTTTCCGGGAATAAAAGACACACACAGAGAGGAATTAAAAAAAAGCCGTTTTCTGAAACGCTCCATGTAGTCATGCGTTGCAGATGAAAATCATCTGCCACTTCCTGGTTCCTGGGGAAATACTGCAATGGTTGGGGCTGTGTCGTTGAGGCACTATTGCACAGCTTGCACACATCTAAGTATATTAGTTCCACAAGTCGACCGAATCGGTCTTGGTAAATCAAATCATATTCATATTCAATCAAATAAGTTGTTTTTCACAAGAAATGTCTTGCAAGTATGCATCAAAGGAAGAAGTCAATTAAATTTTGCTTAATATTTTGCGGGATATGTGCAATTAACTGATTGATCGACATTTTCTCCCCTCTATTCCATTTTATTTGTTGTTTGATTTAAACGACATATAAAGTAAATCATGATATGATTATTATGTTTAATCGCATAGCTCAATATCCCAACTCATACCTAAATCATTCGGTCCTGATGGGATTCGATGCCTTATCTTCGGTATGTTAGACCATCCAACTTTGCAAGTATCCTTTGTAAACCTTTGTATCTTGCACCTGTATCTTATCTACCAACATCACGTCCGGGGTTCACGCAGGACAACTATTTAGGGACCCCGTAATTGCTGATCTATATTTACGACCTGTCAACGATCCCAACAAGATTATACTGATCACATCAACGAAAATGACAGATGCATACGCATACTCGATGAGAAGTTTGGGGTTCTGCCAGATGGCAAACTCCCGCTCCACGATCCCATGGCAAATGTTAGTGTCAGAGGCCTTGGTTCCTCTGCGCCTTATGCAGCGGCGGATCAAACGGTAGGCGGAGTAGGCGGTCGCCTAGGGCCTCGCCGTGTTGGGGGCCCCAATAAATTTGTGCCTATTGTGCGATTTTTGAAAATTTTAAAACAAAGTTAAACTATAGCAAAAAAAAAAATAATTTACAAGGTAGAAAATTGATCAAAAATATCTTCCTTGGTTATATAAAACATTTTTTCTATGTGATAAATTAAATGCAGAGAAGAATATCGACTTTGTGACTTTAAAGTATAAACGAAATTGCACCAGGACCAGGACACTAATTTTCCCGTTGGTCGAGAAAAATTTCTTCGAAAATTACCTGTTTCCGAATGTATAATACCAGGAAAGCATCCACGGAAGAGGTAGCACCTAGTACAGCAATTTTGGTCGAAAACCGCAGAAAGGTATGCAATGTTTAAACACTAACTTTCCCGTTGGTCGTGAAAAATTTCTTCGAAAACTACCAGTTTCCGAATTTAAAGTACCAGGAGAGCATGCACGGAAGGGGTAGCTCCTGGTACTGCGCCGTAAGGTATGCAATGTTTATACACTAACTTTGCAACCAACTTGCAACGCAATGCGCCGTAAGGTATGCAATGTTTATACACTAACCTTGCAACCAACTTGCAATGCAAGTTTGGTGCATGCAAGAAATTTGCAGCAAGATGGCGCCCAACTTCGTACTTGCATGCAAACTTGCATGCAAGTTCTTGCAAGCAAATTATTGCATGCAAACTTGCATGCAAGTTTGCATGCAAGTTTGTATGCGAGTTTGTATGCAAGTTTGCATGCAAGAACTTGCATGCAAACTTGCATACAAGAACTTGCATGCAAACTTGCATACAAGAACTTGCATGCAAACTTGCATACAAGAACTTGCATGCAAACTTGCATGCAAACTTGCATGCAAACTTGCATGCAAACTAGCATACAACCTTGCATGCAAGAATTTGATTGCAAGAACTTGCATGCAAGTTTGCATGCAAGTACGAAGTTGGGCGCCATCTTGCGCGCCATCTTGCTGCAAGTTTCTTGCTTGCACTTAACTTGCATTGCAAGTTGGTTGCAAAGTTAGTGTATAAACATTGCATACCTTACGGCGCAGTACCAGGAGCTACCTCTTCCGTGCATGCTCTCCTGGTACTTTAAATTCGGAAACTGGTAGTTTTCGAAGAAATTTTTCACGAAAAACGGGAAAGTTAGTGTTTAAACATTGCATACCTTTCGGCGGTTTTCAAGCAAAATTGCTGTACTATGTGCTACCTCTTCCGTGGATGCTCTCCTGGTATCGGCAATCTGAAAACAGCTGGTTTTGTATGGAATTTCATACCAGCTAATGGAAAGTTTGAGCGAGATGAAAGATGCTTTCCGTTTCATCCATCTTCCGTACACTAGCGATCGCTCTCACGGGTTTGGTAGTATGCAATAGCAATAGTGATGGGCAAATTTATTCCACACTGCAGGTGTCACCTCTTGAAAAGCATGCTTTCCTGATTACGCAAATCTGAAAACAATTGTGTTGTTCATCGCCTAAATCTTCAACATGAGCGAAACAGGTTTCTAAGAAATTTCTCTGATTGTTTCCGTAAAGTAAACCGATTGAAAACTGTACCTTAGGCGAAAAATCGTAGCAGGCGCTGGACTAATCAGGAATCTTAAATGTACGTAAATCGTAGAAAATGTGATCCAAGTAGTGGCGTTATGGTTCTCCTTAACGCATACAAACGTTTATATATATAGAGTAGCTTACTAGGCCCGTTTACAGGGCTACGCAACAGAACTCTGAGATGTACGCAAGGGAGCTTTCTTTCCGAGACTTTGCTGGTGTTGTTACATCATGTTTGAAGTACATCTCCCTAACACCGATAATGTCGTAGCAAAATTATGGGCCCCCTTGAAAAATTCCGCCCTGGGCCTCCAAGGGGATTGATCCTCCAGTGGCCTTATGATGAGTAAATGTAAAGAATCTGGAATCAGGATACTCTGTGTCTTAAAACCGTCTCTGTCAGCACTGTGGGTTCCATTTTCAATTATTCCATGTCCCAACCAAGTCCGGCCTTCGTTCCAACATTGCATATGTTCTGCTCGGTCATGAATCGTTAGCCAACAGACGCAAAAATATGCAGCAGTACACCTTCCTTTTCGCGCTAGACGAGAGACGAGATTGACGTTCAGGCGCTTTTTGCAGCAACTAAATGTTTGCCCCGAGCAAAGCTTTACGGTTGAGTTTCTGTGTGCGAAACGTACCAGGACAGGATGCGGATAAACTATTCCTTCATAGCAGATGTGTGTGTGGTTTTTATGACTTCAAGTTGTCCACATCTGCGTATAAAAAGAGTCGTTGTTTTATTTAGCTTTAAATATTTACAAAGAGATATTTGTAGATCTCACAGGCTCATAGGTCTGATCATGATCGCCATTTGATATATGAATTATGGCACACATTACTTAAAACTAACGTATGCTACATAACAGGTGGGCTGATAATTGTTTGGCCTATGACAGTAAAACACTTTTTTTGGCCAAAGTATTGTTTTTAATTCAACATACATCCCTTCAAGGGTGATACACCGATTATAGCGATATTTCAATTTTTCGATACCTTTTTTGTAGTAGCGTTTGTCATTTACCTCAAAAAAGGCCTTTGTTTCGGCGATCATCTCTTCATCCGAGGAAAATTTCTTCTCAGAGTACATCCTTTTGCGATCTGAGAAATGGAAATAGTCACTGGGAGCCATATCTGGGGAGTACGATAGGTGGGGAGGCAATTCGCAGTCTAATTCATGAATTTTTGTCATTGTTTTCATTGATTTGTGGCATGGTGCGTTGCCTTGATGTGCCGGGGCCGTTTTTTGGCGATTTCGTCCTTCAAACGCACCAATAATTTGTTATAGTAGTTGCTGTTAATGGTTTTTTCTTTCTCAACATAGTAAATGAAGATTATTCTTTGCGAATCCCAAAAACCTTAAGTCATAACCTTTGCCAGCTGATTGTTGCTTTTTTCTCGTTTCTAAGCAAGTTCAGCGCGTCCAGTTCCCTCGGATGACTGTCTCTTGGACTTTGGAGTGAAGTGGAGAAGCCAACACTCATCCATGGTAACATATTGACGCAAAAACTCAGATTTATTTCGTTTAAACAGCTCCGAATACTCCTTCGAATAATCAAATCTTTGTCGTTTTTGGTCAAATGTGAGCTCACGCGGCAGCCATTTTCCACAGAGCTATCTCATATCCAAATACTCGTGAACGATATGTCCAACACGTTCCTTAGACATCTTTAGGAAGTCAGCTATCTCGATCAACTTCACATTACGGTTGCTTTTAATATTTTTGTGATTTTTTTCAATGTTTACTTCTGTAACCACCTCTATTGGGCGTCCACTGTGTTCACCATCTTCAGTGCTCATTTCACCACTTTTAAATTTAGCATACCAATATTTGATGGTTGATTTTAATAGAGCAGTCTCCAAAAACGCTTAATCAAGGCAATTTTTGGCTTCGACTGTATTTTTCCCCTTCAAAAAGCAATGCTTTATTATCACGCGAAATTCTTTCTTATCCATGGTTACTAAAAACACCAAAGTTCCGTCACACAAATTGTTCTAGCCTACTAGGTTATTGTCCGAATGCTGTCAAATTTTGACACAAACTAAATATGATATGGGCATAAATCTTCTAGCGCGATATATGTGTTAGGCCAAATAAATATCAGCCGACCTGTTATACTATCCGCATCCTTATACTAATACATGCATATTTTGTTAATTCTAACAAACACCACACCACTGGGTCTCGTCCAAAATGCTGCAGTATGTGTAAACTTCTTTATGAGACCTAACACTAAAACATAAATTTTGTAATACACCAATCAAAAATTTGATAACAACAAATAGTTATTCAATGCCAGTTTAGATTGCATAATTGTATGATATATGGGTACATTTTAGCCCATGAGGTATGAAATTTTGGAAATAAAATTCATTTTATCATCGATTCATGGCAATGGTTTTAGATTATCTCGATATGAATATAGGTTAATATGCATGATGAACATTTTATGACGAAAGGCTCACATTTCCCGATCGGGTTGAACTGAAAGTAAAAATGTTTTGCATCAACATTTGCGGAAAGTTTTGCACCGTTTGAATGTATGATTGCGCGATCGTTCCGAGTAACACAAACACTGGCATAGCACGTGTGGCATCGCCTGCAAAACCTAAAACACCAAAGCAGCTAAACGGTGGCCATCGGTGGTGGTTATGGTGGCTTTATGTTGCTTTTACCTGTTCCGCGGGAAGATTTATGTGTTCATGATGGATGATTTTCGACGCATTGCCCCCCCTCACATCCGGGCTATCTGACACGTATTTGGAAATAGATCCCATCCAAGCTGCTGCGACCACCGTGCGCACACCTGTCGTACCGCGCCGTTTGAGCGCCGCCGTGGTCTCATTTTCCTCCCAATTCAAAAGCTCATGGTGATGGATTTCTGTTTTTCTTTTCTGTGCATGTATCAGATCGACTCGCTTGCCCGGCAGCAGCATACGACCAGATGATTGCTTGTTTACCCCATCGGATCGATGTCGGCGGTGCCGGACGACGGCGTGGCAAGGCAGGGTAAAGGGCACCGGTGGAGGCGCGAAACCCAATCGCTAATGTACACCCGGGGGTGTGAAGCAGGGCGGACGGAAAGCACACCACAAATCACGCACACAAGCATCGGCAGCAACAAAAACTCGAAAGCAAAATAAATAACAGGACCCCGCGCCACCGGAATTCGAGTCCACCGCACACTTGCCATCGAAATTCGTCGCATCGCATCAACGTCACAGGACGCTGTCGCAGTCGGTGGACTCAGTGAATAAAACGAAAACCACCTCCGCCCCAGTGCCAGTGCCAACATAATCCGAAATCGATCGGATCCACGAAATAATAAAAAGGCAAGTTTGGCACGGGAACCGTAGGAGCGTGGCCTCGCACTAAAGTACTCGCGGCAACTCGGTGTGCGGGGAGGGAGGTAGAGATTATCATAAAATTAAATCAAGCTCGGCTCAACTTACTTGCTGGTCGGAATCGCTGCCCCGTGGCCATGTATCCGTCGTCGCTAGTGTTGGTGCTGACATTTGCTCAAATCGTGCTGGTGTTCGTGGGGGACCGGGGAGCGACCGGATCGCGGCCCGGCTCCAGCCACCGACTGGACGTGTACATAGCGGGGTTCTTCCCGTACGGCGAGGGCGTGGAGAACAGTGACATTGGGCGCGGTGTCATGCCGAGCGTGAAGCTCGCGCTCGACCACGTGAACGAACACTCGACCATCCTGCGCAACTACCGGCTGCACATGTGGTGGAACGACACGGAATGCAATGCGGCCGTTGGCATGAAATCGTTCTTCGACATGATGCACTCCGGCCCGCACAAGCTGATGCTGTTTGGGGCGGCCTGCACCCACGTGACGGACCCCATCGCCAAAGCCAGCAAGCACTGGCACCTGACGCAGCTCTCGTACGCCGACACGCATCCAATGTTCACCAAGGATGCTTTTCCGAACTTTTTCCGCGTGGTGCCGTCGGAGAACGCGTTCAATGCGCCCCGGTTGGCGCTGCTGAAGGAGTTCAACTGGACGCGCATCGGCACCATCTACCAGAATGAGCCGCGGTACTCGCTGCCGCACAACCACATGGTCGCCGACCTGGACGCGATGGGGCTGGACGTGGTCGAGACCCAGAGCTTCGTGTACGATGTGGAGGAGTCGCTGCGCAAGCTGCGCGAGAAGGACGTCCGCATCATCTACGGCAACTTCAACGAGTTCTGGGCCCGCCGCGTGTTCTGCGAGGCGTTCAAGCTGGACATGTTCGGCCGGTCCTACCAGTGGCTCGTGATGGGCACGTACGGCAACGAGTGGTGGGCGGAGAACGACACCGACTGTACGGTCGAGCATGTGGCGACGGCTCTCGAGTCGACGATTCTCGTGGACCTGTTACCTTTGTCCACCAGCGGGGACATCACCATTTCCGGCATCGTACGTATTACGCCGCGTTCACCCGTTGCGGAAGCGACCTGTTGAGCGCCGGCATGACGCTAATTACGATCGCCCGATTACTCGACCGCTGATTGCTTTCGTTTTTCCGTTCTCCCGTCACTTGTTTTCTTGTATTTGCAGACAGCCGATGAGTATCTGACCGAGTACAACAGCCGTCGGGGTGGCGAATATTCGCGCTTTCACGGCTACACGTACGATGGGATCTGGGCCGTTGCCAGCGCCATTCAGTACGTGTCCCAGCGTAAGGAACATTCCCTGACACACTTCGAGTATCGCGTGAAGGACTGGGAGGACATATTTTTAGAAGCGCTCAAGAACACCAGCTTCGAGGGAGTTACGGTACGTACCCGGCTACCCGGCTAGAATTTGATCCTGGCTCATCGCGCCAGTACAGGCCGAGACAAACAAGATATTGATAGTGGCAATGGATGCACTCATCGTTGACGCGCACGAGGCGCAAATGGACGAATGAACGGCCACTTTTCAGCACAACCACCGACGCCCGTACGTCGAATCTTGACGATAACCATCTTTCCATCAACGCCGCCACCATGTTTGTCCTGGCCCCCGGTGTTGTTATGTCGTTTTCACATCCGTCCGTTCGTTCCCCCGTTCGTTGGCGTATCGTTTTTTCGCTCCATTGGGCATCTGTGCCACTTGACCTAACGCTGGCGCGACACGTTCGCGTCTCCTTTCTTCCGCAGGGCCCGGTGCGATTCTACAACAACGAACGGAAGGCGAGCTTTTTGCTGAAGCAGTACCAGAACGGCGCGGAGGTGAAGATTGGCGAGTACAGCTCGCTCACCGGACGGCTGGATCTCAGCTTGGGCCATCCGATGAAATGGGTCGGCCGGAGTCCACCGAAGGACCGAACGCTGCGCATTATCGAGCACAGTCAGGTGAACATCACCATCTTTGTCGTCCTCGCGAGCACCTCCTGCGTGGGCATCATTATGGCGACCGTGTTTCTCGCCGTCAACATCAAGTTCCGCAACCAAAGGTAACGACAAGCGGGAGGGAGTTTGTGTGTGTGTGTGTGTGCATTAATTGTGTGATACGTTGCCGAACGTTTGGGCAGCATAGGCAGGGATAGCTACCAGGAACATGATTTTAATTGCGTGTGTGTGTTGTGCTGGTTCCGCAGGTACATTAAGATGTCCAGTCCTCACTTGAATAACCTCATCATCATCGGATGCATCCTCACGTACTTGAGTGTCATATTTCTCGGACTCGACAGCGGTCTGAGCAGTGTGGCTGCCTTCCCGTACATCTGCACGGCACGGGCCTGGTTGCTGATGGCCGGCTTCAGCCTCGCATTCGGCGCCATGTTCTCCAAAACGTGGCGCGTGCATTCCATCTTCACCGACTTGAAGCTCAACAAGAAGGTGATTAAAGACTACCAGCTGTTTATCGTCGTCGGTGTGCTGCTGGCGATCGATCTCGCGATCATGACGACCTGGCAGATAGCGGACCCATTTTATCGCGAAACGAAATACATCGAACCATCGGTAGGTGTGAGCGCGCTGCGCTAGTTTGGGGGTTGATTCTTTTGTCGGTTTCGTATCATTCAAGTGCCATTCATTGATCGATTGGTTCTTCAACCCTTTCTGCACAGGAACACCCCACGCTCGAGGACGTGATCATAGTGCAGGAGAACGAATACTGCCAGTCGAGCAAAATGACCATCTTTATCGGGGTCATCTACGCATACAAAGGGCTGCTGTTAATCTTCGGTGCCTTTCTCGCCTGGGAAACCCGCCACGTGTCCATACCGGCACTGAACGACTCGAAGCACGTCGGCCTTTCGGTGTACAACTGTGTGATCATGTGCGTGATGGGGGCGGCCATCGCACTCGTGCTGTCCGACCGCAAGGACGCCATGTTCATACTGATATCCGTGTTCATCATTTTCTGCACGACGGCCACACTCTGCCTGGTGTTTGTGCCGAAGGTAAGCGGGGCAAAACGCAAACGCATTCACCCTGAAAGGTGTTCCTTTATCCTGATTTTATCTTGATTCCCCTTTATGTTACCTCGCTTTCGTGCTGCCATACCTTGTGGCCTTTGCTCATCGTGAATGTGCGTGCAGCTGGTGGAGCTGAAACGCAACCCGAGCGGGGTGGTAGATAAAAAGGTACGTGCCACGTTGCGTCCCGTATCGAAGAACCGGCGTGATTCGTCGGCCTGCGAGCTGGAGCAAAGGATGCGCGACGTTAAGCAGACCAACTGCCGCTTCCGGAAGGTGCTGATGGAGAAGGAAGCGGAGCTGCAGGCGCTCATCAAACGGCTCGGCCCGGAAGCCCGTGCCTGGATTGGGCTGGAAGCGTCCTCGTCCGAGCCGGACATTAACAAGGAATCGGTGAAGGTGCAGGTTAAAAAGGATTACGCCAGTGGTACGTACATAGAGCTGTTATCTTTGCTAAAAATTACAGCATACAGGAAGGATTTCTGGTCTTGAGGTACTTTAAGCAGCAAAAAATGTATCCCCCCCATTTTTGCAATGTTCATCGTCTGTCATTTAATTACACAATTCCGGATGGAGACTTTCTTGATAATCATCGGAGCAAGCCAGTCGAGCGCGTTATGGTTTGCAATAATCATCAATTTTCCAAATTTTCTCACAACATGTCGTTGTGAACCATTTCCCCCGCCTTTCCAACGAAGCGACATAATCGTTACGACGCCTAAAAACTAACGACAACGACGGCGTAAGGTGTCTTCCGAGTGTTCCGAGTGTCGCCTACATGTTGGTTAACCTAGTTGCCATTTGTATTACTTTATTGCGCTCGAGAAACTGCAAACCGTTCGTGGAGGTGGTTTCTTAATTAAATTTCTCCCACGTAGTTGTTATGTCGTTGCCGATATATTTTGACGCGCATTCGTGTGTAATTAATGGCGATAGCTTCATTAGGGTAGGCCAGCTATTGCTCGGATGACCTTAAAACTAGTTCACTTTTGTGCTGGAAATTGGAAGATATTGTTCACAGTATGTTAGTACAGACAGTCCCCGAGATACGCGGTTCCTCTTATACGCGGTTTTTGGAAATTTGACAGATGAGCTAGTTTTTAGCACAAAATCTGAGCGAAAAGGTGAAAAATTGGTCTCAAATCCACTTTTTGTCACATAAAACATTTCTTTCTAACTTACTTTAACGTAATCTTTCTAAAAATCGAATGATTCGCTGACTAAATAAAGTTCAGAGAAGGAAGTCGACTCTGTGACTTTGAAGTATAAACGAAATTGCAACAGCATTCGACATACGCGGATTTTTCTCGGGTTATAGCGGTCCACTATAGTAGCGTATCTCGGGGACTGCCTGTACAAACCTGTGAGGCGTCGTTTAAAAACGTTAAAATTGTTTCGCTTACAATCTTTCGTTATACAATCACCAGAAGACTGCTGCAAAAGATTACAAACAAACAAGTCATGTGCTATTTCTGTTTCCATAATTGCTGCCGCTGCCATTTCGCGTCGTGTAGCAATCCATGCACTTGTGCCCACAGTTCGTGTGGCATGAAGCGGGCGATTAGTGACATAAATTATTTATACCATACGTAACTGAATCTATTCCAGAAGGAACTGACTTCACCTCCATCGGTAGCGTAGGCTCTAGCAATGACACACTGGATTCAGCCGGGCCCGAAAGGTAATGGTTGTTGCAATGATAAAAGTGCATTCAATAAACGCCCAAAACAAGAGTGGTGGTCGAACCGCACCACACACGCGTGCGTGTGGAAAAATCGTTTTCGAAGTATTAGAAATATTTCATTTTCACTTATTTTGCACTCCGTCCGTTTTCTCTCCCTCCCCGATCGCCCCGAACGGTTCCGGCAGTCGGAAGCAAAAGAAAACGACCCTCATCCTGCCCGGGGAAGAGGTACCGACGGGCGCAGTTGCAACGTCTGGATCGCGTGCCAATCTGGCGACGGCCATTACAACGATGGCCGTGGGAGCCGGTGCCGGAGTGGCATCCATTGCGGCGGCAACGACCGCCTCTGTCGGGCAGGTGCAATCCAACCAGGCTACGCAGGCTACCAGCACCGTCAGCCACAATGCAGCAGCACAATCAGCCACCGGTGCAATAAATAATGCCAAGTCGACTCAGGCAACCGCAGCGCAGACCATCAACGTCAGTACGAGCGTGCCGGTCGATCCGAGCAAACCCATGTTCAACGACGTCCGACGAGAGTCCGTGTCGGCCAGCTCGAAGTGGTCACCGGGACAGTCGCTGCATCAAACGCAACAACAAACGCAAACAGTGGTAAGGGCGTTTCGCTTGTTTCGATTCACATCCCCACGACAGTCTGTCTGGTTCGCGCGACCAGTGTCCTTTTTTGCCGCACACACACTTATTTATTATTTCGTCCCATTGCCAGCGTGCAGAGCTGGCAAATAATGCATTCCGGGAAGCTGGAACCATGCCCAATCGTTTCGCCCAGCGGGAAAAAGGGATCAAACCCGTTTGGCAGGGACCAGTTGTTGCTTCGGCTGCTTATTAATTTCCTATTTCCGAAAGGCACACATTCCCGCACAGCACGGTGCCAGCAGTGTAGGCGTCATGCCAGAACCACAGTCTGTCCTCATTTTGATTATCCGTTTTAAACAATTTGTCGTTTGTCGGCGGATAATGCGACTACCATTGAAAAGCGCTTTGGCAAATAATTATCTGTGCGCTTAAGCCGCATTAACTTCCCTGTAGCAAATCGCACATTTTTAACCCGATTCGAACGGGTCGCGACGTTGTGATCATTTGTCTTCGATAATCTCTTAATCTTTTCTTTCTTTACTCTCCCACAGGAGCAGCATCGGTACTACGAGGACGAACGGGCGACAAACGGTCCGACGTCGGTCGCGAAGTTTAGCACGCAAGCGAACAGCAGTTCTACGACCTCAATCACACATTCCAACACGGAACTGAATCAATTGTGCCATCACTCGAAAGCGAGTAGCAAGAGCAGAGGAGGTAATTAATTAACGCTTCGAACAATATCGAAGCTTTTTCTAAGACGTTCTCCAACCCTCGATCGTGGTGCGATCATGCCGAATCATTAACTTTTGTGTTCAGATTTTATGTAATATTTCGAAATGGTGGAGGATTTTTGGTAATTATCCTATGATCTTTGATTGAATGCTCGATGGGAGAATATCGATTGAAAGTGTTATATGCGTGCATGCATGTTCGTTTTTAATTCAAAAATATTTATGTTCCAACGAAGCTTATTCTCGGGTTCTCTTAGGCTAATTCACAAACCAATTCACGAAGCCTAAACTTATGCTTAATATGGTTTATGATTTCTTTTGTCGAATGGACCATGTTAGTTTCAAGTAGTAAAGAGATGCCAAACATGAGAACGTTGTCAGGTCAACATCGCGGAGTATATTATGTATTATTTACCATTTTAATTCCATAAAGTTTATTTAACTTCATGTATTTTTGATGAATTATTCTTAACATCCATTCACCAATTTTTAGTTGTAGCTTTAGTTGCGTTAAGGGATATTAATGTGACAATGAATAAATATCGTGTGAAAGACAGGACAAAGGAAAAGTAATGTCAAGTAAAGTCATCATACAAGTGAACAAGAAATATTGGGCCAATTGTATGTTTTTCCTTTCTCGGTTCAGAACTTTTTGTCTCAGAGATGAATACAAGTACAAATACTATAAATGTTTTAAAAAGCGCTAGTTTCAAACGCAGCGATTTCATAAAAACATGGTTGGGAACCAGGATCCGATGTTGTATTTCAATATCAATGTTGTTTAATATTCAGTAATTTCAATTGTTGTGTTAGTTTTTTTTTTCATTTAGTTTTTTTTATTGGAGAGGAACGGCTAGACCGTATTGCTTATAACTAATTAACTCCCATTCGATTGAAGACATTTCCTTCTTTAAGCAGTGGAAGGTCAACTTTTGAATTTTTTATTTGAAAAGGAATTTTGAATGGTTTTAAAGGTGCTCTATACATCATCCCAATGTAATCTGGTCGGTGAGGTATTTGATAAGGCAACCTTCAATTAGGTTTCAGTCTCGTTAGTCTGCAATCTGAGATTTTCTATCACTAGCCAGATCTTCTTCAGAAGCGTCTACTGCACAGTAGATGTATATGATGGCCAAGTATTTATCACCAGCACAGGCCAGCTCTGCATTTACTTATAGAAGATGGCTTCTGAAGCTGATCCCTAAGTCTCGAATGGCCATAACCTTAGCTTGAAGAGTAGATAGGCGAGCTCCTCTACCTACGCGTAGATCATTGCTTACTTACTTATCCGGCGCAACAACCGCTCCGGGCCCTTCTTTATCCAGGCTCTTCTGGAGGACGCCACTTCTCCTGTGTCCATGTGGACGACCTAAAAGATCTTACGGGCTGAGCAATCCGGTATCATTCACATGACATGACCAGCCCACCGGAACTTGGCGAGTCTATTCCGCAGTACGACAGTGAATTCGTCGTACAGCTAGTAGATCTCGTCACAGCAGCGCCTCTTTCATTGTCCATCCACCATCACCTGGTTTAACCGCATTAATACAGTAATCTAATTTACTTCCTGATTACCTTCTTTTTGTAAATTAGGCGCATGTCGGTGATCTGGTCTGAGATACAGTGATAGTCTCTGGTCTTGTTGACTGTCTAATATCGCTCTTTTATGAGTTATATTTTATGTTATCTCGCTTCTTGACAGGAACGATGATCTTAGAATCCTTTACTTGGTTCTTTACGTAAACAAAGTGGTATCAATTTAATTTTCAATCATTAATTACAGAAAAATCTGTCAAGAACGAAATAAATATTTAATTACAAAGCAATCCTCTAATGTATCAATTTTTTTTTAATTCTATATCAATGTACAACTTGTAGACATGAGCAGCGATGGATCAAGACGCGTCAGTGTGCAGATGTCATCCTCGCTGAAAGGAAATTTTGTCGTTTCTCAAAGTGATCTTTGGGACACGCACACGTTGTCCCATGCTAAGCAGCACCAACGACAATCGCCACGCTCACATCAGGGCTCGAACCGCTGCCCTGACCACGGACATATTAACCAAACCCAACAACAGCAGCAGCAGCAGCAGCAACAACAGCAGCAGCAACAGCAACTGCACGCTCAGCAGCAATACGAATATGACAATAGTGCAACCACCTCCCCAGGGCCGATCCAGCGAAGCGTGTCGGAAAAGAATCGCACCAAGCATCGGCACAAACAGCAGCACAAAAGTACGGCGTGCCAGAGCGAAACCGACAGCGAACGGGAACAGCGTGACTATCAAACCTTCTCGTCGTCCATCTGCTCCACGGCCGCCAGCTCGACGGCAACCGTGTCCATGGTTGGCAGTACGGCTGGTGGCGCTAGTGTCAGTGCTGGCGGGTACGTTACCCCGACCAAGATGTCGTCCCGAAGACTGACCAAGTCGCAACACTCGCACCACCATTCGACACCCAACGTGGCGCCGGGCGCGGAGCGGGCAGGCACGATGGATCGCAAACACCGATCGAGCGATTCACGCGGCACGGCTGATGGAAGTACGGGTGGCCATGTAGGCGGTGGCCACATTAGCAAGCATCGCAAGAAGGACGGCTCCGCCTCGAAACCGAATCTGTACGGTGCGTGCTCCGAATCGGAGCTGCTCGACGGCGAAACAGCGATCCTGCCCATCTTCCGCAAGCTGCTGAACGAGAAGGAGTCTAGGTACCGTGCTAGAAATATGGTAGGCGCCAGTTGCCCTAATATATCGATTAAATGTGATATTGTTGAGTATTTGTAAACTTTCCAAAACCCAACGTGCATCGTAAAACGCCCCTCGTCGACAGTGCAATGAGTCACGAACTACGTGAATCTAATTTCGTGATGGGATTTGTGCCGTGAGACAGAAAGGACACAACCGTGGCAGTACTGGCAAATAAGGGCAGAAGCAGCACAGTGTAGACGTACTTTTACCCGGATCCGTGATCCGCATACGACGTTTGTATTGAGGATGAGAAAGCGAGTGGTTTGTGTCTTGGATATATAGTCAGCAAAGGATGTGATTTGGTTTAAATCGTAGTTACCTGTGCAGAGACGTTTGGTTTTGTTCTACTGTCTTCACCACTATCGTTGTTCACTGCATTCATTCCGAGCGAAAATTTGTTCATTAGTAGTTGTAACATTGAAGGTATCAATTACAGTAGTACCCGAGGAATTGGCAAAAGAAAAAGTTAGGACGCCGAAGGCTCCACCTGTTGATTCGTAAGAATGAAATCTCAAGGACACACGGCACGATTAGAAATGATATTACCATATGCGCGTAGTTGCTCTCGCTAGCGGGCAGTCTGTAAGAAAAGAGGCTTTTATTCGTGAAAACCGATGGATACACTAGCGTGTGTAGCTCTTTAGAAGAATGAAATGACATGTAAAGCAAAACGTAATAATAATGATACAAAACTTTAGGATAGATTGTTTTGATAATTGTGACTGTTAGCAATTTAACGCCCGCAGAGGAAGTTTAGGATAGTTTGATCGTTAGAAATGTGACGGAGCTAGAGGCGGAAACGTGCAACGAGAGACATCAATGCAGCGGGAATCAATGTCCATTGCATGATTGTAGTAAAAAGAAATAATCCGTGTATACAATTTCAAATACAAGTTCAAAACGGTACGCGGGCAGGCAAACACGTTTTTACACGTTTTTGATACTCAAAAGTGTTTTTGTTACAGTTACTGTAGACGGTTACAGTCAAGGTGAAAGACAAAAAAGTGTGCAATGAATCCAGTTAAATTTGTTCATTTATGCGCAAGCATAAAATGACAATATAGATTTAAACAATTAACGTAACGGTGCGCCGGTGGTTTGGTAGAGGATGAGTGGGGGCAACTGTTTGAGGAAATCCCCAGACAGCCCAGACAGCAGCAGAATGCGTATGATGGTACTATTACATGTAATTATTGTGCAAACGCTATTCTTTACATACGATGCTGCGCGCGTTTAGAATCGAAATCGCATCTGAATGGTTTGTTTGTTTGTGTTTTCGGTTTGTCGCATACATGTTGTTGGGCGCCGTTTTTATATAGCTGAACAAGATTTCAAACTTTCATTTCCGAGTTCAACGATCTCCATATCGAATCGATGTTTAAGGCTAATGGTAAATTTTCGACAACTTAGAAATAGGCAGCTGAACGAATCAAATATGATAATGTTGCCCTCGGTCGCCCCCTGGGGTAACGCCCCCAGCGCTCACATCTAGACGATAAGACAAATCCAATCGCGAAAAGGCATTTGTGTAGACTGGATGACTGGATTAAGCGTAAGGGCGAATGGTTGGCACATGGATAGCACATTGCGAAAAATGCAACCGAGGTGGTATAGTGTAGTAAAAATAAGGGAAGCATTCAAACTAGTCAATACATCTGCAAAAACAAAACGATTATATCAATCAATCCAGACTGTGTTCGTTGAGAGGCGTTCATTACTTGTAGAAACCAAAACGTAAGCCCGGATTGCGCAATTTTGAAAAGAAAATGAACATTGCGCCTGGGATGATTGGGGAGTGTGACAAACCATAGAATGTGCTGCGAAGTAACGAGATGTAACGTTCTAAGATGTAATTGTGGGCAACAAAAGAAGCAAAAGCAGCGAAAATAAGAATGGTAAGAACCCCCAATATAGAGCATGAAACTCAACAAACATTGATGAAATGAGTACAATCGTCTTCCTACTACATACACACCTGTACACAAATGACAACATGCACTAAACACATCCAAACAACACACATGTACACAAAGAGCGTATCCACAAGTTAGTATTTTTGCGTTTACGTACACTCATCCTGCTAAGTACACTCACTTTATATCGTGTATAGTCACAGTCAATCATCGTGTGCACCTGCCGGGAAAAAAACATACTTTTTCGCACCTTTTTATAATACAACATGCATAAGAAAATCAGAAAAAACACAGAAGCAAATGTTTACACCTTGCAGCACAGCCGTCAAACATAGCGATGGCACGCGAGCTACTACGATTGGTACGAAATTTGAAGTGTTTCTTATTTTGGAGATACAAACCCATACAAACCTACTGTTTACATATGAAGCCATATTTTAGTGCACCGGCACCACAACCGAATGTGACGTTCAAGTCAAATTGATCGTATTTCGATTTCATTTCAACCGATCCTTCAATTACTATCTCTCTCTCTTCTATCTTGGTGGATATTTGTAAATGATTCTAATTAAGTGGGTGAAGTAAATCGCAGCAAAACGCAAACAAATCAAGAGCGACGAAAAGGAAGAAAAGTTATGCTAGAGGTACAAACAAGATCGACCGTTGGAGATGATGTGCCCAACGAAGAGGCATTGTTGTTTAATTGCAGTAAAAAGAGTAAAGTTCAGAGTTTTTATTGGTATACACTAGCTTTCATGGGTAGTGAATCTTTTGATCACGCATTAACATCTTGCAATCTCAAATTATTCCTCAACGATTCAGGACTCGCCAATCATTAATATATACGTGAGGAATTATGAATTCTAGAAGACTCATGAATCCTCAAATATTCATGAATCCACGAAGAATCATGAATCTCCAACGATTGATCGTTGCACGATTGACCGTTGGAGAATTCGTAAATCTTGATGGATTCTTGCATCGTTGATGTTTTATGATTTTTTGAAGTGTCGTGATTCTTTGAAGGATTTTGAATCTTGAAAGCTGAGGTTCAGAGTCATTCATTCAGATCCAAGATTCGATTCAGATTCATGAATCTAAATCAGATTCATCCAACCCTAGTCCACACACACATAACACACATTGGTGTGAAATGTGGAATGAATTTGAGTTTAATTTTGTTACAGTTGTCGAACATTAAGAGGTAGCTGAATAAAAATGTTTATAAACAGTTGTACAATGTTGAAACAGCATCGGAGCGAAATAAATCGCGACATTGACGAACGGATATGAGTGCTGTTTCACAAACCGAATGCTCATTTCCTAACCTTATGCACAATTTGTTTCATTACTTTAGGCATTTCTACTCACAACCCACAATCGGTGCAAAAAAAGACAACAAGTGCTTTAGTTCGCTTTTTGTTTGTATATCAAAAATTACACAAAAAATGTTATGAGATAATTTGATAAGGGTGTGTGTGTGGAGCAGTCGTTTAAGTAACGATTTGAAACTAAAATTATACTCGCCGAACGAAACGGGACATTGGCAGGCAGTTTATTCTTAAGCAAACTTAAAACTCAATGCTAAACCATGTCCATGGACTGGACGGAGGAAAAAAAACGGAGACACTGGTTCTTTCGCTATTCAGTTCTTACTATATGTAGTTACGTATAGTTAGAAGTTCACCGACACAAATTGCACAATATGTTTAACCGTACAACACAGTTTTGCTGTACTGAACGTAACTGATGTAGACGCAACGAAACGCCCCATCCGTGTAGAATGAAACGCAAGGAACGCGTGGAAACGCAACAAACAAATGCTAAATGGTAGGTAGGAAAACACAACAGTTAAGACACTCATGAACTCGAACAATTCAGCACGAGCTAGACACAACATGCAGCGTGTCCAGTAAGCGCGACTGTAAGTGACTGTAATCGAATATTTTAGTGTAAGTTTGGAAGATCCTAGATCAATTAAAAGGTCAAGTCGCTAAATCGTAGCGCACATTCTTTGGGTATCTCGTTGCAAACACGTGGAATGTGTGGGATGCCTGGTTGCAACCTGACGCGAGTACACATTATTATATCTATGTTGGAAAAACACACCGGAGAGGGTATGCAAGAATTCGTGGAGCGAAAGCTGAACAATTCCGTTTAGAAACGATTAATGAAACCTATTACCAAGTAATACAATTGTTTCGTAGATCGGGCAGCTCAATATGGAGGTAATTGATAAGCGGTAGTTTATAGAAAGTTTTCATGGTTTTGTTATTGACGCTTAATCGATTGGTCGTTTCGATTATTTGTGTCTTTATGTACGCACAAAATCGGCACGGGCGCCAATTTCGGGAGGAGGTTCATAGGAATCCATCTAGCTAAAATGTTACGAATTAGAGATCCTGAAAACAAGTGCTAGGTACCGTTACGAAATTAGCAGAAATAGCCACAAGAGTGAGGTGCTATGTCAGCAAATAATTTAATTAACAAATGAAAACCATTCACGCATTCAAAGGCGTACGTACACGAAACAGCCAAAACTTTTCAATCATTCACCGAGTGCGTGGGCAGCAACAGATGCTAGGCAGAGTAGGACATTCTGTTAGAAACAATACACGTTTACTCACATACACAAAACCACACACACATACACTTACACATGCATCTGCATACCAGATATTTACATGCGAACACCTACTGCATCTACTCTCATACCAAGAAAGTATTTAGATGATTAGTCTAGAACAATGTAAAGATTTCCCGAATGGCAAGCTTGGGAACTGGAAATCATGTACTTTTAAACGAAAAAGGACTAGATATGCCAATCGGTTGAATTGGTTGCAATGAACAGAAATTAATAAAACAAGCAAAATCATTTTAATCCCGTTTGGTTATTTTTCCGTTTTGCACCGTTTCCCAACGAGAACAATTGGAGCTTTGCTGAACAGAAATAAAAAGTGCTCGTTCTAACCGCTGTTGCTCTCCTGCTTGCGCTCTCGCCGAATCGAAAGCTCGCTCGAAAATTAATTCGAACCAGAGGAATATTCTCATGCTGTTCGCTTCTTCGGCGTCATGCGCTCTCGCTCGTGCTCATTATTTGATATTGCGCACACACATGTGCATTTTCTTCGTCAAATTTGCCGTATGAAGCGGTTCATGTTTGCAACGGTTTTTGAAGTGTGGAACTGCGACACTGCAGGGTCCAGGTTAGGAATTAGCCACCTGTTGCTTGTGTAATGTCTTGTTTTTTTCGGATGATGCAAAATACAGTTCCTTCAATTTAAAGCAACCGATCCTTTTGTGATATACGAGCCGCTTCCATTCGTTGCCATAATGACCTCGTTGTAATAATGGCACCGTTTTGTGTGTCCCGCATAAATGATTGAAATAATAATAATTATACATTTAATCTCTCTTCTACATATCGTGCCATATAATTTATGTCTGAATTTTCATCACAACATTAGCGCGCTTGCAATACCATCCAGTTCCACACTTCAAAAACCGTTGCAAACATGCACTGCTTCATACGGCAAATTTGACGAAGAAAATGCTCATGTGTGTGCGCAATATCAAATAATGAGCCCGAGCGAGAGCGCATGACGCCGAAGAAGCGAACAGCATGAGAATATTCTTCCGGTTCGAAATAATTTTCGAGCGAGCTTTCGACTCGGCGAGAGCAACAGCGGTTAGAACGAGAGCTTTTTATTTCTGTTCAGCAAAGGTCCAACTGTTCTCTTTGGGACAGGTAGGTGAGAAGGAAACTTTGGCTTTTGCTCAGAAACTGTGCCTGCCGGTGAGCCGGTTGTGAGCGAACTTTCACAAGAAAGGAAGAACTTTTTGTTCCGCTTAACCGTTTGTGCCGGCAAAAACTAACTTCTATGGTGAAGGATTGAAAGAACTTAATCTTAAACAAATTATCTTGTTCGCTATTTCCAATTTATAGTTTCTCGACAAAAATCAGATTAATTTTACTTCGAATGATTCAGAAAAGTAGCCGAAATCGTAGTGAATATATTTTAGCTAAACTGCACATATAAAATAGTCATATGAATCTTACACATTCGTTGTCGCATGCTTTCGGATAACAGTGATGCAAAAGGACACGCTGTATTTTAAGTGTCATAACTTTTATTCGTCACATTGACGCATATCATTAACCTGTAACTAGTACTCAACGATGTTTATGCTGAAAGATGATTCTTGGCGTGTGAAAAATGTTAGCGCATCACATGACATTCTAGTGGTGGCGTGTTTGTTCTCTTTTACAGCATTTCAAATATATCTGTCCATTTCATGCGAACGCTTACGCTGAGCTAAACTTCTTCGTATTGATTCAAATAATTTCAACTCGCTTAGTGATAAAATTTCAAAATTTAAAACCATACATGTGTCTCTTTGGATATTGGTTCAGACCTGCACCAATCCAACACATATTGTTTTTAGTGTGGAAAATAATTTAGTGTGTTAGGGTTACAATAAATAAACTGCACGCACGATGGGAACAACTAAAGAGCAGGGACATTGAATGTCTCGGGATGGGTGTTATTCACTCTGTGAGTTGGACTGCCCAAGTAATTTAAAAATTCTAGGCATCCAGTTTTAGTTGAATCACTGTGCTGCTACACAATCTAGTTTACCGCTTATAGTCACTATAATAGACTGCTGTTTCCGATGGACTGCTGTTGTTTGGTAGATAACAACACTTTTAGCACACCTCTCTATATGACGCTCTGATGATACGTTGTTACTTATTTATTCAACATTACTACAATTGAGGAAGCAACAGTAAATAAAAAAGCCCAGTTTCTCGGAATTCTTCAACTTAATTATCGTATACGTACATTACACGGATTGTGTTGGTGAATCCGGAGCCCTGCTTCCAGCCAGTAACGACGACAATTGGATTGCCTGGCTTCAAGAATCCACGCTCCTTGCCAAACTCGATACCGTACTGCACGCGGGCATCGACATCCTTCAACCAATCCTCCATTGCAGGCTCTATAATAGATGAACATGAGCATACACTGTTAATGATAAAACTGGTCAAATCAAATGTGCTTGTAACTTACGCTCATAGATGACAGGCAAGATTCCTCGGTACAGATGGCATTGGCGTGCCGTTTGTGCGAAGCGAGTCACTGCAATGATCGGACAGCGCGGCCGATACTTGGAGATCAAGTGCGCCGAACGACCAGAAGTGGTAATGACGATGATTGCGGCGGCGCGACTCTTCGTCGAAGCTTCCGCACCAGCGATGGCGATGGAAGCAGCAGTGTCGAGAGGCGTTGGCGTCGTGTCAACCAGATCCTTGAAGAGATTGCGGTGCCACAGGGCTGCCTCTGCTTCCTTGCACGTTTTGGCCATTGTTAGCACACACTCAAGCGGGTACTCGCCCTTGGCAGTCTCACCCGAAAGCATCACGCAATCCGCACCGTCGATGATGGCATTGGCAACATCCGAGATTTCGGCACGTGTCGGGCGTGGCTTCTTTATCATCGATTCCAGCATTTGGGTTGCGCAAATGACCGGTTTTCCTGCACGGTTGCACCGCGCAATCATTGATTTTTGTGCCAAGAACACCTTTTCGGCCGGAATTTCAATGCCCAGATCACCGCGAGCAACCATAATACCATCGGATGCCTCAATAATCTTATCCAGATTCTGCATGCCCTGCTGGTTTTCGATCTTCGAGATAACCTTGATGTGCTTTCCCTTTTCACCGAGGATGCCACGAATTTCCTTCAACGCAGCAGCGTTGCGGATGAAGGAAGCGAAAATTACGTCAACTCCCTGCTCCACGCCAAACACCAGATCCGACTTGTCCTTTTCTGACACGGCCGGCAGATCTACAGGGACGCCTGGCAGGTTTACACCCTTCCTAGAACCCAACATGCCACCATTTTCCACGTTGCAGGTAAGCGTATCGCCCGAAATACTATCCACAACCAGCGAAATTAGACCGTCATCGACAAACACATGATCGCCCGGCTTGACCACCTTCACGATGTTCACGTAGTCGACATAGATCTTGTCCTTGTTACCCTTTTCCAGATGCTCCTTATCCGTGGTGAGCTGAATCTTTTCACCCTTCTTCAGCTCAACTTCTCCGGTACCGCTGCCCTCGATCAAACCGGTACGGATTTCCGGGCCCTTTGTATCGAGTGCAATGGCCAGCGGGAACGGTTTGCCCAACTTCTTCGAATAGTTTTCGACTGCTTCGCGGATGTTTTTGATCGTGTTGGCGTGATATTCGTGGGAGCCATGCGAAAAGTTCAACCGCGCAATGTTCATGCCCGTGGCCATCATTTTCTCGAGCATTTCGGGCGACACCGAGGCCGGTCCAATCGTACAGATGATGCCGGAGAGTCGCACGAACGGCGTTTTCGAGTCAATGTCGAGGGAGCAAATGTGCTCTAAATGCGAAACCGCCTCGGGATTCATCTTTTGACCCTAAAATTGATTTAAACATAAATGATCGATAAATAACCACCACTTCGGAAAGCGCGAAAACATCAACAAATCAATTGTGTCCGAAACAGACCAGTTACCGTTCAAGATTTTTACATCAAAAGTGTATTGCTACCTGATTTTCGAAAAGCCCCAAATCCTCTCTAAGCCTACTACTCTTTAAGCCGATAGTTAGAATTGCATTTTTGACGCCTATTCAACCAACAGGTAGTGTATTGGTATGATACATATCTAGAATTAGCACGATACTGTGGGGACATCCATTGATGACTTAATGTTTGCATCACGAAACTAAAGTTAGCATGCCATTGTTTATTGTTGATAAGGCAACCAATACATTCGTTCACACAGTACTATGGTACGGTGCTACTCTGCGTTAGGTAGAGGAAAATAATCAATAGTTTATGTAATCAATGCAAAACACAATGCATTGCGCGTTAGTGTGAATGCATTTTCAAAATGTACATAACACCCCGTGATAGAAATATCATTAGATTGCACTTGGTTGGCTTTGCAGTGAGTGTGTCCACTGGTGCCAATCTGCTGTAGAGCCGAGATGAAGGCTTACAAGATACTTATCATACGCTGACGATGATGAGCTAATCTTAGCAAACTAAATAAAATATATATTTACCACTCTTGTACCGTATGTTTTCTGGCGTAGCGGCATACATAGAGCGATATACGAGCTGTGCAAAACATGTACAAACCCATACACCCAACATTCAATGGGATATCGTCCAATATTCAGACCGCACACACCCACACAAAACGGTACGACGCGTCTCGACGCAACGATACAACGGGTGAGTGCAGCGTCAAATAGCAAAACATATGAGGGAAAATCACTTTTCATTTGTCCTTGGTCAAGGGCATACCGGTCGATTCATGCGGTAGTGGTAATAGCAAGACCTTTACCTTTCTTAAACTTCTCTAGCCCCTAAAACAGATTCATCATAATTGATGTTTCGTTACAACTGAGGAACGTTCAATGGTGTTACGTATCATTACGTTACGGGAACCATGATGCATAGTCTAAAAGGGTGGTTCATATCGTCCCATTGGGCACGTACAATAAAAGGGCTTAGTGCAAATAGACAGAGTAAAAATAGAGACATCTAACTTCTTGCATCTCCTCGGCACACTTTTCCTTCGATTTGGCAAACTACTCAACACACACACACACACTGGCGTCGATGATGAATACGGAAACATCCATCCTTGACCGTTCATATCATCACCGGCTACTTTGGTCGTTCACTCTTTCTCTGCCACCAATAGCCAGGATTGCAGAAACATTCGGATCCGGATCGAATTATCCACGGAAGATATGGCACATGCCACATTTGCTTGACCGGCTGGTAGATATTTGTTAGCACACATTTGTACACAAATAATGCACGCCAGGACATTATTTTAGATGCAGCAGCCCATGCGGATTAGCAGGTTGTGGTGGTATGACTCCTTTAACACAAGTTGATCGCTTTTGTTCCGCTTACCTTGGGGTCGAAATCGTAGTCGGATACCCACACCATCATCCCTGAACGGTTAAAGGTACTTATCAGTGAAGGGAAATGAAAGAAAGTCCCTGTCGGAGGGTAAACCCCTATTACACTTCTTGCAGCCGGTAACGGTAGAAACTGGTGGTGCTGGTGCTGCTGCTTAGTACACGTCCTTCCAGAAGCACACAGAGCGATGGAATATGGCACTGAGTAGCCTGGCGAGAACGTACCACACACGGTACCAAAAGAGCAAGCGAACCTTCTGACGTGCGGTTGCTTAGCACCAGCAATCGATAATAAAATCGTGACCGTGGAAAAGGTCGGAACTTTGGCGAGCTTCGCACGATTCAACGGTCGGCAGTGAAATGAATGTACGCGATGGTTTTGTGGCTCGCAGTGCAGGTGTGTTGGAAAAATGCCATCCTTTGAGCACGAATTAAGAATCGGCGCATGAACGCTACTACTGATGAACCGCCGATGCCCGTATGGGACAACAAATTGCGACCAGATCGACCATTGCAGCCGATGCATCCTTTCTTTCGCTGCAGGCGATGAATTATGGATTTGTTGGTTTTGTGACAATACTCTTTTTATCGAATTGCTTACAGGACGCTACTATGGTTCAAGCAGCTGAAATTGTTACGTCTTATCGAAGATTTTCGTACTACGTGCGTTACAGGAAGTGCTACGGGGACAGTATTTCATTTCCCGGATGCGCCTTAACACGACACCGACCGTTCAGGGTACAGTATAGCCTACCAACAAACCACCGGATGTACAAACTTCCGTTGTCTTAGCAACGGAAAACTAGTATCGTCTTACTACGTAGTCGTACTACGCCCAATATATTTCTACTGTTGTACCTAGCATTATAGTGTTAGTTTTCAAAGCGACGGTGGCATTTCTCGTGCGTTTTTAATTTTTATTTTTCGCTCTCGGTCACTCCACGATCCAATTTCAAAAATAGATCTTTGCATCCTGGCTGACGATTTGATATGTGTGCAGAATACGGTCTCGAACAAAGAGCTAAACGGAAAAGGGTATCAACATTATTGCACTATTTTCCGTCTAGTGTATCCGGCTAAACTCCAGAATGAACACACTCTTTTTCCATGTTATTCATCTTGCCAATCGGCTTCCTGTGAAAAGACAAATAAAGCGCATGCGCGATGTTCGCCAGACGATTTTTTGATGAAACTATTTCAAGGTCATTGTTTTGAATCCATAAAACTCTAGCGACACTTTTTCGTCTTTTAAAATTGATCATTATTAATGTAAACAAAATTGTTTGAATTGCGTATTTGTGGTTCAATTTCAGCGTCAATGCACTTTGCACTTCAATCAAGCCTCGGCAAGAAAACTAATGCACGTGTACCTGCTTAGTTTTATGCAAATGCCAAGTTAATCAAATGACCGAACGTGCTGCTTGAGGTTGAGCAGCACTGAAATACACCGATCATCTGATTCTACCTTCTGTCTATGTGTAAGTGTTAACGTGCAGAAAGTGTTTCTTGTCCGTCGCATCGTAGCTGATCGCAATTATTGCATCGAATTACTCGGGATTATCAATATTCACGATTCGCTATTGCTTCTGTTCCAAATTTTAATGAAAACCGCATCCAACAAGGGTATTTATAAGGCATCCATCGTACCTCCATCGTATTTCCGTACAAGGAACAAACTGCCCAGCAAACAATATCCAAATAACAAACTGGACTTCAGACAGGATACGGTTTAGTTTTGCACAAACTTCCGAACATAAGTTGAACACTGCCACCGAAACACAACTGTTGCCGTCGAACCGCGACCGGGTAACACACCACCGAAAGATCACGCAACGACCAAATGGCAAAAACGGACGCAGACGGTAAGTAGGCACGTGAGAAACTAACTATTTTTTCCGATGCGATGGTTGATCTGCTTCACCGGCGTTCGTGTTCCGGTGGAAAAAAAAAACCAGCTGGTGCGTCAATCCGACAGCATGTGTGTTAGTGTGCGTTAGATACAAAAGTTGATGGTTTGTTAGATCCCCCTAGCAGCAGATCATATCGCAAGTAACCCAATTCCAAGTAGCATGTGTTGTTGTTATTGCTTATCAGCTTTAGAATAGACCTTCGGCAGGTAGCAAATCTATGCGTAGGTAATTATTTCAATTCGGTAAATTATCGTATGTTTTTGTTAACGTCTTACACAAAACCACCGTCACGAACGCCGGTCGTTCTGTCGCGGTCGCACGCACACAGACGCACGCGCTCGATAGTAAAACATGGCGTAATTGCGAGAGTGGGGCACGCGTCGTTCTCTGGATGCGAGAATGGAGGTCATTCAGAGGTCAAACAAGGGAATAGTTTTTAAATTACGAATCGCGCCAATATGCAAGAGAACCACACACAAAACCGGAAATTATTCCTTTGCTTTCCACTGGGTTAGATGACACGTTCGTGAAACGCTAATAGGCATTCGTAACTATTGGCAACGTTTCGCAATATTTTTTCCCAAAGCTCCACACACACGCATAACACACCTAGCACGGCGCTGGTTGTTGTATGATAACGATATTTTTAGACGGACGATCGTTTTCGTAACGAAAGTGAAATTACTTACTTTGCTGTTAACTAACGTTTTACTGGGTAAAATGTAAAAATCCTGGACAATACTTTGGGGGAAACACTTGACACTAAAATTACGGTACACAATATTATGAACGCTAGTCAGCTTTGGAAGGGCAAGATTACAACTTGCTACGCGGGCTCCAGTCAACAGAATGACGAGAGCAGCAAGACTCGTTGAGAGTTATCATCGCGTACGCATCTCGTCGACCGAGGAGTCAGCATTGGCCAAATGGCACGAGTCGTACATACCGGCTGATAGGGTGAACATAGAGTGAGCGAATGGAAGAAAGGTCGGTTAGGGTGAGAAAGTAGTACAGAGAACGGGGGGATTTGTGTGCTGATGCTTATTCAAAACGTACACGGAAATTGCATCGTCCTCCATGACCTTCCCATGATCACCTCAGCAGGACTTGTTTCGTCATTGGACAGTGTTTTATAATTTTAATCTACTTAGCAAGCATTTGATCTGTACTGTTTTGTTTGTTGTCGGCCTCCTTAAAACAAACGATAGCGCTTAAGATGAAGAATGCTCCACTTTCACTGTTCAATAGTTGCCAGTTGCATTTGCTCATAATTGTTGCAAATTACACGACGGATGCATTTTGAACATGAAACATGCATGAACATAAACTGATATACGAATTGACTACTTATTTGTGCTACGGTTGATATGTTCATTGGGCGAAATGGCTTTCAATTTTCCTGCAGTATGGGTAAGTGTCGAATAGAGCGTCGCTTAAGTCCAAAAGAAATAGGAACATATTAGGCCTTTATCATATAGTTGATTAAAAATCTAAAATTCTTATGGAAAAAAAGAATTTCCATCCGCAATGAACAGATAGACAGATTTGAAAGTGAAACGTAGTAAACAGAACTTAAAAAACGTGAACAATGGAAGAGGATCTGCCCCCCCCCCCCCCCCCCCCCCTCAAACTCTCTATATTTCTTGATAACACGGTGTTATTATTGCTAAATAAATGTAATGATCTGTAATGTAAATCTGATAGCATGTTAATGCCAATGTCTGCAGAATGGAATCCACCTTCACTATCGAAATTATATTCAAATTCTGTCGAATTATTATTCCATTTATTTAGTGTTTTAATAGCGGTCACATAACGCAAATCGATGGATTATTTTATATTTTGTACGTTTAGAAACTATTTTTCAAAAACTAGCCAGTTTTCAATTTTCATAAAACGTAGAACCAGAATATTCCGACAATAGAACGATTTCATACGAAACGAATCCAAAACAAGCTCCGTGTTGTGTGCATGCCCATCACTACAAATCCGCTGTCAGATGAAAATTGAAGGTCACTGCTGTCATCTCGCAATAGCGCCAAATAAAAACAATCTCCCGGGAATGATGGAGCAGATAGCGACCTCCCAAAACACTTTAAAAGTGTATACAAAATGTGTAAATTTTGCTGCTGTGAAGCATCGAAATCAACGTCGGCTTGATGCAGACGAAACGCCGTACATTAATCACCCGATCGGTAAGCTAGTCAGCTAAATTATCCTTCCGAATAACTTGAGCTGAATGTTCAAAATGTTCCATTGCAGGTGTTGCTTACATTCTCACTGAGGCAGGAATATCCGATCCGGAGGTATTGCAAGCAGCCATCCTGCATGATACGGTGGAGGATACGGATGCTACATTTGAGGAGATTGAATCCATGTTTGGACACAATGTGTGCTCCATTGTGCGAGAAGTAACGGATGATAAATCGTTACCTAAACAGGAGCGGAAACGCCTACAGGTCGAGCGTGCCGCTGGCAAGAGCCACCAGGCAAAGCTGGTGAAGCTTGCGGATAAAATATACAATTTACGTGATTTGCAACGCTGCAAACCGAAGAATTGGACAGACGACAGGTGTCGTGAATATTTTTGCTGGGCAAAACAGGTTTGCGACAATCTTAAAGGGACGAACGAAACGCTGGAATCTATTTTGGATGATATATTTCGGCAGGAGAATGTCAATTAAAGTTACAAGTTTCTACTTAACCAGTAAATAGCAAACCGTACAACGAAACGGCAATAAATTGGAGGCTGGGTACAGTTTTTAGGATTTCTGGTGATTCTTCAAAAACTCCAACATATACTGTTGCAAGGCAGTTGCTTCCTCAACCGTTACCGCATTGTACAGAGAGGCACGGATGCCACCGACCGAACGATGACCTTTCAGCTGCTGCATGCCGAGCGCTTCTGCACCTTTTAGGAATTGTTTTTCCAGCTCTTCGTCTCCGTTCGCACCACCAACCCGGAAGGGTACGTTCATTCGGCTGCGTACTTTCTTATCAACCGGACAGTAGTAGAACCCATTCGACTTTGCAATCACGTCATAGATCAATTCTGACTTAATCATCGACAGGCGGTACATCTCATCGACTCCACCGTGACGCTTGATCCAAGCAAATACACGCCCCATCACATAGATGCTGTTGAAAGGGGGAGAAGTAAATGGGTAAACAGACAAGCGATAAGCGATGCGAACGGCAAACGGTGCATTGATAGGTGATAGCAAATGAATGTTGCAAATACCCGACAGTTCTGCTGAAGGAAATACTCACATGAACGTTGGTGGTGTGTTACTAATTGAATTCGCTTTGGCGATGACACCAAAATCGAAAATGGTTGGAGTGAATGGCATTGCGTGCCCAATTAGATCTTCCCGCACTATTACTAACGTAATACCGGATGGGCCGATGTTTTTCTGTGCACAGGCAAATATAACGCCAAACTGTGTGATGGTCAAACAAACAAGTAAAAATGATGCTCGGTTATTGGGCTATAGACACGAAAACAACTACATTGTCATACGAACCTTCTTGACATCGACTCTTCGAGATAGCATATTCGAAGACATGTCCACCACCAAAGGAACACCGTTGGTTTCTGGCACTGAGTCAAATTCAATGCCACCAATTGTTTCATTGTCACAGTAATACACGTAGGATGCTTCCGGATCGAGCTGCCATTGTTTTGGATCTGGAATGCCGGTGTATTTGTCCTGTTTGGGTGCTACATAATTGATCTTGCCGTACCGTGCCGCTTCCTTAGCGGCCGTCGACGACCAACTACCCGTGACGATATAGTCTGCCTTTCCCGTTTTGCCAATTAAATTCATGGCAACGGCAGCAAACAATCCTGTGCCTCCGCCTTGCATGAGCAAGATCTTATAGTTATCTGGAACATCGCTGTGCGAGAAGGGTTGTATGGAATGGATGAGAATTTATTATCAACCCGGGTATGTTGTTTATTTGAAGCAACGATTCGAATACTCACAGCAGTTCCTTGACCAGTGCCAATGTGTCATTGTGTAATGCTACATATGCATTTCCTCGATGGGACATCTCCATCACGCTCATACCACTCGTACCATGCTCGACGAGATCGTTTTGCACCTCACACAACACTTCTCGAGGTAACTTGGCCGGACCTGCCCCAAAGTTGATTACCATTGTTGTACTGTTAGCTGTTGCGGTTGAATTGAAAACACCGTGCTTGCCCGTTTGACCCGCCACTGATTCACTTTACAAACGATTACGACCGCTCAGTTTGTCGACTGTATCGCGCGCCGGACGGTTCCTGAATGTGGTCAACGGTGGCAACAAAATTGCCGTTACGCTCCGCAAATTAACCCGAGGTACAGCCGTCTCGACACCCGCCGCAAGACGGCACTATCGGTCAGCCGCAGAAAGATGAGCCTGTTCTAACCGGTTTACAGAACGCAGACAATAACGATGACGACGGCAACGAAGACCTGTTTGTCAATGAGCCAAAGGAAGCGCACTTAAGAAAGGGTGGGTCGAGAGGACAGGAGGGATCAGAGGAGAGTGACACAGTACGCAAACATGGTGCGCCACCGTAATGCATATTCACTTCGTGAAAGTATTTGCCATCTCGCTCGATCTGGGTGCTGGATCGCGCGCAGTACAAGGTCCCTTATCAGTCGTTGTCGACTGGTTAATGTTCGCTGGCTTGAAAGATGTGTTCTCCGCCACATGACGTTATGGTGTGCTATATTTCTATTTTGTTGTGTTTTGCGATACGGCTGCTGGTGTCGGTAGGCGAATGATAGAATGATAAGCCCGTAACTTAAATATCTGGATATACGCAATCCCGTCCGAAACCATCTCTCGCAAACATATCAATCGCTGGATTGAGGCCTTCGGCGCACAATGTGTACAAATGGCATCGATCATAAAACGTATTGCATGGTTGGTTCGAAGATCGCGACCGATGTAAGTGCCCGTGACAACAACTGTGTAGTACCAACAATCGGCAACAAACAACTTTGTTGGACCTACCACGGCACAGATTAGATTACTCGCATCAGAACGGGGTAGATGGATTAACGGCTCTCAAGTATGTAACTCAATTCGCTTGTTTACTTGAATGAGCTTGGGAGCGTGGTGCGAAAAGTGGAAAAAGGGTGCATTTGGAGTGTTTTAGCTTGTTATTGTAATATTTATTACTGTTTTTTTTAATTAAAATTTAATTCGTGAGTACAGCTGTTGTTGTTCATGTACTCGAAGATCACAGCATCACGACCATGATCAACCTGTAATGCAAGGGTGTCAAACTCGTCAGCCTATAACTGTAGGTGCAGTGATTTGGGATAGCGAGAGCAAGTTATTGAATCGAATATTTTAAATTACCTTTTTGTTGGAGTAGATATCAAACAATCTTGCTTACTTGGCAATCTCAACACTTTTTTTTGCAAACGAACTTCAAGAAGATGTTCATGCTTTTTCTAACATCTTAAGCAATCTATCCCTGACTACTGGCGGCTCTCATGATACATCGATCATACGCTGAAATGTGTGAAAAAATATGTTTGGCCCGAATGAAGCGTTTTCTCCTTCTAATTGAACCTTGTACCAATGAAAAATAGACAGAGAGGAAGAGAGAGTGAAAGAAATGAAACCTTCTCGAACAGGCCCAATAAAACCGTTGACCGGTGGGTTGTAACTCGTTCGTTCCGTTAGACAGTGAGCTGAAGGTTACTAATGCCCTTGTAGCTTGATCATGGTGAATGCAACTCACCGACGAAAAGTTGAACCGCACGCAGGGGCAGAGACATCATTTCAATTTCCAGCAGTTCATTCACCAAATCCACTCCATAATCCATCTGATGGTGTGTGCACTGTAACAAACCGAAACATAATTGTCTGTCCCCACCCTGTGCTGATGGTAAAGGCAGCGACTCCAGCGCAGTAGCATGGGCTCTAATGGCAATAGAAGTCTCCCTCTCTTCTTTCGGTCGCTGTCAATCCGAAAGGCGCACAGGAGGGAGTTGTTAGTAATATAAAAGAAGTAGAAATGGATTTTTTGGACGTTTAGTCCACGATCGTTTCTGCAGTTGGCTACACACAGGTCATAGTGTACTAAAGTTTGGTTTGTGAACGATCGCCATAATGTACCGTCAAACTGGAGCCTATTGCGCGCTGGCTTTCGTTGCTTGTGCGCTATTGTTTCGTTCAGCGACGGAAGCCTTTCCCGACGGTGCTCCGGCCGATACTTGTG
Source organism: Anopheles moucheti (assembly GCF_943734755.1). Classification (NCBI taxonomy): domain Eukaryota; kingdom Metazoa; phylum Arthropoda; class Insecta; order Diptera; family Culicidae; genus Anopheles; species Anopheles moucheti. Next base: position 58,812,834 of record NC_069140.1, read on the forward strand.
TGAAAAGCCGTACCAACGAGCCTAACCATGGTGCGGCACGCAGCCAGAGCCTGGCCACGCTACCCTATCAGGTGACGGCGAGTGGCAATGTGTACGGTCCCGGTACTCAGATTCAGGTCACGATACACGGCCACCAGGATGTGTTCCGAGGATTTTTCCTGCAGGCACGCGACGCGCAGACAAACGAATGGATCGGTTCGTGGTACGAGACGCCAAACACGAAAACCATCCCGGAGTGTTCATCGGTGACGCACGCCGACAACCGGGACAAGGAACAGGCCACCTTCGTTTGGCAGGCTCCAAAGGACCGCCAAGGGCAGGTGTACTTTACGTAAGTGGCAGCAACGTTACGTTGCCCTTCGAGACGCCTGCAATACGCTGCTCGCTGGCTCGCAGTGTGATTTGTTCGAAACAAACCTCCAAGATGTGGCATAATTTGGAGCGATTTGTCGTGTGCAAAAGTTACCCTTGCGAGTTGCGTGTGTTCCTGTCGGTGCGAAACGCATGCAAGCGAGCCAGCGCGTGTATATATGGAGGGGTGTGTTGGAAGGGGTGGAAGGGGGAGGGGGGGGGGCACGGTGAAATAGAGAGGTGGGAGGAGAGTGGTTTTCACGTAAATAACTTTAAGATTTTCCATTGCATTTGTGCAAGGCTGTGCAGGCGGTGGAGCCGTGTGGTGGGATACGAAAGGGCGATCGTCGTGCTTTTAATAGCAGATCAATTTGGGTCAGATGGAAAAGGGACATTAATAACAATTTTAATTGACCGACTAAACCGGTCCAACTAATTGTGTATTATTAAAAAAGTGTTTAACGTATGTTACTTGAATCATAACACATAGTTCAACTGTTGAACAGTTGAAAATTACTGTTTTGAATAATCTTCAGCATTCGCTTGAGAATGTTGGTGGATGATCGACATGAAGGTTTAAAAAAATCAGGAGATTTTTTGAATGGGCCTGTCGAAAATGGCATTTTGTGTCCTACATTCGATTCAGTGTCTTCACACCATCTCGCACAACGATTGTGCAATGCCTTTGTTCACTAAGTTGACGCTGGACGCAAACAGTTTACTTCGATGCTTGACGAAAATCTACTTCCAAAACGGTCATTGACACGATAAACTCGTACCGCTTGTGATGTACGAGGTGGTGACAACTGTCGGTGAAAACTGGTTTCTGCCAGTGGGCCATAAATCATCGTCTTGGTGGCCTATTTATAGTACGACTTTGCAGCATTTTAAAGTCTGCATAAATATGTGCCATTGCTTTAGGTAGGTGTTGTTGAAGTAAAGGCTGCAAGCAAATGAGGGACTTCAGCAGCTTGCCATCGTTTCGAATGAAACAGTTGGAAGAAAAGCTTAAATGAATCTTTAGCTCATGCTGCTGCACTGTTCTGGTGTGGATGAACTTTTTATTTGTATGATATTTGCCAAAAGCTTAAACAAACTGGAAGCTAATTTAGGTGTAGCGTTGTATGATCGTGTATTTAAATTTTTAATTGTTTTACAGCGGCACCATTGTGAAAAATTACGGTGCATACTGGGCTAGTGTGATCGCTGCTGTACCCGGTGCGTTGGCGAGAAGTCATCTCTGAGCCGATGAAGCAAGCAGGACAAATATAGTGCCGAAGGCGAAAACCACAATGCTTCTGTAAATATACCAAACACTAAAATTTTATGCTTTGCTTAAAAAATAATTTATGATCCGAATGAACTACTTATCTTCTCGTTAAGTTTGTTATGAATACTACGAAATAATGAGGCCAGACCCAACCGTTTGAATACCGTAGCTGGGAACGGCACAGCTTTAGACTCTAGAAAAAAGACCTTGCGCTTCCTAGGGAAAACGCTTCTACCAAAACCAACGATCGGTTGAAGCTAGATCTATGAAACATATTTATATTCCCACTTCTCACCCACGCCTTTAAGACATGGACTCGATCCGAAGCTGTCGAATATCACTAAGGTTCTTTCATTTGTAAAATACTGAGGAAGATGTTTTACCTCTATACGTGTGGATGGACAATGGAGGAGTCTATATGAGCTCTTTGGGTTGTACGATGACCTTATTACTAGTCATGCTTCAGTAGTTTGCTCTTGCCTTGAGAGAGGCATCGAACTTGCAGCGATCAAAATGAGTTATGATGTTAAAGTACGTCCCAGAAACGCAGGTTATGAAGGATTTGCTGCTGCTAGCGCTGTTGTAGCGTTTGTTATTTTTGCTGCGTGATCCGCAGTTCGATATTGCGATTTTGTTTTGGTGGTTCCTATATGTTTAGAGTCCTACGTGTCAAGATGTTGGTCATTGACCATAGTCTAGAATTTTGTACTTTATCTCATATATCTCTCTTTTTTGCTAAACTAGGCTAGCCATATGATTAACTTGACGACTTTCTTAAATTAACATTAACACAAAGAATGTGTCAGTTCATTCCTCAGTATTGGTTGGCTACCAATACGCCAGTTGGTGTATTATAAATTAATATTATAGTTCATGTCTTTTACCAGTGGAACCCTAATTAATGATTACCAATGATAGTTTTATACAGTCAACGAATCGCAATGATTTTTATATGCTTAAAAGCAATTGGCTAGCTACGCATAAATCTGAAAGCTTTCCGTAGCGTCTCAGAAACACCGAAGCAAAAAAAAAAACGTCACACAACAATTAAACGAGTAACGCATTTGTGTCAACCAACTCAACATTTGTCGTGGCCTACCACATAACCGTTGGAAATGGTATAGGTTGGTTTGCTTTGGTACACTACGAACGATGTTCACGCACACTAGATGAGTTGGGCAAATGATGACTTTACATGAAAGGACAACTCTTTTGCCATTCATTGCTGCCGACGACGAGTGACTAACGGGGTAAAAAGTGCCCATGACGTGTGGAGCCATCCAGGCGCGGTACGCGCTCAGAAGGAAAACTTTAAACGCATACATGATGACTCGTAACTCGAAACGGCAGCTACCGGGAGGTGCCCAAACACGGGTCAAAGGATACACACCACACATTACATCGTTGCTAAACAATCAAAGCCACCGGATCTGCGGTGCGTGAAGCAGGGAACCGTGGTCGGTTTGATTTTAAAACCGTTTGCCACCTTCAGTTCGTGTGCGGTGAGTGCAGAGTACCTTCTGAGTGCTGCCATCGTTATTGGTCACCGAAAGTCTGCCGCTAGCGGACGCATGCGTGGCATGGGCCGTTCCGTGTGCCATTCGTTCGTTTGCTCCAGCGCTGCAGTATTTTTACTACGAAGGCTTCGGAACACGGCGCCTTCAACCGCTCGATGTGGGAATTGTTCATTCAGTCGGGCTTACTGTTTCCATCACTCATGTAGTCGACGTAATACAAGCCGCGGTAAGTTGTCTCTTTGGTAGCGTTTTGCCGCAGAAAAGCCAGTGTGTGATTTTTTTTTCTATCTCTATACGGAGTCGTGAAACAAAGAAATCGTGCCCGTGTGATTTCGTGCATGTATGTTTAGTGCAGTGTAGAAACGCGTGTTGTTTCCTATTATTATGGGGTACACAACGACAGGGTGATGGTGATGTACACTGATGTAGTTATATCTATTGGTTTCGGGAAAGTTGCATCACACAGTGAACCTTCGAAGTCTACCGGAACCAACATAGCAGGACAAATCAGGTATCGGTTCGGTGGAATTATGTCCTGTTGTCTGCAAGTGTGTTTGAACAACGGCGAAAATGCTTCACGATCACGGTAGCATGGTACCGTATTTGTGGTCGCTAGTGACGCAGCAAAAAGGAGTAAAACAGGAATACTATTATCAAGCGGAAAGCCCAACACGACGCTAGTGTGCACCGAACCATTTCGGACTTCCATGCGAACTTCGGCCAAATCGTAGAGTGCAGGGGAAACTGCTAACAGAAACGGTAGCCAGGATGCTTCCCTTCAGCCTACTTTGCTGCAGTGATTAAACTCTGCAGATGTAAAGTATTTCGATGTGTAATTTTTCGTTGCCTACTGCTCCAATGAGCACCTAGGGAAGGATTGTTGAGTGCGAGTGCGTCCTGTGCGATAGCGGCGATAGTTCGAGGCGTTTTGGGTTACACGGTTGCGGCTTTCGGCGTGCGGCGTATGGTCTGTAACTCATAGTTCTAGGCGTAGTACAAACACAGTCTCAGCCCATTCGGAAGCACCGTGATACGTTGCGTTGCAAACGGTAGAGAATAAGTTCCCAACAATACGTGTGTTTCTTGTTTTGTTTTTGCAGACCGATCAATTTGCCTCCCGTGCGGCGGTGAGTTACATGATCGGTAGGATGCATTGTTGTCGAAAGTCGAGAAACAATAAGTGTAGTGTGCGTGAGAATAATATGGGTTTTTGTTGCCGTAGTTTATTAGTTGGCTGTACTACACTGCTGCATTGTCCTTCCGCCTATATACTAACGCCATTTCACTTAATGGCCACCGAAATGTCAGCAAGTTATGGAAGCATATTACTAACGATAAAGCGATTCGAGCTTTTATTTTATTTTATTGAATTCATATTTCGGGGTAGTTGTTCCCTTGCCTTACACGATTTCTGTCTGCTTTCTCTCTCTACGTCGGGGGCACTTCTTTGCTGGCACTAGTGCATGGAATAAAGATTGAATATTTGATTGTTAGGTTTTCCTTGGCAAAAGCTTCAACGTATTTTCCTATTTTTAGTTGCAAGTTGTGACCTCTGTGTTTTGCGTTTTGACATGCCTACGTTTGAGTGTGTGTATCGAAGTGTCCTGTAGTGTGACGAGTGGTTAGGTATCACTATTAGTGTTGGTGTCGGCATCAAGATAAAGCGTGGTACCTATTGCGATCAGGCGCCTCCATTAAGCCGTTAGTACAAAAACAAAAAAAAAGCAAAAGCACACACACAGCGCTCACTGCAACAAAAAGTTGGATGTTCTTGAAGGTAAGTTTACCTTCGACGCATTGCTGTTAAACTCGGTACTGACGCCCCAAAATTGTTGTACTTTTAGTGTGAAAGTATAGCTGTTTGCCGTTCAATTGGACTCTTTTGCTGTGGTTGTATCCTAAAAGCCTACAAATTCATGCTGAATTACATGTCTCAACTTTTGGTAGTGTGGCTAACCAACAGATCCTTCTAAAATTGATGCATTTTTATAGTTAATGATTTGATTAATTATCGCATTTGCATAATACACCACATTCGCTTAAAATCATAAAAAATACAGCAACATGTAATGATGCATAATTCAATGTGAAACACTTTTTAAAACTTCAATCGATTTTTTATCGAAAGTGATAACTTGAAACCGTTACGCTTTAATATCCGTATCGGAACAGTATATAAATAAGAATTTACCGCTTCAGGCGATAGTGCGATGTGTCACAGTTTATGTGCGTGCGATGAAGTGATGAAAACTTTGGGTTTAACTACATTTTTACGGTTGATTGGAATTCAGGTCGAATTCCTTTTCCCTCGTGCAGAGATACGTAATGGTGAAATGATCTCCGTTGTTTGCCATAGTCTGTATTTTCGTGGGTGAAGTTATTGAATCATTTTATGGCTGTTTCTGGCACTGGATAGATTATCTGCAATGCGCTCGAAGGCACTGGCCAGAGGCAATACACAATCGAACTCCGACAGTCCATTTACAATCAATGCAATCCTGTCAAACGTGAATTTGTTTATAAGAGTATAAGATATATAAAGTTTTAAAGTTGTAAGAGAGTGTAGGAAGGATTTGTTGTAGTTCAGCAATTAATTTGCGCTTTTAAATATTATTATCATGCTATGGAATATTTATTTAATTTCATACATAAACTGCTACTCCCGATCTAATGAATAAATCCAGTGTATTGCAATGAAGTAATCACAAACTTGTGTGAAGGTAATTAAAGTTATTCCACAAATGACATATCAACATATGTGTACGAGAGGTGGTCCCAAAATAATCGTTGTTTGTGTTGCCAATGTTTATACGCCCGTTGGGAGTCGTTTCAATCTGGGTTGACTTTATGGGGTTGATTATGAAAATTATAGCTTCCATGTTTCGATAAGATTTCCCTTTCAAAGCATCCTTTGCGCAACTTTTCATTTCCATGTACTCCGATGGGAAACATTAGAGGGAATTTGAGGATCGGCTTTTGGTGGTTAGAAATCGAAGACATCCTTACTTACAATCGAACATATAATGTTCCATCGCAGAAGACACGTACACGGGAGAAACACTCGTTTGGAACGATTACATGAATATCGATTTACATTACTTTTACACAACGATAGAAGCATTCAATATTTTAATCAGTAACGTATCATCATAATCCTGCCCTGTTGTGATTTCTTCCAATGAATGCACATCTAAAAGCAGTAAAAGTTCATCCATTCTCGTTTATGCCTGCTTTGTGTGATAAATTTCGCTCGAAAGCCTCGTAAACGGGGAGGCTCGCTTTGCACAGCAAAATGTTAAAAAAGCATCCATTTGGACTGCCAACTGCAGCCAAACGTTAGGATGCCAGAGAGAGTTGTCATGCAGTGTGATGTACATTAGGTGTTGAAATGTTGGCAGCATTTTCGGCTCCGAATGGCGGCACCAGCCGAATGTTCGTAATACTGGGAATTGGCCCTAACATCGAACATTTTCAACCATGGATGACATATTTATATGCTCATCTCTTTGCCAATGCGTCTTCTTGCACACTTATGCAAGTCGGTCGCTAGTACAGGACCGATACTGTGCGTGAATTGTACAATAATGTTCGCTGAATAAGTTTCCCAAATTGATATAAAACTCAACGGTGAAGTTGATTAGTTATCAACTGGTGAGGGGGCGCCCATAAGTGCGCCATCGAATAACGATTACGTGTGTCACGAGTTATTGCAAAATTAGTTACCGTTACTCACGCAAAGGGACACGCAGTTTCGCACGTGGTGCACACCATCTTTAGCTGGTCTTTGGGAGGTCTTTTATTTCTCTTACATTCGCCGTGCTCAAAGTGCACGCGAAAGTGCGGCTGTTTGTTTGGTAGCTAGCATCGAGAAAGCAGGAATGCGCCAGAACATAAATCACTCCATCGTACCAAGGCTAAATAAGGTGAGAGGTAACATCGGTGTTAGTTGTTCGTTTTTTGCATGTGTATCCAGTCTTTGACTTTCTGGTCGGTCCAGGAAATTGAGCATATGCACTAAACCGAACACTCAACCCCTTAATGTGCGTCAATGACGCCGCTCGACGGTGGCTGCTCCTCCCGGATTGCGATGATTTCTATCGAGAGGCATTTTTTTACGACCTCAATTAATCTTCTTATTGAGCCAAATTTCGTGTGACGCATCAATTGAAATGAAAAACTCTCCACCCATGTTTGCCATTGAAAAAAAAAGCAAACAAACAAACAAACCAATCGATCGGACCGGAAGGAAATTTCTCCATTGTGTACGCGGCATGGGTGGCTACATAGCTTGGCACTACGCGTGAAATTTTGACTCGCTACAGGGGAAGAAAAAATCTGGCGCAAAACCGAAAGACTGAGGTCAGGATTTGTGCTCCAACACAGTTGGCACATGGTTGCACATGGTTATTTAATCGATACCCACGTACTAGTGGTTGTGATTTAGAGCCTTGCCGGATTGCGGATTTCCTCGAACCGATGCAAAACGTCAAAGCTTTTCGCATATAGTTGCACTGGAATGGAAGGCAGCGATTGTTTTCGTAGCGATTGTTTAGGTCTTTGTCTACAAAGTTGTGAGTGCAAAAAAAAATGCACCAGAATCTGCGGTTTGTTTTTCTTTTAATTTGTTGAACTGTAAAATATCTAAAAATAATAGTCTCTAATGGTACCAGTCATAATTAAAAGAAAAACAATTCATTCGGTGACCATAATTCCTAAAAATCGTTCCTAAGATCGTTATCGATTGATTTTTACGAAAACTTCCGTAATCACTTAAAACATAGTTTTGAATGATAACAATATCATAAAATGACACAATAAATTGTTGCATTTTGGAGCAAATGCTTGAAATCATGCGGATCACGTCTTTCTGGACAGAATAAATATAGACAATGTTGGTAGAATTATTAGAATTACGTTCTTAGTATTCTCAGTAAATCGCCAAAAATACTGCAAATCGCATCGATGCCGATCCAGTTCATCCTATAGAAATAGAAACATAACATGCACTTAATGCAGATGTGTTTTGATCGCCATATAAACGTACTGAAACAACGAGCTGTCGTTTTGACTTTTACTACATCCAATCGAAAATCTAGTGGCAGAACATGATTTAATGCCATGGCGTGTTAAAACAAGCGCACGATATTACTCCAATTATTCCACTACTGATAAAGTTGCATTGAGTAGTGGTAGGAGTGCACACGTCCACTAGCAGCAGCGGTGGCCGTGTTATGCAGTGTCCCTGTGGCTCCGGGGATCCCTAGAAACACGAGCCCGGATTAGCTCGTGTGTGGGTACTACTTTAAAATGCAACCGCATAAATTTTGGGCCGCTTGTCACCGCACGGCGACGCTACCTACAAGCTGCTGCACGTCTGTCTCAGTCGGTCAAAGTACTGCAAGCGCGGGACTGAGGCTGTTTGGGGATCGCCAGTAACGTCATACGGTAAATGGTACCTTACCACCCGGTAGCAACGGCTCGTGAAGGTTTAGCATGCGATTTTTGTGCCTTTTTTATACATTTTTCTCTGCGAGGGCAGCAACCGCAAAATGTAGTCCTTTGTCTTCCTGCTGCAACCTTTGTGGCATTAAAAGTTACTGGTACCGGGTTAGTTGGCAAAAACCGCAGTTTTCTTTGTGCAAGCAACAGCAGAGTACCTTGAAGGATGTTTAGAACAGCAACTACACTCTGTTAGAACTCACATAAACCAATGAGAGGGTATCATGCTCTGTACGCGATACAATTGTTTTTCGGTAAAGTTTATAATATTGTAGCAATTGGGTGCAGCAAATCATGTTGCATGACTATGCTACACTAAGTGCTGCTACACAGCACTAAGCTATGCTGTCATATGCCACCATCGGGTCAAAATAATGATTGGTAGAAGCATGGAAAGTAGCGTGGACACTACTTTATTCTTAACTGATCGATACAAAAACAAAAGGGCAGAAAGGAAATTGTGCAAGTAGATATTAAAATGGCGACAAACAGCCGGCAAATCCCAACAAGAAACAGTAAAATTGAACGACGCCAAAGAAAATGAAAAATCATTGCACTCGGGGGGAATTAGAATACGAGAAAGGTAAGGAGTTTAGCAACACATTGTTGATTGGATGGTCTCGTAGAACAACCAACACCACACACACACATATAAGCCACATCGGCAGTGTTGAGTGTTGAGCCCATTTTTGTATGATTGAATTCCCCTGCGTATGGTTGTTTTGTTGTGTTGTGCGTGCTGTTTGGGCCAATGCCATCCGTACAGTGCGGAGACACGAGTCAAATTGGTGAAAATACGTGCGTTTTCTGTGATGATTTATGGTGACGCGAGGGTAGGGTTGAAATTAATTTTTCATTACCCACCGGAGATGTCACACCAGTTTGCACACTATCGACATTGCAAAGTATGGCCGTGGTTCCGTTTGTGTTGGTGTTGAAATAATTTCCGTCGAACACATAGGGTTTATGATCAGTTTTTGATTTTGTGTAAAAATATCCGTTTTATAGTTTACCAGGAGTAAAGGAGTTCCATTCTTTATGGTACTGAAATATGTTTTTCCTTTTTGAGTGCAACGAAGACGTGGATAATTGTCTTATTTTTATTATAAAATTATGAAAAGCTCAAAATGATTTAAATATGAACGTCAATCCAGATGAGATTCCATCCATAATGTTTGGTGTGTCAGACCAAAGTACGAGTTCATGGGGTTCTATTTGGTGAAGAAGCTTTCTTCCCAAATGTGATTTTGCTACTTCACTCTCCACTTGTTCGGGGTACTGTTCAAACAAAACGAAGCAGAAATATTTATTCGACAAGTTGATCAACGACTGTAAAGCCACAGAATACGATGCATCACAATAAACAGGATCATATCTTCTTTGCAATTAACAACTTGCAAGATTTGCAAAGGGTAGATAAACTTTAAGCGGAAATTAAATACTAGTACGCTTGTTGGTATCGCACATGTGCTACCTTTATGAGCGTTATGACAGTTCCAAGTTTGCACAGCACACAATTTAAAACATGCACAATGTGGAACAGTATGGTGGGTTAAGAACACCGACGATAGTATGAAAATTTCATTTCAATTTGCTAATCTCACCTTTAGCCACTGACCTTTATGGGACGTGGAAAATGTTTTCCACATTCCTGAAGCATTATATATCGTCTTTGTGTTTTGGAAAGGTGCTTTTCAAAATCGTTTTCTCAGTTCTCGGCCGAACTTATTGTGTCGTAGGCACAAAATTGTTTCGAGGGTAGAGATGGTATATTGTTTGGTTTAGTTTTTCCACGTTCACTAAAGCTCCCTGAGGTATAGTGAGCCGAGGGATGCAGAGAATCAAACTTGACGCTTTGTATGAAGCGAATGGAAACCGTTTTATTTGTTTGCTTTTCATGAATACCAAATATATGGCCGTGCAGTCGCCTACGCATCACGGTTCGCGGGCCGGTTGGTACAGTGTACACAGTGGCTGGCTCGAGTCAGTGCCATGTTGAGACATTTTGGGCCCCAGGAAACAACAGTGACAGCAGAAGGTGCCAGTTAAGTGACAGCTTTCTTAGGGAAACGACAAAGTATGATGCCGATGGGAAATCCACCAGTAAAAGGCAAATGGTTATGGTGCTGCAACAAAGAGCGGCATGGGTCCGAAAATGCATGTCGGCACGGGCGAAACGTTCAGTTTCTATTTTCAACTTGTGCCTCGTGGAAGAGGAACGAGGAGAAAGTTTAGAATTGGAAATACTGATCGGTAGCCACAGCACAGTGTCCTAGGCAAATTGTCTGCCATGTATGAGGCATTGTGCCCAACAGTTGACAAGTTATTTGTTGCATTGTTCACCACTGAAACCGGCTTCCGAATGTGATTCAGAAATATTGCTTGCTTGACCCTTGCAATGAATTTTGCATGTGGTTTTATGTTTCGAAGAGGAAAAAAAACATTTCACGTTAAAATTAAGTATCAAGAGGTCTTCAGAGTTGACGCATAATTCATTTTTATGCTTAAAAAACAAATGGCTCGAATGGTCCGACAAGATAGAAGATGAACGATGCAATTTAATTCATCACATGCAATTTATGCGAAATTATATATAAAAATAGCGAATTTTACAATAACACAGTATTTCAAAGATTCTGGAAGGAGAGAAATGACTTATTGTAGGACAACTTTGCAGTTCTATTTTACAATTTTCTTCATAAAACCGTCACTAACTTACAGGCGTTGCAAATCGAATCATGCATTACGAGCATCTTTGGGAATTTCTATATTTGTTTCTGATGAAAGCAATGTCAAGGATATTCAACAATATGTTTGAGTTTTCACGTGTTTCACGAGTTTTTCACGGAAATTTAGTGCTATTCTTGGAAAGAATATGCTTTGTCTTATTAAACCGTATAACAGCCAATTTGAAATTAAAGTTCTGTTCAAATTTAGGGTATTTTTATGTTTGGTGCGAATCAGATTAGGATTCTTATGTTAATCTTTAAGAAGAGCATTTCAGCACATGACGATATTGCTTTAGTCTTCGTCGGTGATGTGGTGGAAATTGGTGAGAATCTGGCTTCAGAAATTGTCTGTTGTATTTTCTAAAGAAAGCCTAAAGTTATGTACCTACCTTTATTTTCGTAGTAATATTAATTTTTGTTCGATTTAAGGAGCATAGTTGTATTCATATGGCTTTCTAGAATATTAGCAGCTCCGAATAGATCGAAAATAATATACTCTGGCACATGCAAACATCCAGCTCGTGCACATTAAATATTTTATTTGTTATCACAGTTGAACGCAGAAAGATAACATAATATTGTTATCAAGTTTGCATAATGTCTTCCATTTCAGAAATTTTATGTTTTGCAAACAGTTGTTTAAATCCCGTTTGAATGCAACGTGGCGTAGTAGAAAAGCGGTTGGAATATTTAAACGCGTATCTTTCGTTCGTACGTTGTTGAACAAAAGGAAACCCCGTGAGTAAAAGCGTTCGATGGGCGACTGCGTGTGGTAACCCAGTTTGAATGTAATGTGCGGCATAGGTGCGTGGTTGCGTGATGAAATGCCATTTTCACCAGTCGGGAATCGGTTAATGCTCCATTATTAAGAGCTACGCTGACTAGTTCCAAAGTTGGTTGATCTTTCGCTGCTTTCAAAGTTTTTTGAGAAACATGCAGTGGCACGCACCTTTTAAATGAGCGTATCCAAAGTGCCTTGTTTGGGACAGATTCCGAAATAATAAAAAAAAGTTATGATGAATAAAAAGTAGCAAAAAAAAAGCGTAGATCATCGGCAAGGGGGACAAACCAGATATTTAAATAATTCATACAAGAACACTAGAACCCAATTCCCGTTTTTAGTGTTTCATTGTTTATTTTACTTACGCTTTTATCGAGTCTTATCGTTCTTTTGATGTGTGTCTTTTTTGCAGAAAAACAACGATCGAGAGGGATAGTGAGATCTACAACTACACTGATAGCGGAAAGTGCCGACAAGAAAAATCGGGACCACGCTTGTTGCAAGGAAAAATTTGATGCCTTGAGACTTTAGGCAAAGATCGCGAAGAATAAATCTCACTTATCCTACTTTCCTGCTACCGATAGCCGTGGGCCGTAACATTAGAGCGATATTCGTCGCATGCCTTAACCGATTGGACCAAGTGATCAGAACCAACCGGCCAGGAACACACTTGTAAAACTTCTGACTGAGCACTAGACCCGGAGAATAAGCCAAAAACAAAACAGTGGCGCACGAAAGAGTGGAAGAGTGCCATCTACGAACAGCCAGGCAAAGATTGTCAACCCGCAATTCCCCCAGACCATCCGCAGCGGCATCATCCGCTATGGATGAGGAGCTGGAACGGAAACTATGAGCAATCGTGTGAGGGCTCGAGAGCCCCCAGCGTGGACGCGTCCGAGTGTCATGCCGCGGGCAATGCCGGACACGGGATTTAGTAGCAGCACCAGCCATTGTAGCAGTAGCATCCGAACACCGATTCGGTTGGGCACCAGCATCACTAGCAGCAGTAGTCGAGGCACCAAGATGACCGGCGGCAGGATCCCGCAACCCGCTCGCATGTCCCGCAGGCACCAGCGACCTTCCGGAAGATCGCTTCTTTCACGTCGTTTCCTCGCCAACCACCTGTCCGCTATCGTACCGATCGTTTTGCTGCTGATAGCGTTCTGGAGTGATTTTGCGTATCTGAGCGGTGATACGGATGGTGGTGGAGTGCTCGCCGACGAAGTGACCACCACTCCGCCCGAGGAAACATGGACCACGTCTAGCAACGAGAACGTTGGCACTGGAGAGGCGGCTCCATTCGGTAAGTACGATGCAGTGCCTATTTCCTTACTGCACGGATAACATTTGCTGTCTACGTTACTTGCGCCTTGTGTCCCTCCTACTTCTAGGACAGGAAATGATTAATGATGTGCTGCATCCCACATCTCTAAGCTTTTAGCACCTTAAATCTGTTCCATTTGCTTTCCTTTTTTGTTGCCTGGCGTGTGTGGGCGTCGAGAAATAAGTTATTAGTGAATCGATGCGTTTAGTATCTCCCTCGGGATATTTGATATGATTTATGTGTCGGATACTTTTTTTCCTGCAAAGCTCATGGAAAAAAGGGAATGGACATCGTAAGCGCACAGCGCCCGAAATGTGGGAGAAAATTTATTCCTATCCGAGATTGAATTTGACGTGTGGTCGGTAATCTAATTTCAATTAAACCATGGATATCCCTGTATAGACAACGGTAGTGAAATGCGGAAAATGAGTCAGCTGTTACCACCGCGATAATATCGTTCAGTCGAAAATTGAAGGAACATAACCCGCCAAAACTAATGCATAATTTATGTTGAGCGGTAGGACTGTTTCGTAAAGGATAATCCCTGGCCTGGTCCATGAATTGTGTTTTCGAATCTTCACACTTGCCATCTTCCGCAGCATTAATCAATATTTCGAACGACACTAGCAGAAATTATATACAAGCTGATAGCTTTATCATTCCTACCTGTCATACAAGAAAATAACTAGGACCAGGTCGATTCATCAAGAGGTTGTTTACTCGGAACAAGTCGAATGTTGACACATTGATTCTCCTAATTGCCTATTATATTCCTTTTTTTGGAAAGTGTTACCATTGTGTTAAATAATTCAGGATATGTTAGTTGTCGATTTGAATCATTATTCCAATTAACTTGGAATGGAGAATGTAAGGAAAGTAGGATGAGGAGTACACATAAGTATTATTTAATCACACTTTGTTTCAGCATGAATAGAATTGTTAACAATGTTCCCAGTAATGGTTAATATTATACTCACCACTGTGGATTTGTCCATTCTAAAGAGATGTCCTTTTTGTAAACGAGGGATTGAGTTGTGGTTGGTATCCACGTTTAGGTCCTGACCACCGTAATGAAATTGATGTCCGTTCCTGTACCGGTTTAGCAAAATTGCAGCACCTGGTCATTCCAAATGGTACACTCAACTTTCTACACTAATTTTTGAAAGTAATATATGTTGTATGCTAGTGCTTAATGCTAACAATTACACAAATGTTACAGCAACTTGCTTCACAAAACTCGCAACACAAAATCATCATTTCATTCATCTCTCTGCTTTATGACAGAATGTTAAAATTGTTGCTCCGAAGCAAGCTGAACATTTTTCATTGCAACTTCTATAATTGCTTAAAACTTTGCAAACCTTAAGCCACCATGTGTTTACCATTTTTTTTCCAGTTGCACAGCATGGAAGCAAATAAATCCGTACTGCGTTGTTGAGAGTCGGCAGATGAAGGGAAATTCATTAGAAATATTAAATAATTGCCCATGGACCGCGAGGCGTGAAGGTAACGCCAAGACGGCGAAGCAGCGAATGATTGAAGCGACGTGGGTAGAGAGTTTTCGCGTTTTTCCTCAATTTACCATAAATGTGGCGTAAGCGCACCGCAGCTCGTGTGTCTCGTTCACCCACAGGTGTATGCTTTGGAAGGACATAAATTTTCATCACGATACAAACCGCTTCCCTTGGCGCCATTTCACCACTTGACTGGTTTCGGCATGAGTTCCATGAGTTTGGCATGAGCTCGTGGAATGCATGAGGATCGAAACGGGAGTATTTGCACGGGATTGGCGGGGTGTTGTAATTTAAAATTTTCATTCCCCAAGCGACCAAGTCGTATTACCACCATGCAGTACAGCGGGAAGGCCAAGAGTTTCGGTGCTTCCGAAACACGGGGGTGGTATCGATAAGCCCAAAATCATGGACCGTGAAAATATGCTTTCCCCACAGGAGGCAGCACACGACCACGTTTACTCTCACTAATCCCGCAGAAGAAAAAATATTTTGCAACTTAATTAGACCGATGCTTGATGCAGCAGTAAAGTGTGGCGTCCGAACGACGTCAAAAAGGCTTCGTCAAACATGTGCTGGGAAATAATGCCGGAATCAACGCATCGTGTGCAATCGTTTACGCGAACACTCACCGAAAAAGGTGATAAAAATGTTGTTTTATCGTTTGCGTTTATCGTTTGCTGTCGATTGACGGGGAAGAGTAACCAAATAGCAGCCGTTTGTAATTATGCTTTCCGGTTTATTCTCCAACGAGCAAGGTAAACATAATGTCATCCACCCGTTGGCGATCTAGAGTGAGCTATTTGTTGCACTAGCAATTGCGCCAAATGTCCCAAATTGTGGCAGGGTCTCATATGTGTTGTACAGTTGGGATTGTATTTGCAGATACCCCAGAAAACAGATTGCTCGTAATAGCAACAATCATTGCTATTTGTGCACGCATTGTACTGTGAATTGCCAATCGATTTTAAACTAATAGTGTTATATAACTTCACAATAATGTATGCAGGAGAGAAATTTTGACAGACGCCGCATTCAACACCAACCTAGTTAGGGTTCACTCAAATGGGTTTAATCATTAACTGCATTATGATTCATGGTCATTAGGTTTGGAAGCGGTAAATGGCACGCTAAACGACTGACCGTTGTTTGACAAACTTATGGTAAACCCATTTGGGAACAGATGGTGTGGTTAAACATATTTTCAATTGGTTTAAGCTATTCACGAACGAATTATACACAAATTGACTTAAAAACTGTATAATATATGAAGAATAAGAAATATTTCCGAGTTAAAATTATATTCTTCGAGGTTTAATTTATCTTGCTGGCGTTTTTCGAACGATATTCCCTTTTGTTCGTTAAAATATGTGTACTATTAATATTTGATGAAACAAAAATGAAAACACTTAAAAACAGGAACAAATGCACGCTTTTATCTAAAGCCCTAGCAATACAGGGAGGTACCAGCGAGGAAGGGGATTCATTTTTTATTTTTAGTTAGACACGGGCGATGCTTAACACTTTGCTAGATTGAATTTGCTGCCTTCCGCGAGTAAGCATCCGAAAGGCGGCGAGCATGTGCCCATCTACAGCTGAGGAAACGATATACCATAAAGAGCGCATTCCAAAGTTGAGTTTGAAAGGTTTGAACGCAAACAAAACGTACACAAACGGGAAGTGCCTTTCCCGGTGCGTTATTCCGCGTGCTGTACCGCCAAGCACTGAAAATAAGCACGTGTGTGAGCGAATACTGCCGAGGATTATGTTGCGATATTTTGGCACCTTCGAAACTTAACTAGGACCAAAGGGAATGGTAACACTTCGAGGTGTTGGGATAAAAACCCCGCTCGTGCCGGTCCCCTTATATTCACTCGAGGGTGCTGAACCGATACCGCCTGACCGTTTTTATTTTGTTTTGTTATGCGGATGAAAGGGAAATCTGGAAGGTCCGTAAAGTTAGGTTTCTTGAAAATTCCACAGATTTTCACATGAAGAGCCGAATGGTTCCCATGAAATTTACATGAGATTACAGCTATTGCTTTTGGGGCACGTTTGGTGTTATTCTTATTGTTTCTACCTTTCGTTTTCCATGTTCCCGGGAGATGTGTACCCAACTTCCTTTTTTTTTGTGCATCACGCTATTGGTACGCTTTTAAAGGTGTAAAATATTTAAAACTAAGTACTTTCATTTACCTGCCGTACCCGTTTTAGACGTTTGAACTTTGACGTGCTTTTAGCAAGTTTTGTCGATTTCCTTTTTTTTCCTACGCAAGGTGTAGTTTTTAGCAGCAGCAGCTGCGGCCGGAGATGATTTATTTGCTATAAAACCACAGAAAGTAACCATTTAGCTGGTTTGGTTTACATTTCGGCCTCATTACAGTAGATGGCAGACGTGGTTTAATGATTGTTCAGTTTGTTTTGGTTAATTGGAAGAGTTTCATAACAGGTTCTAGGGATATTTTATTGGGGCAGCTAATGAAGCAGCTAATTGAAGCTACTGAATTGAGGCAAAGCATTGGTTCGGTTAATCGGCTGCTTAACCACGTCGAATGGTGGAAATATGCTCTCGTGAAATGCCGAAAAAAGGTTCGTTTCGTGCATCGACCGTGCACTGTTTGTTCTGGTATTAAAGTTACATTCGAAGCGGATTTGTTTTGAAACTAACATTTGTTTCTCTCTGCTGATCGTTGTTAGTTTCCGAAAGGTAGTCATGCTCATGGTTTATTTCATAGCTATCACTGCTACCGATGCTGTGGGGCCTAGGGATCGAGGGACTTTGAACACTTTCGATGCAGATAATTTGTTTCGATCGTTTACGGCGCTTCTTTGCTGTGTTTAGTTACATGTCCCATCAACTTCTAGCACGGTTGGGTTCGCTCAGTCAATGAATATTTTAATGAAGTCTAGCCGGCTACATAAATTGTGAAGAAAAGGCGCTTTGCTGCTTCATTAATGTTTAATTATATATCTACGCTCTCCTCGGGTGACGCTGTATTCAGGACACTTCTTGCTTCAGGCCGAAATCGTGAACCCTTTCCTTGCTCGGCGGCGAGTAGATTCACGTTGGTTTACATTTATTTTCGATGTTAATGGTGGTTTGATTTATTGCAAGTAGTTCATATCAGCATTATTCAAACGCTAAATGAACCACATACTCATACGAAGGGTTTATTTCCATGCATTACTTAATCACATCTGCTATAACAACACTTTTCCGATGCAATTTTTAATCCTTGATCCCACCATATTTAGCTTTGCCTTATCTCATGCTCTTTGTAGTATTATTTGGATTCATATGGAATGGTGGAAAGATACAATGAACATAGTGTGAAAAGATCCTTGCTTGTGGTTTGTGTGCATCTGGATACTTTTCGTTAAAGGTAGAAGAAGCCGTCATCGTACCGATATTTGAAGATAGAATGTAGGAGTAAAACAGTTGCTAACAGTTATCTTACCGCCCAGGTGGTTGATATTCATGTTGCTAACCACCGAGAAGGTGCACACTAGCACGTGCTTTAAATGCATAGAATCTAGCATATCGTGCTTGATACGTTGGAAGCTATGACCACAACTAAGGAACACCCACGTGCTTCACCATTGTGCATAAATAACAGTACTTCAGCATTCTTAGTAGATGTATGAGCTGTTCTATTCCATTTTAATCCTCTTTGCATAATGAACGAAATCACTCGAAATGGATACAACGGTAAACGAATACTTAATAACTCATTTGAGCATCCAAAAGCACCGAACTAAAGCTGTTGTTTCCTGTTATATTATATTGCAATCCTTTAAGTAATGATTGATAATCGATATTTATAAATAACATGCAGATAATATTGAACCTAATTGTACTTAAAAATAATATTTTTTTCTCTGACCATAGATAACGATAGCGTTATTGTAGTAGCAGATTTATAATTAGAGTGTAAATCTGCATGATTTTGTTTCGGCAAATGGAGGCGCCTTGTAGCTCACAGTTCAGAATGGTTTTTCTGAAGGGCTATTTTTTAACTTAATGCTTCAGATTAGTTTCTACCATGTTAAAATATACTAATTAATGCATATATGAGAAAAGCAAAGCTCTAGTTAAGTAAACAGAAATTTTTTGCACATCTTTGTTTAAATTTAATTTAATTATGTTAAATTAACAAATATAGTATTCAATGTGTATTTTATGCACTTTGTGGTGTTTCTTTTATTGAAAATTGAATTTTTTCTATTCATTACAGATGCGTCATCCCGTGGTAGCAAAAAGTTTGGTGATAAATGCGAGAGCACCACTGAGTGTGGCTTCGCCGGATCGTTCTGCGATCCGAAGAAGCATACATGTCAGTGTACTGTCGATTTACCAGCAACCAACCATATTGACAAATGCGGCAAAAGTAAGTACAATTGCAAATTATTAAGATACTAAGTTATAAATTAATTGCTTCTTGTTGTTGTGCTAAGTGATACATCTATGGTGAAAGGTATCGTTAGTGTGAGCTGATTACGATTATTTCCAGTAGCGTACATTACATAAATGCACATTGTACTCATGTGATATTAAAAGCATGGTATAAATTTCAGTGTTCATTGAACTTTTTTATTATGTTATTTAAGAAAGACATCATTTTCGTTCAACAGCAACAAAATTCGACAGTCACAAAGACTGATTTGCAAAACGCTAAAGAGAAATATGTAAATGCAGAGTAAACTGTAACGTCATGCTGTTTGAAAAGAGATTTTTTTTCCTATCCGTTACCATGATCTTTTTTCTGCTACTAACTACCATTATCGTCGAATGGTACGAGTTTTAGCTCGCCTGTCGGATGCTGCTGTGCCACAAATGCATCCTTCCTGCTTCATTCATCATTACTGAAAGCTGTCTAGTGATAAAATAGACATGCCTTACTTTTGTTCCGACGGCCTTGGATGGACACGTAAGGAAAAGTGCTTCCCGATCGACGTATTATCAGCCATTTTATCCTATTGATTGTATCTGTGTGGTGGTTTCGAGCGGTTTATCCATAATCGTTTCCAGCGCGATTCAATTTACATCTTGTGTGTTTTTCTGCTCGATGGTGTTATGCACCGGCAATTTATACATGTTCGATTACAATCTACATGTTAGTGATGCGTCTTTCCTTTGTATGCTGTCAATGTGGTAGGTATGCCTGTCAGACACAACGTTACCCACAATCTGTAAAATGCTGGTGCGCATTTGGATATTGGCATGAAAGTGGGGCAGATAAATCTGGCCACAGTTGTGAGTAGTGTCAACCAACAATAAATGCTTTATCGGGAACCTTGGGAATTTTCCTTTTATGCACATTCTGACGCAGAGTGTCGTTTAAAAAGATAATATAGTTCCGAAAGGAAAAAGGCTTCACTGATTTTTTCAGCGATCTTTTATTATTGTTAACGTTAGTCATTCACATTGACAATGTTCTTAATTTTTAATATTAAATTATAGCATATGTTGCAGAATTTATTTTGTTGATGTAATTCGTTAATCATAATTTTGACGTGAAATACTAAAACATACAATTGAATGCTTTAAAATAGGCTTATATAATTCAGTTGTTGTGGTTGATGAGCGACGATGTCACTCCTTCCCGTTCTTTTAAATTTTCAATGGTGCTCGTTCATCATACACGCCCATGTGTCACATACAAGCGTACAAAACTGACAAATCCCTGTTGGAAAATGAAAATTGTGCCATCGCATATTAAACATGCACATGACCGCTACGTATGGAAGCACCACACATCCGGTGTGTGATAAATATTGCAATTTTCTGGTTGGTACAAGCGACCGCTAGCATGTGGAAAATGGTAGGAAATGCAAAAATAACTACCGATTATCCAATTCCGGGAATATTCTGCACCTCCATGTAGATCACGATTGCGCAATCTGTGGCATGAATCGTTTAATGGTATCAAAATTATGGGGATTTATTTTGGTAACAATACTAAGCATGTCCATTTGGTGAAAAATATTAGTTAACACCAAGATTTACATAAACACTCGTGCATAAATCGCGCGTGTTTATTTAATTTATAAAATGAAGAACATAAAGAAAAATATATATTATAAATTTATAACATAAAAGAAACGACCATCCCGAATTAAAAAATTAAAAATTAAAAGGTGCCGAAATTTGAAACTTGGCTTAGCAAATGCTTAATGAAAAAGATCAATCATTTCACCTTTGACAAAGGCTGGAAATTGAGCTTTTCCGCGCTTGTTTCCATTACTTCACTTGGATGGTTACGCTAGTCAATGGGTCAACGTCAAATGTTATTGACACGAGACAAGATTATCAGAAGCTAATTAACTTGTCTTACTTCCTTTACCTTTCGCAACAAGGGAAATGTAACGCTGAACAGAAATGGAAGGTTGCTAAATTGCGGGCTTTGTTTGTGGTTGACCGACAGTGTTCCAAAACCGGAGTCACCCTCGAGAAGCGGAGACCACTGGCTTTTGGTTTGGTAAAAGATACTTTAACGTCCGCACGATTAAACTATCGTGATACCGATGTCGTGACATCGATCGCTATCGGTGTTGGAAATGTTTCTTTTTCCACCCTAGCTTACTTTACATATTCGTTAGTAAGTGAACGGGCCGGCCGGCAGTCTGTAGCAGCAGCAACATAAAGGTTTGGTACAATATATTCCTACCGGATAGAAGGATTCATCATGTCAATCGATTTTGGCATTTGAATAAACCATGTTACTTTCCAACCGTGTTCATTGTTTTGGTTGTGTATGAATTGATTCGTTTAAAAATCGCTCCAAAATAAATTACCTTTTTTCACTCAATACCGTAATTACAGCAACGTGCATGCAAAGAGGGCAAGACACAAAAATGTGCTTCAGAGAATAATGTGTTATTTCAAATTGGTGAGCGGTTGTAAAAGGAACATACTTAATTTAAAATCACTTTTGAGAGAAGAAAGGACTGTAGTGAAATGCTTAATTGTGTAAAGATTTAATATTCTGTTTAATAAATCCAATGTTTTTATGTGTTCAATATGTCGATAATAAGAGCAACTTATTAAAATCCGCTGCAAGTTTTCACATAAACTTAAAATTAACCGCTCGCATACGAAAATTGCTTTCTTCAGACTGGTTTAGTGTAATAATTTAGGAGGTTGATTATAGCTACCCGAATGTTAACTATGCTATAGATTAAATCAAGCGTCTTACGATGTACAAAGCAATCGGGACCAAAAAAAAAGAGAACACAGCATGAGAAGAGCAAAAACTCTCTCACTCTTGCAGCGGATGAGGGAACACAGCAAGCCACTGAGGGACAACACAGCAAAATGAATGGTTGACTTGAGGTTGCGTGTTCAAAATCAGATTCCATACGGCAGGAGGCAAAGTAAACAATTGTGTAAACAAGCAGGAACTGTGCGGGACATTTTCCCAAAAGTGTCCCTCGTAGCATATTTCACCCATCGGAAGGTTCCTGGAAGACAAAGGGGTGGTGGATCGAAAAGCTCCTTTGAGATAAACTTAAATAAACCTCCATATGAATTGTTACGGAGTGGCGCACACATCCCTGCCAAGTGATAACAAGGGCCAAGACAACGAGATATTAGATTTGGCGCATTGTTGACATAACACTTTGTAAATTTCGCAAAAATTGCCAACGCAGACGAGATTCGTTAAAATTTGCAGCAGATACATTAGATGATCCGACATATTTTTTGTTACAAAGGACGGACGTACTTTTGTCCCAGTTGTGCTAACATTTCTTTCCGCTTTTATTCAGAACGACAAGTGAACGAAACATGCTTCTTCAGTGAGCAATGCGAAGCCATGACGGAACAAACGGAATGTCGTGACGGACGGTGTATCTGCCTTTTTGAGATGAACGCTTTCTTCAAACCGGATGGCAGCGTCGAATGTCGAGGTAGGATGTTACAGTGCTCTTTAGTATGATTCGAATGAATGAATTGTTTCACCAATTTTTAACACCGTTTTCCTTCTTTTTCGTTTCGGACATCTTTCAGCCCCGATCAATAAGCCGATAGAGCCGGAAAAATACATCGATCCAGCAATGATTGGTGTGCTAGTGGCAATGGCAGTCATGTTCATCATCATTTGCGTAGTCCTTCGCTTATTCAGCAAGTAAGTGTTTTTTTTTTGCTCAAACAAATGTTCCTATCCATTATGCGTATTCCCGTTGTTGGTTACACCTTCTTGGCCCTGCTCTTCTACCAACGTGCGAAAGAAACCGTCCGGAATTTGGAGTAGCTTTTGGGGAGTATCAAACTCTACCATTTGACCAGCATCTATAACTAGTACTCGATCATTGTCCAAAATGGTGTGCAAGCGGTGTGCTATCGTCAGCACGGTGCAATCATGAAACTGCGTCCTTATTGTACGTTGAATAAGTGTGTCCGTTCTGAAAGAATGGCTAATTAAGCGATGAAACTTGATTTGCTTTTTGCTGAACCTACTTGGGATCCACGCTGGCCGTCGCCTCGTCGAGTATCAATATTTTACTGCCCTTCAGGATCGCCCTAGCCAAACAGAGCAATTGCCGTTGGCCAGCGCTCAAATTGGTGCCTCCTTCCGCCATCTTCGTATTTAAGCCTCCGGCAAGTGCGGTTATAGTGGTTTTTAATTCAACCTGTTCGATTTGGACCGGTTTGGGAATTGTTAAGCAGTAGCCAGCAGTTAACCCGCGCGGTGCGGAATATTCATTTGAAAGATAAACAAAATAAAAGTACGATATAAAATGAACCCGAAAAATGGTGCGCCCAGTTGCGAGAAGCACTGTGCACCCGGTGCGGGTATGAAAAAAATGTGCTAAACGTTCAAATTGGTGAAGAAATGTGTTACGATTAAATATTCAACCTCCGGTGGCTTACCTGCTCGAGTGCTTTCCACAGCCGCTCATCTGGCGTCCGCTCGTCCGGGTCTAAATTGCTTCGCAAACTGCCTGAGAATATGACCGGATCCTGGGGAATTATCGAGATGCGGCCACGACACTGCCGCAGCGGCACCGAACCGATATTGATTCCGTCAATCTCGATGATACCATCGCCGGCGTGCAACGGTGTTAGACGAAAGAGTGCCTGAATTATTGAGGACTTGCCAGCGCCGGTACGCCCAACGATTCCAACATGCTCCTACGCACGGTTTCACCCAACCCAGCAGTGGTAGTTGTAGCAGGTGGTTGGTCACCAGCGTCGAAACAGTTACCGGAAAGAAAGCACATGACCAGTGATGAAATGACGGTTCTTTTATTTCCGATACCCTTCGTCATAATGGAGCTGTCTTTTTTGCGTAAAATGCTCTCAAATTGAGATGCAGAAAAAAATTGATAAGGGTACGAACGGGGACGAAGCACAGAATTGATGTGAATTTTATTTTAAGCAAACCTCACACCTAAAACCTGAATCATTTCAGGCCCATGGTGGGGCAAAGAACAAAAGAGAAGGTAAACGATCGTTGATGACGTCTCGAAATGGATCATGCAGCGGAGGTGGAGATATGGGGGTTAGTAAAAATCGAAACGAACCGAAGATTCGACAGATATGGCTATAATTTAATCAACCAAAGATAAACCGAGTCAATTCGGGCCAATCACACGCGTCGCCCATTTCCGTACGAGTTGTACGTACGTGTTTTTCAATTATAAATCAAAGGCATTCCAAGGACAACAGCACACCTCCGTGCAAAAATTATCTTTCGCACGCATGGGTTAGTGTTTTAAACTATTCAGGATATTGCCTCGCTTTTATATCACCCATCACAGCGCTTGAAGCATTCCATGTCCTTTGGCGACGCAAAAGTGCCCGAATCGGTGCGCACGTAAAACAGTAAAACCTATTTTTGTGGCTGGTTTCCATTCGCCCGAAAGAACTTTGGTGCTGGAGTGGCTAAATGGGGAACCGTAGGCCATTGTGCGGGTTTGTACCCAACTCATGGCGAATCGATTGCTTAACCGGGTGTGACGCTTACCTTGGGTTTTATGTCGAAACTCAGCCGCTTCAGGACTGGGTCCGAGGTGGGCGAGTAGCGTAGATAAACTTCGCGGAAAGTTATGGTGGGATTTTCGGGCCACGCTTCACTGCGTTCGGTTGTTTGGACACCCGGTGCCAAGTCCGTTTCTGGTACGAGCTGGGCGTATTCTAGCACGCGCTCCACCGATGTCATTTGATTTTCCAGCTCGGCCGTTTGTCGGATGCCCCAGTTGCACATTCCAATGAGGTTGAGCACCTGCGTTATGGCCAGTCCGACGTTACCGCTAATGATGTCTAGAGCGGCGGTGCAACATACACGTGGTGGGTTTTAGACAACTACACCCCAACTGCACTCAGTGAGGGAAACTTTGCTTCTTCGATTACTCACCATTCCCAATCACCAGAAAACTCAGAACAACTGACGCAATGTACAGCAGACAAATGACGTCCAACCAGAAGGCGAACCCTCGAGTCGTGGCACCAAACAGAAACGCTGCCGATGTGTTAAGATCCTGATACCGGTGGAATGTATCTTCGAGAAAGCGTTCCGCCCCGAATGCTCGTATCGTGGCCAAACCATCGATCGTTGCATTGGTATGCGTGAATACTGGGCTGCGAGCTAGTTGGGAGAAATTGAACGAATAAAACGCACGTTGGTCGTTGATGGAAAGCTCACTTTACCTTCGATCGAAACCACTTACTGATGGCCTCAACACGCTTCACATTTCTTGCCGTTTTCAGGAATACGAACCGCAGCAGATAAAATATAACTCCCATGATCGCGGTTGGTATCAGTAGCCAATAGTTAGCCAACGCTACTATCACTATTATGCCGGAAAGCTCTAGGAAGAACTGCAAACATATTGGTAGCTTAGTCAAACGACGTGCAAACTGAATTCCGTACTGTTAAGGCCACTTACGTAAAGACTGTCGATCATGACGATGGGTAGGCTGGTATCGACTAGCCCGATATCTTTCGAGAACCGATTCATTACTCTACCGGAAGGATTCTGATGGAAGAAAAGCATGGCGGTTCGCGACACTCCACTGTACAGTGCGGCATGTAGATTTAGCGATGCTTTAAGACACATTTCGAAGAAGGCAAAAGAATTGGCTGTCAACAGGATGGTGATGATAATTGCCCCGGCATAGAACAATACATGATCGTCCGTCGTCCAGCGTGCCTCAAGCGTGTTGGCAAACGTTTCCTCCCAATCCACCCTGAAAACGGAGAATGCTGATCGCTTGAACTGCGTACATTTTGGTTTGCCAACTATTCGCACTCACCACACGAACACGAAGTAGTCCGTTCCTGAGCAAGCGACTTGGAAACCTATCATTAGCAATGCCGTAAACGAGACGAATGCAATACTATTGACAGACTTCAAAAATTCTAAATATATTTTAAGCTGGACATTGCCATCTTCCTGGCCTTCGTTCTCTTTACGCTCGGATGGTAGCGACTGTTCTTGACTCTTGCTGGATACATCTGGGCCATCTTCCCTTCTGCGCTTAGGAGTTTGTTCTTCTGCTGGCAGTTGATGGTGCGATAAATCGTTCAAATGGAAGGTTTTGGACAACTCCTTGCCATAGTTTCCTTGCGCAGCGATTCGGCCCTCCTCCACCATGATAATGTGCTCCACCTGGTTGATGTATTTCAATTGATGTGTCACCAATATGCAGAGCTTTCCGTGCAGAAAATTGCGTATAGCATGCTCGAAAATAACATTCGCCACATGGGCATCGACGGCGGAAAGTGGATCGTCCAGAAGATAGATATCCGCCGAACGATACAATGCACGAGCGAGATTGATTCTGGCTTTCTGTCCGCCGCTCAAGCTATATCCTCGTTCACCAACCATGGTCTGATCACCGTGTGGCCAGATTTCGATATCGTGTTCCAATGCACACACGCTTAGTACGGTGCGATATCGTTTTTCATCGTACGGTTCTAGGAAGATGACGTTCTGCTTGATCGTTCCCTCGAACAGCCAAGGGTTTTGCGGGCAATAGCTGATGGTACCGTTCACGGTGACTTGTCCTTTGGTAGCGCATTGTTCCCCAATGATCATATTCAACAGTGTTGATTTGCCGGCACCAATCGACCCTATTATCGCTACCGTACGGTGATTCGTTGCATCTACTCTGAAGGATATGTCTTGGAGCGAGAAATGTGAGTTTGGCCAAGTGCTGTACGCTGCAGTAAACTCGACAAACGGATCTCCACTTGAGCGTTGGTTAAGATGTCCTTGTTTTTGGTGTGCCTTCTGTACGCTCGTCTGAAGAAGAAACTCCTGTATTCGCTTTAAGGAGATCCAACCTTCGGCGGCGGACGTTACAGCAAGCGGCCAAAACTCGACCATCGAATGATGAATCACGCTGAAGAATGAAATCAACATATACACGCGTCGTGCTGTCAGGGCATTGTCGAAATACACGTACGCGACCAGTGTTAGAAAAATGGACACTTTCGGAACAATGCGGAGCGCGAACAGGACCGATTTGATGATCGCACTGCCCCGCAATGCTGTCACCTCTTTGCTTCGCAGTTTGCGCATCATTTGCTCGAAAGGTAGCTCCCATACGTACATCTTAATGACCTGAATGCCGTGAATGATTTCATTCGTCAGACGTACCCGCTCGTCTGTCGCCAACGCCGCCCTCATTCGAAAACCAGCCGATTTTTTGCCAAACCAGGCTTGAATTGGTATGAACAGCAGTAAAAACCCTATCCCAATCATTCCGGCCGGTCCTATTTCACGGTACACAAATACGGCAACAATCACAAGCTCCACAGGCCCTTTCCAGAGATCGTGGAAGAAGATAACCGCGTAATCGAACCGACTCACATCGTTTGCCATCAAATTGATGACCGTTCCAGACAAACCGTCGGTGGTGTTACTCAATTTAAGTATCTATAAGAGAGAGAGGATGGTTATCTACGGATGTGCTTTTAGCGCAGAATTTGCAACATTGCGCGGTATCGCTTTACCTTACGATAGATCATTGCACAGCAACCGATACGAATCTTCATGCCTACTTGCAGCAGATACAGCTGATAACAATGAAATATGGCTAGCGGGGCAAAAACGGTCATAACAATGCCCACCGCATACCCGTAGGCGGCTCCCAACGATGTTGCAGATTCGTCGTCGACTGCTGCAGCCGTTTCGGGACGTAGGGAATCAAAATAAAGGATCAATTGACCAAGCAGGAACGGTTGTCCTATTCTGAAATTTGAAACTATTATTATAACGCATTGTTTACATACCAAAACAGCAACTGGTTATTATACCACTATTTCTTCTTAAGTCGCGCAGCATATTGTGATCAATACGAAAAATTCCTTATTTCAATGTTTTTCAGTAAGATTATCTTCGAATTCTAATGAGCCATTGCTCTGTTTCAGTTTATCGTGATTCTGTTCGATGCATCAGACAAAACTGAAACGATTATAATGGAAACAGTATTCTTGTTTGGTATCGCTTGGTTTCAATAATTCGTAATAGATGATTCCGTGCGAGTTTCCAAACACTTACACCGCACTAAACCTTCGCGGTAATAATTAGCGGAAATGTAGCAGTGATAATAGGCCTATTTCACGGCGGCATTTACTGTCTTTTACATTCCCGATTCAAGATGGCTCTCGAGAATGAAGGCAAGAGTTATAATTGCATTTTATTAACGCAGACGGTCGTCAACGTCGCAATCGCCTTTTGATAGGTCATTTTGTTTGAATTAAGAAAAAAGCGAAAATTCCCACGAATAGTAATTATTTTTTACAGCTTTTACTATAGAAACATAGAATTAGTTTTAATACTTAATGCAATGATATGGCCACTATTACATGAACAGGATATTTGTATTGAACTGCACGTTGCCGATATTCTCATTGTTTTACAACAGGAACTTAATTGCACATAATAGCACTGTAATGTCCCGAAACGTTATAACAAATCAGCATTAATAGATGAAAAACGGATAAAATTAGCAATCGTTTCAAGCCTTATTCAATCGAACAGTATATTGGTTTGGGAGCGCGTGTCGAAACGTGCGAAATTCCTGTACGCGTGCCGAAGGATAGGTGAAGGCTGGTCCCGAAACCAATGACAATAATAAAACTCATGCCCGAGCGAATATTGCTAAAATTCTGAATTCGAATGCCGTACAATCTCTCCCAAAACAGAAAGTGCGTTCTTGCGTTATTGTAGATGTCTGCTGCATAAATTACACCGGAACGATACTATCACCTCTCTCAAATACACCTTCATGAGATCAATATGAAATTCATAAAAATATATGACAATCGTTCCCGGCAGCAGCATTTGAGCCATTTGATCGCATATCCAAAGGTAGAAGGCGAAATCTTCGCCTTCTAACATCACAACACACAAGTCCCAAATGATGCCTTCGCAGACTGCCGAATCATTCCATGGTTCCGATTTTCACCTTCGTTTCCCTTTGCCACGCGCTTTTGTTCGGTTGGATGAGTTTAAGTATCTCGTTAGCAAACCAAAGCATGCTGTCCATGTCTATATTGGATTATGAAAGACAATGTTTTTCCGGCACAGTGCACAGGTTCCGTTCCGAAACCGCAGGAAGCAAACGAAAACGCAAAACAGCTGCGACATGCGGATGATGAACGCAGGCCTCCAACGCTTACCTGCAGGCCGATTCAATGGAGCTGTAAACAAATCCAAACACCAGTACTCCGACACCGTACATGCGTAATATAGTCCGCAGGAGCCTCCATGGCGCCGACCGTTTGTTTTGCTCTGCTGGCTGTGGCTCACTTTTCGTGTCGTCTTGCGGCTTGCGTTCGTCATCGATCGATGCTGGTTGGGGGGTGTTATGGCGAAACGTTTCCCGTTGCCATTGTTGCTCGAATGATGCACCGATTTGTGCACTGCTGTGCGCTGAAAGGGTGTCATAAATGTCGTTCGGTACGATTTGCCTTCGCACGCCGACTCGAAGCAAGTCAAGGAGCCACCTTATTGTAGGTGCCGTACCCGAATCAAACAATCACGCACAATTTGAAGATTTGTTTTGTTAGAAGCAGAAACCAGAGAAAAGGGGTATCAAACGAATTTAGCACACAAGTTGGAAACTTTCACTGTATAGAGAGCGGTTTACCAGAAAAAGTAACGCGAAACTGCATTGGCGGTAGAGTAGGGATGTATGTTCGCGCCAGGATGTTTGACTTCCGGGCCGTCCCTTTTGGTAGCAGCTTCCATCGGTAAAGATAACACTCTCGCGCCCGAACCGTCCGAAAGCATCCAAACTTTAAAGTGTCCAACAACCGACTGTCGATGGGCGAGCAAATCGGGCGTTACAATTTACAATGTGTCCGTATCGTTTCGGAAGTCTCAGTTACGCGTGATAACGGTTTCGCGAGACATCTCGTACAATGTTTTAACGGCTGAGATCCACTATCAGCATTATCACTCGTATCACAATCAGAGCAGCACTGAGACTATCAGCTGATCGTGCCGTGGGGCAGCGGTATCGGAGAAAACGTGCCAAAATTGACAAAACCCTGATATTCGTTAAGATCAAGATAAGCAAATAAGATAAGCTTGCCGGTTACATTCGTTTAGTACATGCTAGTGAGGTATGTTGGTTGATCGACCTGTACTGGAACCGTCCGGTGCGGAATCAATCGGTTGCGTCAATCGTTTCGTATAAGCTTGATAAGCTATACCGGTTAGTTGTTGCGCGGTAGATTCTTCCATTTTGTTAACTAACCGCTTCAGTACGCCATCGGAGCGTTGCAAAAGCTCGTACGGATGCGCATATTCGACTGCTCTGCCAGCATCCATTACCAGCACACGATCGCTGTCCATCACGGTATGTAAACGATGAGCTATTGTTAGAACAGTGCACTGCTCAAATTGGTCTCGGATGGTTTTTTGTATCAATTTATCGGTTCTGAAACAAGAGAGACGAGTTTAATAGACATCAGTGTGTGTATGTGTCACTGCTTCCGCAGAATACTTTGCTACATACTCTGGATCGACGTTGGCAGTAGCCTCATCGAGAATGAGGATCGGATTGCTACGGAGAATAGCGCGGGCCAAACACACGAGCTGACGTTGACCCATGCTGAAGTTTGTACCGCCATCTGACATTTTACCATCCAGCGTTCCCTCCATCGCCCGAACCACCTCCTTCAGTTCCACAGATTCCAGCGCATTCCAAAGCGCATCGTCACCGTGCTGCTTGAAGGGATCTAAATTTTCTCGCACCGTGCCGGAAAACAGAATCGGATCTTGTGGAATAATGGAGATCCGTTTGCGCAGATCGTGCAATCCCAGCGTGCCAATGTCAACGCCATCGATACGTATTATTCCTTCGTTAACCGCCAGCCGGAACAGTGCCTGAATGATGGACGATTTGCCTGCACCGGTGCGACCGACGATTCCTATCTTTTCGCCCGCCGCTATCGTCATATTGAGGTCCCTCAGAACCAAATTGGATTGTGGCGAGTAACGCAGCGAAAAGTGCTCGAACCGTATCGATCCCTTTGCCGGCCAGTCGACGGGAGGTTTGTGTTTTCCGATTGACACTAGCGATGCTTCGGGTTCGACCTCGGCATACTCTACGACACGCTCGACGGATGTCATTTGATTTTCTAATTCCGCCGTTTGCCGCATTCCCCATTGGCACATGAAGATCAGGTTAAACACTTGTGTGATAGCCAACCCCACATTGCCACTCATTGCTATCGTGTCAAGGATGGATGGAAAGCACGGTGATAGCCATCGATTAATGTTAGTAAAGTACCTCTTACGTATGTACTACTTACAGTTTTCCACCATCAAAAAACTTAAAGTTACCACGGCGATGTACAGAACACACACCAGCTCCAACCATTGGGCGAATGCGCGTGTTGTCGCCAGAAAGAGATACCACGCCGAGGTGTTCAAATCTTGATGCTTATCGAACTCGTCTGCCAGAATTTTTTCTACCCCAAATGCACGGATGGTACTGAGGCCCTGAAAGGACGCATTCGCATGGGAGAATATAGGGCTCCTCGCTGGAAAGCACATAAAAAAGTTTGAGAGATAACTTTTTGAAAAGTTTCCGTGGAATATTTTATGTTTCACATACTCGATGCCTCGACGCGCTTGATGCTACGGGCAGTGTTGGTGTAGATATGACGCAAGAAGTAGAAAATTATGGCCATGACCAGTGTTGGAGCCAAAAGCCAGTAGTTCACCACCGCTACCAGCACGATGATCGCGGTAAACTCGACAAAGAACTGCGACGTGTCCGCACACGATGAAAAGTACACAGAATGAAGATTCGTTTGGGTTAGCACAGTGTTGCTACTCTAAGACTTCTTGTGCGTACTTACCAGAATGCAGTCCATCATCGCAAACGGAAGAAAGGTATCGATGCAACCAATGTCGCGTGAAAATCGGTTCAGTATCCGCCCGGATGGGTTTGTGTTGAAGAAGTACATTGTGGCACGGGTAATGCCGCGGAAAAGGCGATCATGCAATCGTATCGTGGCACGCAGACAAATGTAGAAGAACAGAAAGGATCGGCTCAAGGACAGCACAAACATAAACAGCATCGCAATCGCATATATCAGTATGTACTGGTGGCGGGACAATCGCGTGAAGATGCTTCCTTCCAGCTTAGGCGGAATCGGAAGAATAACGTCATGGTCGTCACTAATGTTGCGGTCCGCCGTAACCATCTCAGTTCGATTGCCTTTCAACCGCTCAAGAGCGCTTGAGTACTCTTCCCAGTTTACCCTACGACGCGAAAGGAGAAGAAAGCGAATGAATACTAATCCTATCGCATCATATGAACATCACGTCTCAACAATGAGCATGAGTGAACCGTAAATATAGGATCCTTTAGATCCTCTTCTACGAGCAGAGAGTTAAATGTTTCTATAACTTGGTATGCATGACTGAAAACCAATTTGAACTATTTAAATTCCTCTAAACCTTCGTTTCATTAACTAAATATCTGTTTACAAAAGTATTAAAACAAACGAGTTGCGTTGGTTACAGAGGAATGTTAATACTGAAAATGATGAACACAAATGGATGAATTGGGGTGATCGTTCGGTGGTCGTTCATCGCTGTCCGCAGTGATGGGTTTCGCTAAAAAAAATCCAAATACATTTTTTTACTGCACAAAGACTCCTAATGGTCACGTCCATCACAGAATTGCTCGTTCAGAAATATCCCCTTTTTGGAGTGTTCGTCCATTACGATTGGAAGCCTGGTTATTAGCACCAATCGACACGTAGTCGTAGTGAGGATCTTAAAGCTTGTGTTCACCGTTGTTTTTTTGTTTTGCTCCGTGGCCAGCTTCATATTGATAATAATTTACACTTACCACTGGGAGATGTAGTAATCGATACCACTCATGCTGGCCTGGGCCAATAGAAACAGGACAACGGCCAACACCAGCAGAAGGTTGCTTTCCACCGCTACGAAGAAGCTCTTGTACACTCGCCACCCGATACGTCCGGTTAGTTGTGATTCTTTATGGAGGTGATTCGGACCGTTCTTCGATGGAACGTCTTCGGATGGGTTTGATCTTTTCTTCGCACCACGACGCTCCTCGCGGTCATCGTACCCATCAAACACCATACTGCTCGAGGAAAATGGGGACGGTTGGTAAATGGACTGATGCTGTTGATGCGCTGGCTGATGTTGGGCCGGTGTTGGATGAATGGAGAGTCTTCTTTCCTGATGATTGAAATGGGTTTCGAAAACAAATATAAATACGAAGCAATACTAAGGCAAAAATTATGGTACTGTGCGTTCATATGTTTGCTGTGTAACACACGCGCCAATTAACGCCACATAGCATAATACATTAGGGACAATTACTGGTTTTGTTGCGCATTTAAATATTCAATAAACGCATCACCGCATAAATCCCTATGCGGTTCTCGCTGCTACATCGCGTTTAGTTATCGTGTTAAAATATTCAAATTACATTACCACCGGTACAATGCCGTAGAGGAACGATGGGTAGCAGTCCCTGGGAAGCAATATCCGGGCAGCCGCTCCCTCTCGGGATGAGTGAAATCGAATTCATTTCAATTTTGAAATGTAAAAAAAACCCACCACGGTACCTTTGGTATGTGGTCACCGATCGAAAGCCGGATAAGAAAATTGCCCATTTTTCTAATTCGCGGGCAGGGCTATGCAATGCAGCGGTCACTCCGTAGTATAGCCATATGCGACATGTGGTAGATAGATAAAAAAACAGGCAAAAATAGCACGTTACACCTACCGTCATTCTATGCGCCTCGGTTTTACTGCTGATATCAATGCTGATGGCGGCGGTATCGCATTCAATCCCATTGTTCGCGACACTATCGACTTTCCGTAGCTGGTGGCCGTTATGCCTGTCTAGGGTGCTGCAAAATTGCTCTGAAGCGCCGTTGTGCTGTCCCACCGTCGGGGGTAATGTAGACGGATCATCAGACGGCGATGCGTCGTTGCTTTGTTTCCGTTCCCGTCCGTCATCTTCATGTTGCGGTTCGTTCAGCATAGCAGTAAAGTGTCCCGATTCTGCCAGCGTGCGGAATGGTCCCTGCTGCTCCACGCTTCCCATATTCATTAGCACGACATGCTTCATGTCCTTTAAGTATTGGAGCTGGTGCGTTACCAGCACGCAAACTTTTTCCTGCAATTGAAAATTTGTGTGTAAGCTACTGCGGTATTATGTGTTCTTTTTTGTCGTATTTATATTGACGGACCGAACAAGGGTTGAAGAAGCGTTCGAAGGCGTTTTTGCGTTTCGCTAAACTTTTATGTGAGTAGTGGTTGTTGTTTTTCCAGCATAGTTTATGGGCCCCCGTGTGAGAAGCGCCATGTGCATGTGCTTTTAAGCAAGTAGAAGTATTGAAAGCCGCGTGCTGGGTTGTGAACAAAGAAATTGTAGGCAATTGAAGGCAGAATATGGGTGAAATAGTTGCTCCCAGCACGCTCTCGTTTCGGTAAAACGCTAACGAATCACGCGGCTCTGTTTTCGTCGGGGTTTTTTTTTGATATTCATTCAATACAATTTGAATTACTACAAACGATTCTGATGGTTTGGGAAATAACAGTAAACCTCTAAGTTATTCTAAATTCTACGAAAATCGCGATTTAAGAAAGCCATCCAGGAACATAATATGCTTTAGCTTTATCTCACCTTTAAGTACTTCACGATACACTCCTCAAAGATGTGCTTACCCACGTGGGCATCCACCGCGGATAATGGGTCGTCTAGAAGGTAAATGTCCGCCCGGCGGTAAATGGCTCTGGCCAGGCTGATCCGGGCACGTTGCCCACCACTCAAGCTAATGCCCCGCTCGCCAACGATCGTTTGATCTCCGCTCGGGAGCAGCTGGAAATCCCGATCCAAAGCACAAACCGATACCACCTCCCGGTAGCGTTTTTCCTGGTAGTCCTCGGTGAAGACGATATTGTTTTTAACCGTTCCTTCGAACAGCCAGGGTTCCTGCGGTGCGTAGCTAAGGTTCCCATTGATTTCTAACCGTCCGTCGTCCAGCTCGAGCTCACCGAGGATAACCTGCAGCATGGTCGATTTACCGCTGCCTACCGAGCCAACGATTACGCACGGCATCGTCTTGTCCACCGTCAGCGTCACGCGCTTTATGCCACTAGCTGCAAATAACAGTAAAGAGCTTCTTTAGCATGCTGTTTGGGGTTTCCCTCGTAAACCGGACCAGATTACAAAACAGCCATGGGTAGCCGTACCGTACCTCGTACATTAGCTTCACCATTGGAAGCTGGCAGATCCTTTTCCCAGAGTGCCGTGGCGTTGCGCATAAAAATTCCTTGTCGCGTTACAGCTTTTCTGTTAATGAAGCGCCTGCTGCGAGGCATACTTCTGCTATTGCTTCGGGCGTTTCCTTCCGGTGTTGCGTTTGCCACGGTGTCCACCCCGTTCCCGTTCCTGACAGCGGGCAGCAGCTCGCAAGCACTCTCATCTACCGCTGTTTCATGCACAGTCGTCTGCATCTGGGGCCGATCCGGTCTAAACTTTCGCTCGTCCAGCAGCAGAAAGTTCTGTATTCGCCTTATCGACACCAGTCCCTCGTGAACGGATGTCAGTGCCAGCGGCCAAAAGTGTAGCATCGAGCTGTATAGCCAGTTAAAGTAGGAGGTCACGATGAACACCCGCTTTGCGGTGAACACGTTTCCGTACAGGACGTACGCGACTAAGCTTAGAAAGATGGCCACACGTGAAACGAGATTGAACGATAGCAGACCGGCGCGTATAAATAGTGTTCCGCGTATCCCGTTCACCTCCTTCCGCCGGATACGGTCCACCATGCGGCTGAAGCTATCCTCCCAGGCGTACATCTTTATCACTTGAATACCCTGTATGATTTCGTTCATAAACTGTATCCTCCGGTCGGTTCGATTGGCCGTTTTTAGCCGATAAAGTGCCGCCTTCTTGCCAAGCCACGCTAAAAGAAACGAACATTTACTTGAATTTCCCTTCGTACCAAAAACATACATCCGTTGTTATATTGTATCAAATTAAATTTTTAATTCTTTTATATTGGTTTTAAGTTTTAAAGAAATTTAGTACAGGCTTTAGATGAAAGTGGTTAAGAAAGTGCACCACAAAAACTTACCTTGTAACGGAATGAAACTGAGCAAAAATGCAATGCCAAACAGTCCCGATATGCCAATCTGTCTGTAAATGAAGAATCCCAGCACCAGCAGCTCAATTAACCCTTTCCAGATGTCATGCACGAAGCCGGTGGCTGTGTCGAATTTGGCCACATCGTTAGACATCAAATTGATCACCTGCCCGGTCATGCCGTCCGTTCCTGCTGCTTTCGTTATACGCAGAGCCTGGATTGCCGATGGGAAGGGGGAATGGCACCAACGGTAGGCAATAAATAATGTGGAAAATCTAAATAAATTACATTGGATTTTCTGCACCTAAATCAAGCCACCTACAACGCCACTGAGAGCATTCGTTAACAGATTAATTGTGAAGTGAGGGATCCGAGTGAGGTCCGGGACTACTTTTCAATAATTTATGACAAACAATATGTTTGTTGCGTTTTCCACTCGTCTATCGTTCACGGGATGGACACAAATGGACTGCAAATGCAAGCAAAACTGCAACGACTTGTCTATAACTTTTAGCCTCACGAGCAGTTCAGAGTGTCGCTGGTACTTCAGCAGGCGCCCAGGCGACTTTGCAGGCTGCGGATCGAATAAAACAAATACCAATAGAAAGAATAGGAAGCTGTCTCAATGTTCGCTGTGGCGCCAACGATTTGTTGCGGAAATTGTTGCATAATTGATTAAATTGTGCATGTGAAAGACTGCAATCCTCTAGCGCGACGCCATGCAGTCGCCAGTTCGTTCGTTTTTTTTCCTTTTTCGTTTGTTTTACTTCCTCGCAGCTCAACTTTTGTTGCGGTTTTTTTTGCTTTCGCTGCCAAGACACCGTCAGTGTCCGCTGTTGTGTGCCGTATCGCGTTTTTACACACGATACTTACCTTTTTGTAGAGCAGCGAACAGCATGCGACACGAATCTTCATCCCAATTTGAAATATGTACAGGATAAAGTGATGGAAGATAGCTACCGGTACCAGCGAGCAGAGAATGATCCCGATAGCATAGTAATACGCTTCCTCCTTAGCAATGTCCTGCTGGCCAGGAGCGAAATAGGACACCAGTCCTCCAAGGCACTGCGGTTGAAGGATTCTGAGAGGAAAAAGAATGTGCGTGTTGTTTGCGTAATAAATCGAGATAAAACATCCATTCCGTCTCTAGTCTTCATACCTGGCAAGCAAGTCAACAAGGGTGTACAGCAATCCATAGCCGAGTATCGATCGCCAATAGATTCGGCAAATGACACGCAGAAAACTGGGCTGGCTGCTGCCTCTCTGTTCCGCTTTCCAGTAGCCCTCAAACTGGTAGGACAGCTGTGCGCTCTGATGGTTTGAAAGCGTCTCGTAAATATCGGTCTCATCGATGGGACGCTTCAGTCCCGCCTGAAACAGATTCTTCAACCACCAGAAAGTGTACCACGACACTGGGCCTGCTTTCGTGACCGGGTTAGCCTCCCGGCGCAGATCGTGTATTTTTGTGTGCTGATCGTACTCGGCCGGATTCATTTCGGTGTGAGCATGAGAATTCACCAGCAAACCGTAGCAAATGAAGGGAAAACACTCCCGGAAGGTGTATCACTGTAAGCTCCCGAGCACTGTATGACTTATCACTTTGTCGCTGGATGCACACGCCGAGGTCACTTTATCAGTAGTCTAGCAGTAGCATCTTTTTCGGTTCGCGAACGCGCGCATTATGTATGCAAATGTGCTAAGCATACACACGCTATCTCACTTCCCATTGCTGCTATTTAACTTGTCAAATCACAGGACGAGGGTAAAAACGCTACGTGCACAACCAAGTTTGGTAATCAATTCACGGTTAACTTCACGGAAGACACAAGTGAACACAGAAGGCAAAAATGTTGCAGGAAGTGAAACGAAGTTAGGCAGAATTATTCCATTGGATGAAAACTATTACTAAACACACACAAGAGATGATGAGTTTCTCCTTCATTCATGGCATGATCTTGCGATGATGCCGTGTGTTCTTTCGCTAATGTACTCCAAAGTATGATAGGCTCGACGCCTCGGCGCGACGAGAATTCTTCATTCTTATCTCTCGACACTCTCGCCACCTAGCCTAGCGAGTCTCTAATCCTTTTGAAAACATTTCGTAGATTCACATTTGACCACGAATTAACGGGGATTAATGGGATTTAGTCGCCGTACATGCTTCCAAGTACATTGATTTATTTCAAATTGTAATACAAACCATACTGTGTAATCCAAAGAGGCGATCCAGTGTTGGAACAAAATCTGCCAATTAGTTCTAGGTTGAACGACCGTCCATAGCTGCTGAACTTTGTTTTTACCGGATACAACACTGAACCACGTGCTGCCACGTGCGAGACAGATCAATAAGCGCATAGTTTGGGTAGCACATGGTGGCAAGAAATTATCTATTGGATCAGTTGTTCCGCACTGACTAATGTTGGTGTACCCGAAATACTTTTACGGAAAGAAGTGAAAGTCTCACGTCCCGCTCACTACGTTGCTATTAGCAATTTTAGACGAGAGGTTTCTATAGAAATAGACTGGACCACTCGCGGGCAAATATTCCCAAATGATAACACGGCGGCACACTGGCTGAAACTGGCTTGCGTATGAATGATGACGCCAACAAACGAGGAGTTCGATTCTCGGCCGGCCAACTGGCCAGGACAAGGAAGCGAACGGCGCACTGAATCAAAACAAAAGATAACTCTCGGTCAATCGCCACACACCATTGCCACACACCATTAGCTCGTTCGGCCGACGGCAACCCTCCTTGTACCTTCTTGTGCGACGTTGTCCCCTATTAATCATTCTTCATTGCGGCACCGAGGACGCGAGACCGGCGCGACATAAGGCCCGTCAATGTCGGTTTAACTTGAACCGTTCCCGTTTGGTGCCAATTGATTTGTGTCAATTCTCGGACCAAATAAAAGGGAAAAGTTTACACAGCAGATTAATTGAACGAATTAAATATCCCCATACACACAGTTTGGTTTTCACACTTTTGAGCCACATGGAGACACACGCATTTTGTTATACACTTGTTTCGTGATCGTTTTGTACGTGTGCGACGTATTCACAATGTTTAAATATTGCCACGCATTGTCTGCGTTGAATGCTTTGTTACGTTTAATGCAGAATATATTTACCGTGCCGGTACGTAAACAATGGGCTACGAAAAATTTGCACGACAAACGGTGCGCGTGTTTCACCCGCGAACTTGCTCGAACTAAAGCGCGAACCGCGTGCTGTGGCGCCGCATGTATACCACGTTTTAATCGCACTCTCATCGCTATTCTCTCATCACGCTCCCATACACACCCAGTGCCTTCTCAATTTTCAACATTGGTGGGAAATTATGTCCAATTTACTTTGACGCTATGCCGAACGCACGTCCTTTTCCGCTTGCTTCACCCTCCACCATGTTTTGTTTGTTAGTCTGTTTATCAAAAATTGTTTGCAATGTTAAACTCCATTCATTCAATTGAGACAAACCGATTCTCGGATGGATTGATCATTCTCTTCTCTCTTTCCTGCATACCTTTCAGCAAATACACCAGCTGGTTCGAAGGTTTTAGTCTCTCTTTATACTCATTTACAAAGATCTCCCGTGTTGACTTTGTAAGAATTTTCGTAGCATAAGCGAAATCTTGTTTTCTTCCAATAGCACTCTCAGGTCGTTTTATGTTGCCTTAGGCTATAGTTGAAGCAGCAATACGATACGTTAGTGCTCGGCTAGACGTTATCCCCGTGCGATGTGAAATTCATGAGGTCACTTGTCGCATTGCGCCTTTTCTTCTGCTGCTCGCTATACAATGTACTGGTGCTGAAATCGGTCGATAAGAACTAAATGTAAAAGAATTATGAAAAATTATTTTCTCTCTTCATTCTTCACTGGCTGCCGGCAAGTGTGGACATGTGCTAATATTAAAATTTCAGAAATAATTTGACATACTTTTTATTACAATACTACAATTATGACAAAAGTTAAGGCATTATTGTTTAAGTAACGCGCAACGCGTATTCATACGGAATTTAAACAAATCTTTTCATTATTCATATTTCGCGCTTATTTTTGATTCCCTATCTTGCTTGTTGATGCTTTTCAAATGTTTTCCTCAACGCAAACTAGTGCCAATGCATATTGATAGCACAAGGAATAATCTCAAACATTGGTCGCAATATATGCCTAAATATTGCCGTTTCTTATGACAGTCCCAGGGTGATTGCTTCCGTTTGTCTTGCGCTAGATTTTTTAAAGTTGTCCTCGGCAGTACGCATTAACATTGCCGCAGTAGCTACACCGGTTTGATCTACTAGACGTCGAAGATAACCAATCGGACCATGCAGAAGCTCGTGCGGATGTCCAAATTCGACTACGCGTCCTGCGTCCATCACCAATACCCGATCGCTGTCCATAACCGTGTGTAATCGATGCGCAATAGTTAATACTGTGCAGTGGGCGAATTTTGTTCGAATAGTAGATTGAATAAGTTTGTCCGTTCTGTAACAAAAATAAAGAAGGTAAACAATTGGAACCACACTCAAAGTACTGTTTTGATCGCTAATACTTACTCCGGGTCAACATTGGCAGTAGCTTCATCTAACACGAGAATTTTATTGTTACGCAAAATCGCTCTTGCTAGACAAACCAGTTGCCTTTGGCCCATGCTAAAATTGCTTCCGCCGTCCGACATGCGACATTCCAAACCGCCAGCCAGCGAAGATACGGCTTCCTTCAGTTCAACCTGATCTAGCGCATTCCACAGTTCGTCATCCTTGCATTGATCGAAAGGATCCAAATTGCTACGCAGTGTGCCGGAAAACAAGATTGGATCCTGTGGTATGATCGATATTTTGTTCCGCAAGTCTCGCAAACCCAATGTTTTCGTATCAATGTCGTCGATCTCGATGTTTCCCTCGAACGGTGCCAACCGGAACAGTGCCTGTATGAGTGACGATTTGCCCGCCCCGGTTCGTCCCACGATTCCAACCTTCTCATTCGAACGAATGGTAAAATTAAGATCCTTCAGTACACGTTCACCGTCCTCGCTGTAGCGTAGATCGACGTTGATGAACCGTAGCGCACCAAACTCGGGCCAGTTACGTTGAGGTCGGTGTTTTGGTGCCGTCTCGAGCGGCGGTTCGGACGGCAGATTTGTATACTCATTCACTCGCTCCACTGAAACCATCTGATTTTCCAATTCTGCCGATTGCCGCATTCCCCACTGACACATACCGACCAAGCTAATCGTCTTCGTGATGGCCAGTCCAACGCTTCCACCGAGCATTTGATGACTATTACCGATGAGAAAGCTTATCGTTACGACACCGATGTACAAAACGCACAGCAGATCAAGCCACAATGCAAAAGCACGACTGGTCGAGATAAACATGTACCAAGCGGACGAGTTTACATCCAGAAATTCGTTAAACTCATGTCTAAGTACAGCTTCCGCACCAAAAGCACGTATCGTCGAGAGTCCTTGCAGTGTGGCATTTGTGTGTGAGAAGAGTGGCGACCGGTTGACAGATTCGATGCGCTTTACCACCCGTGACGTGTTTAGATACATCTGTCGAATGTAGTACATTATCACAGCCGCAATCGCCGTTGGAAGAAGGAACCAATAGTTGACGATCGAGACTACTGCTACAACCGCGATCATTTCTAGGAAAAACTGCAAGAAAACATAAAACAGTTAAATCTCCCAGGCAAACCTTCACTTGTTTAAGTCACCACGAAACTTACTATGACGCAGTCTAGCAGGGCCATCGGCAGCGTAGAGTCGATCGAACCAATATCTTTAGAAAATCGATTCAGAATCCGTCCGGAAGGGTTTGTATTGAAGAAGTGCATAGTTGCACGGGTTAATCCACGGAACAGACGATCGTGTAGATTTACGGATATACGAAGACAGACGTAAAAGAACGAAAACGATCGTTGCACAACTAAGATTACCAGCAGTATTATTAATCCACTGTAAATCCAAATGTACTGCTGACGTTCAATGAAGTTACTGACATTTGTTTGCTCCTGGAGCAAAATGCGCACATCACGAGAACTCAAGATCGTATGATTATCATTCAAATCAAACTCAGGAGGAATCCCTGCAACTTTTTCTTCCCAATTCACCCATTCTGCCACGAAGATGTCCACTCCACTGACAACGATTTGCGATAGCACCATTAGTGCGCTCAACCAAAATACCCAGCCACAACTATTGACCGCCGTTATGTAGGTTTTATACACGGCTAGCCCCACGCTACCGGCACCACCTTGAGATTCTTTTTCTTCTTCCTGCTTTTCTTGCTGTAGTAGGTCCATCATTAGGTCGTCGCGCTGCGAACCGGTCGAAGATCCACTAGTCCGTCTGGGGCGAAGATTCTTCAGCTCCT
Organism: Anopheles moucheti; assembly: GCF_943734755.1. Taxonomy (NCBI): domain Eukaryota; kingdom Metazoa; phylum Arthropoda; class Insecta; order Diptera; family Culicidae; genus Anopheles; species Anopheles moucheti. The sequence goes on from NC_069140.1 coordinate 58,855,802, forward strand.
TTTCTATTGGACTTTCGAGAGGAGATTCGTCAGGCGTCAGTGCCATAATCGATTCTATATTCGATTTTTTCAGTTCTCTAAAGCTTCCGCATGCTTCCACTCGCCCACCATTCATCAGAACTATCTGCTGAACATCTTTTAAATACTGTAATTGATGTGTAACCAAAACACATACACTGTTCGCGAGGAAATCGCGGATACACAGTTCGTAGATATGCTTGCCCACGTGGGTATCAACGGCTGATAATGGATCATCCAGTAGATAGATGTCTGCCTTTCGGTAGATGGCACGGGCCAGATTAACACGTGCTTTTTGTCCTCCGCTTAAACTAATTCCGCGTTCTCCAACAATCGTTTGATCACCGTGCGGGAACAGTTCAAAGTCTTTCTCGAGAGCGCATACGCGTACCACTCGGAGATAACGTCGCTCGTCGTACTCTTCTGTAAACAGGATGTTATTCCGCACACTTCCTCCAAACAGCCAAGGTTCTTGAGCGGCATAGCTTACGGTACCATAAATTTCCACCCTTCCATCGTCCAGGGCAAGCTCTCCTAAAATCACCTGTAGTAAAGTAGACTTCCCGGATCCAACGGGACCTATCAGAACACACAGTCTTCCCGGATCAACAGTCAAACTAACAGATGCTATCCCTATATTTGAAGCCTCTTCTGGCCCATCTCCTCCGCCGCTTCCAATACCGGTTACAGTCGCTCCTGACACTGCCGACGGACACATCCAACGTGCTGTGGCGCTATCGAGTACGATACCTTTCCTATCGCCTTCCACCGTCTGCACCAGACGTTTCGGCAGCAAAGGTTCAGAATCAATCTCATCACTTTTTACTGCGGGTTTGATACCGTTTTGCTGGCTGCTTTCTTTTAGGTCTTGCGTGCCTCCATCTTTATCGCTGGTAGCACGCATCGTTTTTTTCGTGTTTTTCGTTCCACCCTTTCCAACCGATTGCGTGCTTGTAGCGATCGAAGATTTTCCTTCGGGCGTTAGAAGAAAATCACGTATGCGTTTGAGCGAGATGTAACCTTCGGCACAGAAAGTAATCGCCATTGGCCAGAAATGTACCATGGAATCGTTCAGTATGCTGTAGAACGACGTTACAATGAACACCTTTTTGGCAGTGATAACATTCTCGGTGACCGTGTACGACAGCAGGCTGATAAAAATGGACACACGCGATACCGTAAAAAACGATATGAGCGTTGCTCGCACGTACGCGCCTCCTCGAATCGCTTGTATCTCTTTCCGCCGGATCGTCTCGATCATCTTGGCGAAAGAGCTTTCCCACGTGTACATTTTGATCACCTGTATGCCTTGTATAATTTCATTCATGAAGCGTACACGCAAATCGGTCCGTTTGGCTGCCTTCATCCGGTAGGTTGCCGTTTTCTTGCCGACCCAAGCTTGCAGTGGGATAAAACTCATCAGGAACGCCATTCCGAGCAAGCCCGAGAAGCCAATTTGACAATAAATGAAATAACCAAGCAGGATAGCTTCCATTGGGCCCTTCCAGAGATCATGTACGAAGCACAAAGCTATATCGAACTTGCCAACGTCGTTCGAGAGCAGATTGATGATTTTTCCATTAAGTCCATCACCCGACGTCGTCGATTTAGAGAGTTTAAGTACCTAAAAGATAAAGGGAAAACAAAACGAATTACACATCTCGAAACCAACAAGCATGTTATTGAGAGTGCACAATAAATCTAGACCAAATAGGGGCCAGAGCGTTAATCGTCAGAAAAACATTACCTTGTTATAAATTAAGCACGATGCGCCTATGCGAAACTTCATACCGAGTTGGAAAATGTAGAAGATGAAGGGATGAAATGAGATGACCGATAACAGCGAGCAAGCGATAACACCTATCGCGTACAGGTACGCGTCTCGTTCGCTGATGGTGTCCTGGTTTGGCGTAAAGTAGGATACCAGCTCTCCCAGCAACAGCGGCTGAGCGACCCGGTTAGCTGTTTCGAACGCCGAGAACACTAGGCCCCAGAACAGGGTTTCCTTGCCAAATGCTCTCCAGTAAACACGAGCAAAACTCGCCTTTTCTGGGCCACGCCGTTCTTCCTCTGACCATAGCCGCTCGAACGTTTCAGCCAACCCATGGCTACTGTGCTCGGGAAGCGTGGTGTACAGCTTTTCCTCCGTAATTTCTTTCCGCTGTCCGTAGTGGAACATTTCCCGTAGCCACCAGAAGCTACGTTTCGAGAAGAAAGATGCATTTTGAACAGGGTTGGTCTGTTTCCCGGTGCTGAATGCGTGTTCGCGGTTCATTCTCTGCTAGAACGCTTGGTCGTTGATCGTGTTGTATAATTGTTTACTGTGAAGTCTGTGCTGTGGTCAGTCATCAGCCACAAATGACATCCCATCGAGTAGGATACGCAAGAGCATACAAGAGATATAATCAAACTGATTCCGTAATCGGTGCTGCACGTTTCAACGTGATCTAGAAGAAAAAAAACATCAAAGTATAAGAAAAATATAGTAGAAGTGATAATGGAACAGAAGTTATCAATTTGCTTACAAAAGCAGCATTTAAAAATACCCTGCAAATTATAATACACAGCCTAGCGTTCTGCATCTGCTCCACGATCGTTGCCGACTCCCCGAAGGCCACCTGTATGTGTTTGGTAGGTTTGGAAAAACTGAATATTAACCAATTCTTCCATAAACTTCAAACCATTGCGGTAGTTTGTTCTATCTACTGTTTCAAACAATTGAAATATGTACGTCATTTTCCACCAGCTGCAGTCAAAATTGTATAAACAGATCCACAAAATGGATCATAAAAACGGTTACAGACTGCTGCTCCCATCTATGGGCAGAGTACATTGTAGAGGTATATTCAATGGGGCTGACCAAACTAATCATTTCGCTCCACTGATTCCACATCCCTCATTATGTTTGACATCAAAATGAAACCGTTGTGGAGGCCGCCACATCGATGCGAATCAGGAACCGGTTTTGCCAGTGTAAAACACTCACGGTTGAGTTTACCGGAGAAATGCCCAGCAGTTTTACGTCGAGGATGTTTTAGACCACAGACTTTAAACACATTTTCTTCATTACAGACGATATTTCATTGCATTGAGGTTCTTTTCCATCGCACTTTGCCAAATTCCAACGCGTTGTGCTAACGGGATCGCGCTAATATGTTAGTTTGGGTTATTTAGCTACACAATAGAATTTTTAACAATGGCTGGGCTTCAAACCAGTCGTACCCTAAACATTCGCGCACTTAGCATCACCGTTCAGTGGTCAAAACAAATGCGTACACTAAAAATAACTTGTTTTGTTCCGACATTGGGAAGCAAATCAATGTGGCCTGTTAAAACGTACGGTGACCGTGGTTTTAACTAAGGCTTACCATTTTTCGTAAGCAATAGGAAAAAAGTCCAATTCCGTTCGGGTCGAAGGCTAATCACAAACAATGCTCAATCAATACACCGTAAACTTTTAGCACCGCACTTATTTAGCGTCTGTTGCGGGAACTCTTAACAGCACACTCTTCGCGGTCTACTGTCAGGAAGAATCTTATGACTTTTGCTTGCTTGCTGAGATTCTGTCTGACTTCCATTGATGCCGAGTGCCCTAAAACGTAACATCAACCATAGGAAGGTCCGTTGGAATTCCTACGGCATGCAAGTAACGGTGGCTCGATCATACACTTCCGCTGAATCCGAAGTGTTCGGTATAAACACACCCTGGCGCGTTCAATCACCCTTGATTGATCGATGAAGCGAACATTCCGTTTGTTTTCCTTGTCGCATTCGGTACGCACACTCGCACGTCGTTGCTTTACACCGAACAACGTCGCTCTACTTTATCAGCACGAGAGTACAGCGTTAGTTACACATAACAATCACCACCTCTTTTTGCCTTTTTGTTTAGTTTATTCCACGATACAGTTACCGAAACATACCTGCAGCAGAACCATCCACGACCGCGGCTAGATTATGAATGAATGGCAAACAATGAAACACACGCACACACACGCATTCGCGCACACGTATGCACACAACAAGTAGACGAAAAAACAGCTGTCAATGACAGTTTCGCTGCGCTCTCGAAACTCTCTGCTCTCGGGTTTTCTCCAAACTTGACCAAGAGAGAGCGCGCGGTTCGCAAAATCTCACTATGAACAATGCAGTTTCATAGCAACGGCGAAAAACGCACCGCCGGAAGATGTTGTGTAGCAAGCCATGATTAATGGGGTTGAGGATTGCTCCATTTTGCGGCATCGTACGTACATTATCCGACTACAGAAACACTTACCGCCACAAACAATGCAGCTAGCACAAACCGTTTAGCACCAGGCTCTAAGTTCAACTGGAAAGCATTCTCTCCGATGGCCACGTTTGTCGCGCATTGTACAATGTTATCTTTCTGCCTCTGGTGCCAGCAAGTCTCTTACTGATAAGCACCGCACCGCTGTCATGTTGATTTGCTACCAAGGGGGTGATGCAAACGCACGCGGAGGACGAACTCAATTTCATAACGGAAAGCAATGTATTGCTAAGAACTGCAATAAACCATCCTTTAAGACCATCCAGTAACGAAACTCGGTAACAACATTGTGCAACGTGTTGCTCTGGTTGGCCAGTTCGTCGGTTGATTGTACAGTGTTTGCTATCCTTCAAGAATGATTTAACATTCTTGAGTAATTAATGAATTCTCTGAATGAATGAATAAATTGAAGAGATTTTACTTTTTTTTCCTCAACGACTTATGTAATGCACGCTTCCTTCATCTTATTAATACTTTTTTTTATTGATTTACCCGACTCCGTCTGTATAGGGCACGTTGGCGCGAAAACCGTACGATCTTCAATACACCGAATCCACGCCTGATGAATGTATCGCTTCTACGCGACAACAAACTGCTGCACGGCCAGGAACGACGAGGATCACGCATGTCCGTGCGGTTACCGTCCCGTCAGCCCAGCATGGCCTCGCTGCGACCACATTCGCCGAATGCTTCGATAGGTAAGATAGGTCTGTATATGGGAATCCGGTCCCGATGTCCCGTCCATAATCAATAATCTCTGCTTGGACGTAGTTAACGTTACTCTCGTTCCTGGTTCCTAGAGTCGTCGTTGCCTTATGCTCTTTTCGCTGCCCTTCTCTTTCCTCATCTGTCGTTTCCTGCCACTATCGAACTGTTCTTCTAACTTTGTGTCTTTTTATATTTGTTTTTGTTTTTCATGGTTGTTGTTGAATTTCAATTGTTGATCGTTAATTATGGATTTTCCCATTCGCTTCACACGCTAAAGATCGATAATAAAGATTAAGTTTTAATAAATGGTTTAAATTAAAAAAAAAAACAAATCATCTCAACAACTGATAAAGTTCGAGTGATGTTAAACTGCTATAGCGCTCACAACTTCCAACCAAACAAGCAGAGAATAAATTGTGCTCTGATTGTACTCCATCTTACCGTGCAACTTGTAACAAGAAATCGACACTGGTGATCTAGTAATTTCTTTTCAGGAGTACCAGACTGTGCGTACATTTCAACCCAAATGTGTGCAAACACTACTAGCAGCTAAATTTATCGTTAATGGTTTTATTTCGACTAATTGATTCTTTCGTTCGGCATGAATGACACATCGCACAAAATGCTTATACATTCTAGATAGCGCTCTTGATAATTCTAGACACTGCTGCTCTAGATATTCAGTCTCGGCCTTATCAGTCGCACCAAAATGACATAGTCTTAGATATTGAATAGTATCGAACGGCGTGTAACATAGCATTATCGTAACCGTAAAGCTGTCTAAATCGGTATCTAATGTAAGCAATTTGAAATGATCTGCCACTTCGACTCTGATTGGCTAAAAAACACATAGCTCTCAATCGCTTTTGAAAAAAGGGACGAAATTGAACTCGTTCTGCTCATGTTCATTCCAAATTTTTAACATTCAAACATGCTAATGCTTTGCATACTACAAAACGCAAATAGTGCTATATGCTTCACATAAGAGCTTGACAAATTTCCAACATTGAACCACACGCATATGTTTCACTTTACTCGATAATACGTACATAACGCCATGTAATACACTGTATTCTGTTTGTTTTTTTGTTGATCGCAACCGTTCTGTTTAGTGTTGTATCTAATAAATGTTTTGAGAAGATTAATTTACATATTATAGCTACAATTTAACCGCGATCGACTCTCATGGCTGAGTCGACTTTCAAAACATTCATGTACCCCCATTGATGAACCCTCAAAGATTCGTGAATCACTAAGAAATCATAATGTTACGCATTTTTTACTAGTTCTGTTTCTGAAACAAGATTTTTTTTTAGTAATAAAATAACCTCAAGTACTGCTAACATTCAATTGCGTTGGAATTGTGTTGACTTTATTTTTAATGGCAAATATTCTAATTTATAATTCGTAACAAACATAAATTTCTAAGGTTGGAATGCATTCCAAACCCGAGTCACCCTCGCAATTATAAGCGAGTCTATGCCATCCAAGAATTATAATTAGGATGGTACTTGGATTACTTCGTCATGTCAAAATAGGACTTTACATTTGGTCGTTAGAATCATTTAGACCATTTCCTTAGAAAGGAGATCTCTCGATGCTTTTGTAACAAAAAGCTCACATCCGTTGGAACTTCACTGTGGCAACCGACGCAATCAGACCTTGGTGGATGCTGTTGGTTGGTTTCATACTGAATTTGCTGCTACTTTACATGAATTTCAGATAGCTTTTCCATAACGTTTTTCCGTTAATAATTACTTTCGGGTTCGCTATGACCTGAGCGTTATTGAGAGCTTTATTTTGGTAGTTGTACAAAAGTAGTTGTACATAAGAACAATACCGAAATACGGAATTATGTCCTTTAATCAGCTTAGAAAACCTTGTTTCAGAAGGTGAAAAAGCAATGCGTAAAACCTTGATTTCATTCCGATTTAAACTTATTTGGGCAATGATGAATGTTCGGAATATAGATTCAGAGTCTTTCATGCAGATTCGTGGACCTGAATCAGATTCACCCAACACTAATACTGTTATTCTTCAGCAAAATGGTTACTTCTTTGTTTTTTATTTTCCGTTTAGCAACGTTCTATTCTTTCTTGCTTGTATTTTCTCTCTTTTCTCTCTTTTCTTTCTTTCTCTCTCTTTCTCTCTTTCTATCTTCTCTATGTTTATCTTTTCCTACCACTTTCTATTACATCTGTGCAGGCAGTCTGTATCCGCTACATGAGGTGGAAATATAAGTATAGTAAAGCAAACCGTACAGTACCTCAGTGTAAGGCAAGGAATGCTATCTATATGCAATGAAACGATGTAAAATATATAGTAAAACAATAATTCTAATTGCTGAAGCTTGTTCAACTCAAAACTGCAAACACAAAACCCCCAATCTTCTATCACTCGTCCTACTTTTCGCAGAGACACATTCACATGGCAAAAAGAGCCACCAGCAAGATCATGCGGCACCGGCACCGGACACTTTGCCACAAGTAAAACAATAAGTTGCTTCGGTTGCTACCTTTTGCTCAAGTAATGCTAAGCATTGTGGACAGGATTGCGGAGGGATGAACTTCATGTAACACGCTAATCACTCAACCGTCGATCGACCATCGATCATTGATCGCCGGTTTACTTCTAACCGGATGACTTCTTCGCCCATGCTGATGTATCAGCACTTTTCGATGTTCGCCCCTTAAACAGCAGTACAGGTCGCGGGTTTAAATAAGATAACAGAAACAGAACAGCTTTAACGCATCTGCCCAGATAATAAATAAAGCAAACTGCTCACTCAGTAGGTATTAATTTGCATTAACAGCTCTCAAGTAATGTTGCTAGAACAAGTATCTCTATTCTTGCAATTGGAATACTGAATCTTTTAGTTATGTTACCTATTATCGCTATTCATGCTTTCAATGTTGAGTTTTGTTGTAACTAACACTTTCTAGCTAATCTCTGAACTCGGATAGTTAATGTCTGAGCTCGGTAGTTTGGTTCAATTTCGGCATTGAACAAAATCACACTGTATCGTAAGTCACACTATACGTTAGATGAAACAAAACACAGCTTATGGTTTATTTGCATGCCCGACAAAGCTATCAATCTTCATTTGGCCTTTCCAAAACATTCCAATTTAAGCTGCCTTAATTGGACCGTCGTAACAACGTTCGTCTGTCATGCTGTTGTTCATTGTTGTGCTATGTGTTTTTTAGTCTATCTTGGTAACGAGTCTTGACTCTTGGTACCGTTTCCAGGCTGTCGATGTACAACAATCTATCTGCGATTTGTATGCTATCGAATTTAAATGTATACCTCTTTGTGAAATTCGATAAAATGATGAAGTCTATTCAAAATGCCCTTCTGCTATTCCCATTGAACATTCTATTTTCCACTCATTTTGAAGTATGTTGTAGTACCGTTAATATTTACTATTATGTTCTACTTAGAGAACAATAGAATCTCCCCTATCATCAGTTACCTAAATTAAACACGTAATTCGTTAATCTAACTATTGTACTTGATGGTTCGTGTTCTAATGTATTCTGAACTATTTAAAGCTATACAATGACATACCAATATTCTTTTCTATATCACTCCAACACACATGCACACACACACACACTCACACGATCCACAACATCAAACAGGCTCACGACGAGGATCTCGCGGAAGCAGTAATGCATCAGCAACTTCCACCAAGTCCAACCGTAGTGCAAATCACCATTCAAAGGACAACGGTACAGCGCACCCGAACGAGAGTGTCACAGTGGAGATTGCGGAAATTAAGACATAGGCTAAAGCACGTGAGCAAGGCCTGTGTAAGCAAATCAGACCGCGGAGAAGCGCCAAAACTGTAACGGATAACTGTTTTGTTAGCGCATTTTCAGTTTGCCTTTAACTGTGAAGCTTACTTTCCACACACATTTATCAACTGCGCCGCAAAAAACAAAGCACAATGGAAAATGCACAACGTATGATTTTAATACTGTACTGTGTGAACCATCCGGCTTCCGATAACTCACCATTCTATAGGGACCATTAATCGATGCAGATGAGTTTCACGAAAGAGCCCAAAACAGTAGAAGCACAATGAACATTTACGCGTAGCAAACTGCAGCAACCGCAAACGATTGTGCACAAAACCAAGTACTTGTGCAAAAAGTATGAATTTTTCTTAAACTATCTAGTCCTAGTCGATATTTGCTACGTGACATATTTAGCTGCTGTGAAACGGAAAAATGTGAATAGTTCTAGTGGTAACGAAAAAGAGCCCAAGAACATGTCCAACGAAATGATAAATGACGTGGAAACAGAAATCTAACTATGGCGCATTGTTTGAAACTACTAGCAGAATGGCGCTGAAAGGTACTGCATTATTTCTATCATTTGGTTCTGTTTTTCTACCGCTCATCTGTCGGTGCTTCAAGCAAACACGAAAAAGACATTTCATAAAACAAAAAAAAACACAAAAAAATATTGCAAATTGAAAGACAAAGTTGAAGGAAAATCTCTCTGTAGTTTACCATTGCAAATGTGCATTTGAAGCTTTCGTTCAACACGCAATTATGACAAAACAAGAGGGAATGTTGATAAAATTAACAAACACGTGTAGGATTGCACCTACATAAGACAATCGAAGAGTGATGAAGAAGGATGTCGAACAAATATCATGATCACGAGAGAGGGGGGAATAGTTTGCCGTGCTACATACAAAACCATCCGTGATAAAAAGAAAGAGAGATAAAGTGAACAAAAACAAAAGTCGTAAAGAATTACATGAGATAGCAACATAATACGAAACAAGTCGCACGACTACTACGCGACCGCTTGCTCGATGCTAAATCGGAGTAAATGCGGTTTAACTATAAACGATTCGATGATCGATAGCCGTTTCTGTGTGGATACTAAATGATGAACCGATCTAGCGCATATGTGATCAGCCCAGAGAGGGAGAGAGAGAGTGATAGAGAGAAAGTGGAAAAGAAAGAGAATGAAAATGAAAGAGCGAGAGAGAGAGAGAGAGAGAGAGAGAGAGAGAGAGAGAGAGAGAAGGAGATGAACAAAACTGATAAAATGTTTGATTAGCGAACGAAATATTACTACACATAAATATATACTAGGTAAGGTTGAAATAACTACTCAGCTGAAAAAAAAACTCTTTGAGATATAATATTTGCTCCTACAAAATGGCATTTAACATTTGTACATGTTCAGTATCGAGCATCAGTGTTGAGATTACACTACTCACCATCGAATGCTTTAAAAAGGATATAAAGAAACGCTTTCTCACCAATAGCGAAACGTTTCTAGAACGTTGTGTAGTGATATAAGTATAGCTTAAAGTTTAAGTTTGTTTCACCTAACACCATACTATGCAATCATGTTCAATCCACATTCTCATCGCTTGTCGGTTAACTGTGGATTATTTATCTACTTGAATGTGCATTTGGCTGTCGCAAAAATACATTTTACATCGAATAACGTCATTTAACGCTAAACGTGCTTTGCTGTTCCGCACCACCACTTATCCCGGCTCCGATCTGCATGGATAGCAGGGATGGTACCGAATTTGTGGAACAAACGAAAACTCATGCGATTCACGAAAAGGAACGCGAAGTCAACCCCATTTCTGTACTAGCTGCTGCTGCGTACGACTGGCAAATATTGGCCGGATTAGAGTGTAACCGAATTCTAGAAACAACTACAAACCATAACTTGCATGTGATATAAGCGGAACGAACGTTTGCTTAGAACTTTCGTTTCGTTAGCTTAGGCAGTAGATGCTAAAATCGTAATCAAAGTCAAATCAAAACAAACCTAAAAAGTCCAAAAAACATTAAAAAAATATTGAAAAACTTAAAAAAAAAAAACAACAAACACACCCATATAATTCTATCACACGAACTGATGATGAGTATTCAGTCAGCAGAATGTAGCGAATTCCTAACCTTTTTAATATCATTTCCCTAAAGCAACTAAGCGTACACACACAATACAATTTTACAAGCAATGCGCTGCCAAATGAAATTAATATATGACAAAAAAAAACAACAACCAAAAAAAAACAATAAAATCGGAAAATGTTTTAAAAATAACATCTCTCACTATTATTGCCTGGATATTGTTGCGGTATCCTTGGAGAAACAAACATTTATTTACTCATAAACACCGCACACCTTGCAGTCACAGATGTATAATCTCTTGAATATTTTTCGTAAAATAGGGGAAGATTTTAGGAAAAATATTCGGAGTATATGCTGCCTATTTTTTACTCTCGATGGTTACACCAAACGTGCAACAAACATCCCAAGGAACCGCACATGCCAAATCACAAGAAGTAAGGAGTAAATGCAATAGATCAAAACAGTGACCGTTGTGTAGTAAACATCGGGAAACTAATTATTGGCCCACAATACAAAAAAAAACGTATCCTTCCGTAATATTGAATACACCTTACCGAGTAGAGTACTATATTTCCATATAACCTATCTAAATCGTAGCGGCATGCATGAGCTTACCGTAAAAAAATCTAATATATTCCAAAGCTTTAACTGAATGAAACAAAGAAAAGTCAAAAGGTACATGTACAACCAAGCATGAATCGTGAGAAATAATCGGACAAATCGATTAGAATGAACGTAGATCCGAGTACACTAATACAAGCCATTCTCTTATAGTAACTGTTGCAACAGTGAAACAATTAATATGCATCGTCCTTACGCACGTACAGGTGATGATATTGGGTGGGCGTACAGCCAACTATACATCGGGCAGTACCATGTTTCCGCGTCATACATTCTCGTCAACCAGCATACGCATCATACGCAGCGTGATGCTCCAAAAGCCCTTTGCCTGCAGTCAGATCCAAACAAAATTAAAAGTAAACAATGAAAAATAATCAAAATGTACTTGACATAATTTTCTCGAGATATACTTATACATACATGTATGAGAGAAAAGGTGAGAAGAGTAGAAACTTACAATTAATAGGACAAGGCTTTATACAAAACAAAATATATTGAAGTATATATATATACAAACACCGTATAAGTTATACATAAACAAAATCTATCTCTTGATCTACTCTTACTGCATTAAGAAATATAAGTAACGTAGTTAAAATGAATGCGCACACTTCAAGCAAAGAAGCGACAACGGTAACACGAGGGTAGTGAAGCAGTTGGGCATAGGCAAAACATATGTAATACAACTACAAAAAAATAAGATGAAATCGCAGGCTTAGAATCTAACAAAACCAGCACATTAGAATAACTGTCGTAGATGGATAGATTTTGGAGGATGTTTAAATTCAACTTATATCTCAATGCAACAAGTGGCGCGCCCGTATCTGCATCGCTCTTGCTGGGGACAGATAGATTACGTTAGCATCAGAACTTAATGCAACATCCACTAGAAACACTTTCTGAGCAAGCAGCAAGGTGCGAACACCACTGAAAACCCAGTATGTTAGTTGAAGAATTGTGTCGCATGCATTTCGACACGGCGCAGCCACTTTTTTGCCACGTACATCCTGTGCAAGAGAACAAGTAAACAACGTTCGGAGCAGTTTGCATCATGTGCTGGATGAAGAAGGACGAATACAAAACAGACACTTGAACTAGCGAAACCAAAAAACGGAATGATGTATAGCAAACCAGTAGTAGTAAATAGGAGATAACCGGTAGAGTTTAGAATAGCAAGCGAATAATTTACGAGTGAAATAAACAACCGAACGTAAAACCTATGCGGCTAGACAAGTAAGCAGTTCCTGAACTACGTAACTTTAGAACTAGCCAAAATGAGACCAACGGTACCAGAAGATCAATGTAGAATTTAAACTGCTGCTCCAATTTGCCGCTTGTTTACGATCGCCGAGTGCGTGTATGTGTTTTTGCTAACTTTTGATGCACAATACACTGGCCTCATGTGGATAACGAACGTCAAAGATCATGTGCGTTTCTTGATGGAAAAAGGTCGCTAAAACGCCCGGTAATTTGAAATTTGGGGAAGAATTTCAAAAGCTAGCTCGCGTTTTGCATGGAAAGGATTTGGCTGGTTTCCACCATGAGCCAGAAGTGAATTCTGATTTTATGCACGGTTTGTGTAGCAGTTGATTGTGTAGCATATCGTAAAGGAATTCGCAAGTATTGTTAGTTTTGTCTCACAGGCGCGCAAAGGTAAATCCTTCGGACAATTCTCATTTACAACAACGCAGCGTAGCCAATAGTGTTGTTTCAGTACTATTTAGATGGATTGTAGTCGTAGAGTGATAGTAGAGTCAGATCAACCTAAACGTAAAACAACAACAAAAAAACATTAGTGAAATAATCATGAAACGACGACAACTGTGTACAACGCTAATCGTGTTTAAGTATTGGTTTTTAATTACATTCTTTTATGTAGCAAACACCGGCAAACAAGTAGCTTAGGCATTAGTAGATGCAGCCAGAAATAAAATTGTATTGGACATTTAATCAAAATGCCTACCATCACACATGTATTTTTGGGGAACTATTTTAAAGGTGCTGTTCCTAGCACCCGCTCGTACTGTCCTATCTCCTATTTATTATACAAGGTGTGTGCTATCTTTCCGAACGGGAATCTGACGTGCAGGAACGATATAAGAAACTCTATTTTCCTAACTGGTTCAATTCTACTTTTCTATTCCGATTTCATCAGAGCTAGTGGCTGCGGTGGAAATATTCGTCTGTGACAGTATGTACCAAGAAAGGGCAACACGACATTCGACACTATTACAACATTGCACGTGCATAACATTTGCATTAAAACGTACATAAACTCTCTCGACAATGTGTCCACCCTCACACATATGCAACAACAACAAAAAAAAACCTTGCGTACACACAGCATATAGGAAAGTTAAACCATTAATCAGCACTAAGCAGACACACACCTACACCAGATCTCTTAATAAGCTGAAAGGCTTAATGCTGAAAGCAATGAAGCTAACTTAAAGGCATAGAAAGCGCGTGCGATAATGTGAAGTGAGCAACGAATAACGCTAACGGCAAAGCTGCACGGAAATGCACAGGAAAACGGAACAGCAGTCGCATTGTAAATCCAAACTGCACACGATGATGACTAACATGCCCATACTTAACATAAGAGCAACAACTCTACTATGAACATGAAAAAAAAAACAAAAGAAAACACGATGAATGAAAAATCTAGCTAAGATGTATCACTTTACAGAACCTAAAATCTTTTAATGAAACTTATTTACTTTACATAAACTAACAAAACCACACAACGAGTGTTTGTTTTTGTAGCATCGCTGAAAATGATGACTTACGTTACGCCACTTGTGTATGTTTTATATAACTTATTTAATTTCCACGTGCTATGGTAGCCCGTGGCGGTCTTGTCCTAGTTTAATCCCCACTTACCTGAAGGTCCCCTATACATTCGCAATAATTTAAGTTTGTTTCTAATGCTCTTTTTACGGTATTAAAACCATTTTAGCGGTAAGAAATGTTTATCAAATAACACGGTCATATTAGAATTATACATAAAAACTAGGAGTTTTTTTCAGCATTACTTACCGGTATTACTTATCAGTACTGTTTCCAAAATTCTTTCGTTTAATAGAAACTGATTTCTATTTTGCAATGTACTTCCTGGATCTATTTGTACGATTTTTTCGCTCTCCAATCTAAAAATTCATCAAACTCTTCCTCATCATCGTCATCGTCGCGATCATCATCGTCGGCTGTTCGGCCCGGTTTGCTCAAAAGATTCGTTCCTCCTTCCGAAAATATGGCTCCCTTCATTGTTTTAACTTGTTCCTTCTTCTTTTCCAAATCCAGCACGCGGGACCAATTGCGAATTTGTTCATCTATCTCCGCTATTTGCCTTTCGGCGGTAGATTCCTCTTGTTCTTCGCTAATTATAGCCATCGAAACATTTGTTGCTTCCTTAATTTCTTTCTGAAACTTTTCCCACTCCTCATCGTTCGGGTCCTTGTATTCCTGATTGCGAGCCTTTGCGTCCATTTTGGGATCGTCGAAAAATCCTTCTGGCAATTTTTCTTCGTCTGGCACTAAACCCGATCCACCCCCGTCGATGATCGCCGCTTCGTCCAAATCCATCGATTCGGCATGCTGTTCACGATGTTTTTCGGGTAACTTAATGTTGACGAGATCCTTACGTATTGAGGAGTGTACGGTGGTGGAAGTGTTTGCCGCAGAACTATCAAAAAAGTCGTCCGGCAATTCGTCCGGAATTACTTTTGACTGTGCCGAATTCTTCAATATTCCTTTTATCTTTTTTACAGGCACTGTGTCAACACCAGCCTGTGCATCGCCGGATCGTTTCAATGGTGCTGCGGGTCTGGCAGGCTCACTGCTCTTTTCTACGGAAGTTTCCTTGAGCCGTTTGGCTAATTCAATGTTTTCCTTGTGCTGTTTCGAGTTAAGGTGTACTTTCCAAACAGCCGCAGATCGTACCACCGATCGGCAAAGAACGCACATCAACTGTCCTGCATCATTATACGTATATAGATAAAGTTATCAGTTAAGGAATATACTTCGTGCAGCACGTATTTAGTATGTATTTATGTATGAGCTTTGGAAAAGGATATTTTGCAAGCGGTGAATCAATTCGGTTCGAATCGCCGACTGGTTGTTGCTGCTGTTTCGACGCCTTCGTTTCGCTCATTATACGTCGCAGTTCTTGCTGCGAGTATTTCTTTTTGGACAACTTAAAAGCCGCAGACATTTTTGGAACTTTACCACTAATTCAGGACTTTTAAAATCAAGACCGTCGAAGATCGTATTGTCACTGGCGTTTATTTATCAACAACGTTTGACAACTTTGCAGCGGTAGAAATGCACAGAGATACGCTCATGGTTGTGTTGTTTGACGTGAGCGGCATAAAAAATCTCCATCTAAAATGCTATTTCCCCAAGGCTATAAACCTTGGTCAATAATTATAGATTCTCATAAAGAAGTCGTTGTTGAGCAAACATAGAGATAAAAAATGATGTAGAATTATTGGATTGGACTAGTTTACAATTGTTCTGGCCCTAAGTTCATATGTGCAGAAAAAACAATAATTCTTGAAATTCCATCCTTGTACACACCTTGCTGCAATGTTGTGACGGTTCCAGTTGTCTGTCAAAGAGCTGAGAAAGTGTGGTTGTCGTGTTTACGGACTGATTTCGTTCGTTCTTTCGCCGGGAGATTTCATTACATTACACAGTTTTTCAAGCACTTTTCCACAACAGAACGCAATGGCTGACCCCGAAGCAGTGAACGGTGTAGAAGATGCGACCGACAAAAAACAAAAGAAATCCTCCAAACACGACGGTGGTGCGGCAGATTTGGAACGAGTGACGGATTACGCCGAGGAAAAGGAGATCACATCGCACAATTTGTGTTCCAACGTAAGTCGATCGTTTGTTTGCCCGGACTTCGCTTGTCCGCAACTTCTAAATCACTCATTTTATTCGTTCCTTTCCACAGGCTGCAAATTTGTTTGAAGATAAACGTAACAAGGAAAATGAAGAAAAGCTTGCCATGGAACGGGAACTACAGAAAGTTCACGTCAAAAAGGAGGACATAGAACTAATAGTGAGTAATGCATGATATGAATTGACAATACGCTTATGAATTTTGCATTCGGATGTCTGTAGATCCGTGAAATGGAGATTACCCGAAGCAAAGCGGAGCAAACTCTGCGTGTCCATCGGGGCGATGTCGTAGCTGCTTTGGAAGCCCTTACAAACTAGAAAACTGCCAACAATCAGTGTTCCTTTGGTGTGAATCGATGAAAACGGTAATAAAAGGACCACGGAGTATCTTGAATCCTCGATGGAAGTAATTCCTTTTATAAAATCAAAAGTAACTAGCATCATAATACTTTACAACGTTTCTGTAAAAAAGCCCCAACGGAGTTAGTAAATCGGCTCGGTTAGGGGTATTTCTTACATGTAGACCGTCTTATCATTGCTACTGACTAGGGGAATATCATAACACCCATCCTTGGAACGTTCATCAGTTTCTTCGCTGCTTGGAGACTGATTTATGATTTGTGGCGGCGATGTGACAACTTTGTCTGGCTCGAATCCATGGTTCGTTATGCCCTGAACGCTACCCGAGCTGCGATCATTCGTCCCATCGGTAGATCGTGAATGCTCAGTTGTGTTAGTCGAAGGAATATCGATGACGGCAATGCCACTTACGACGGGCACATCGGATTGCTCTTGCGTGTAAGGTGGTGGATTTTCGGCTAACGAAACCTGATGAAATGGGTTAAATATAATAATAACACGTGATCATCTTACAGTTGAAAAATGTGCATTCACATGCGACACTATACCGTATCACCATCGTATGCGGGAGGCGGGCCATCGATTGGTGTAGCATTGCGTTGCTCAATATTATCGGTCGATGTGCTTTGCTGACTTGTCTGCCGTTCGGTTTGTCTCTGCTGGTACTCATAATTGTGCCTCGTTTCGTATTTCGGCGGACGATCTCGTAAGCGCCTGATGACGCGCTGTTGTATCGATGATAACGATACACGACTGACTACTGATTGGCGGAATTCGCTCTCAAGTACTTGATTATTGCGCCTGCAAAGAAAGGTTTGCAAGAGGATGGTTATTGAAGCACATGTTACGCAATTGTTATTAAACAAGCAAAATTGTTCGCAAACAATAATAGGCGGCCTTTTTCATACCTTAAACGATTACGAAGGGTTTTGTACAGCAGAAAACTTAGGGAAATCACACCAAGTACCATAGCGGTGGCTAGCGCTACTTGAGCAGCGGTCAAGAAAAACAAAGATTCCTGGCTGCTGCAAATGAACATGAATGCACGAATTAAATTCTGTTCACCGTCGATGTGGCGTGCTCTCCCAATTCACACAAAAAATACAACAAATTAACCGATCACTAACCACCACATCACTAACCACGGTAAAGCGCACCGATATCCCATTCTTACATGCAATTTCCATTACTATCCAATGAACATCTCTGGCAAACGGCACGATAACAGGTAAGTGCATCGCTGATACAGCAGCCCCGACAGTGCTGTCCTTCGCCCGGACAAGGCAAACATTCGAATGATCCTACATTTTCAAAGTGTGGTTTACACTCGCAGTAACTCTCTTCCCTGCACACTTCAGTTTCTGGATTGCAAGTTGTTCCGCCACATTCAGTAAAGGTATCAGTTAGCGCTGCGATCAGACAAAGGAAACGTACAATAAAAGTATTATTAATATAGCACACAGGAAAAAGACAAACGCCACACACTTGCAACCGTCGAGCCTTTGTTAGGAACGGTAACAAATCATGCTGCGTGTACGATGGTTCACATACCTGCGAGAAGCGTGCTCGAAGTGGTTGTGCAGTGGAAAGCTGGAAGCCACCCCAGACAAACAATCAGCCACAAGTGTGCTACCCTAGTGTTGCCCATTCCAGATTGTTGGTAAACAAGATCAACATTTTCTGTGGCAATAGTAATCGATGTAAAGGGAACAAATTAGAACGACTCACAATAGCAGGAAAATGTTACGTTCAGTGTACAGAGTGTTAGATTCGGCAGTGTAATCGAGCGATGGTCACGATCAAAGCTATACGAGTTTCGATAAAACGAGCACAATTGCGGTGAATTGCACCGGCATATCGATGTATTGCGTTAGCCCCTGGGTCTCTTATCATAATTACGTACTTGGTTTCCAGATTGAAAGAGATAGTACACAACCGTACGTAATGGAAACGAGTATTATCGGTTGCAATCCAAAATAGAGCCTACCAAGAGGGTTACAATTGTACACTACGATTCACACTTAGACCGGCTTACTTCCACCGTTTCCATAGATCGTGATCCTTTATGACGAGTACGAGCACAGTACGGAACAAGGCAACTCACTAACTACGTAAAGTCGGAATTCAAAACCCCGACTCAAATATGCTACACAACTCGTACGAGGTGAAACGGTGGACTAACTGGGAAGTAATGTTTATCGAAAAGCGCTAACGTTGCTATCGCCTTTCGTGTACGTTAGTGATGATGATGGGGCATAGTATCAATATCTTGGGTGAAGATAGTAACATGTCGCTTATCAGCAGGCTCCTTTCTTCCGCACCTACAGACACGTTGGGGCGCACTGTTTCTTCCAGCGTTGAATGACGATAAAGTACCCCAGCCACATCTACCCCATCTCCGGGATTGCCCCAATGGCTTGGTGTTTGGCAGGAAGTGTTTCAATACATAATAAGGGAAATGTTGACATTATATTACCACACCATACACTGCATTTGAAGAATTGTTTTTAAAGTAAGTATCTGATTGAATAACTCATCCATGACTTAAAATAAATTGGCGTTCCTTTCTATTACTACACGGTACGAGTAATTGTTAGACAAAAATGGAAAACATATTCATTTGTTGCACCGCGAGATATTCTAGAAGATTTCACACTATTGCACTCTACACTAGGGTAGGGTTTGAAACCTCTTGAAGGTCCCACACTTGATTGAGGGATGTTTAAACAGGGCCGGTCATTTTGCCTCTGGATCTTTACAGACTTAAAACAAAAATTAAGGCATTCTCGAAACGAATTTAATGGTAACCTATTCACGCTACGCCATAAGGAGCACGATTATTATGGACCCCCTACAACGAACTCTGCATAGAGTAGGAAAATAGGCAACAATAGCCTTTAAACAACAAGCTGTTGTTCTTGCCAATCCAAACATGGACCTCTTAGCTTTACAAGGAATTCATTGGCTGAGAACCGATATGCACAACAGGAGTGCACAAAAACCATTGACCAGTGCTTCAGGCATGACCTTAATATGGTAGGGAACATTGGTACTGCCAACACGTTTTTAGTAACAGTCTACATGAGCACAGCAACGATTAGAATAAGATGGACCTGCTGAGCAGTCAAAGACAACCCAGCTTGTTAAACGTTGGAACATATTGAGGGACCAACATAGAATCCGATCACTACTTGGTTGCCACATTCATATGTCTCTGAAACATGAACTTTGTACAACATTGAGAAAACTCATTTTTGATCCCGCATGACAACGATTTAGGCTCGCCAGACACCGGTGGACTGGTAATGTGATTAAAATTATACCGAAAGACCCATCCCTTAAAGTGCTTTTAAGTTCCAGTCTCTACGACTCGATATTAAATCGGCACTGACGTCGAAACTATTTGTGACTTCATTTCCATTTTCCCGCCATTTACTTAATGAATGCTCATGACCACCACGTGACGTACCACGTGAAGGCGTAGGATTTGTAGTAAAACAATGATGTGACAAAACATGACTTAATTTGAAAGTCAAGTCCGTAATAGCCTCCATACAAGAGTTATTCTACAATATTCTTATACTGTTTCTATTTCCATGATTTTACCTATCGTGCCTGTCCAAACAGTTGCATGTTTGAGATAACAATTGAGTCTTGTTTTTAAAAACTCCATTCGTTTTTACAATAGTTTTAATAGTCTCTCTTAAAAGGCTTATGTTTTTTAAAGGACTCCATTGCAATTGTGTCCTGTCTTCGTCTAAATGTATAATTCTAACAAGAAATTTTAGTTCGTCGTCCTATTAACATATAACAACGGATATGATTATGCTCTGGAGTAAAAAAAAACATAGATCGCTCCGGCTACATTATTTAAGTAAAATTTTGATAAAGACAAAAAAGGAAAACAGATTAACTAGTAAAAAATGGTAAAAATATAAAAACGTGCAGCACGTTCCATGCTTTATCAAATGTGGGCAGATTCAAACGAAATCGAATGAAACGTCAAGTGCAGATGACAATAAATTCGTTTAGACGGAATGGTGCACTTCGTAGCTCGACCACCCTGTGTTTCAATCTGGCCATACAGAAAAAAACTAGCACGAGGCACACCGACGGTTTTCAACAACACTTGATTGATGACAAGCTTCGAAAAGATCGTCGTCCGTAACCATAGCGAAGGAAAGTATGTTTTCTCGATTCCGCGAAGTGCTGGGATAATCCGTAACGCGTAGCATAGACTTTCCCTGCCGTAGATTCCACGGGTCAAGGGAACGAACGGTGCAAATAGGTGATTATTTAAGATTTTTCTATGAAATGGTAATGCAAAGTGCGGCGATTCGAAGAGAAAACAGCAGGAATCGTGGTATGCGTAGCGGAGTGAGGCTCTACGATGTGTTTAGGTAAAGCGTGAAAGCAATGATTTACAATTGATTCAGATTGTTTTTCGTTTGAGTCATCGATAGTATCGTGCTAATAGTTTACAGTGAAGCGTATGTGTTACGGTATCCTAGAACAGACAATCAAAGAAAGCTGTGTTATTATTGAGACCTTCGACGCACACACCAGTGTGTATTCTGTGATGCTGCCATGGAAGTCCACTGGAAACCAATATTTCATCGGATATGCTTTGTTTCGCTTTGAATTCCAGAGCATTGCACTGACTTTCATTAGTTTGTTCCCGTTTTCAGCGTTGTTGCCTATGCTCTCCGTGCCGCGTTACCTCGCGGATTTGTACGCATAGAGTAATACAGGCATGGTCCACGGTTTGTACGGGCCGATCGGAAGACGGCTGTTGCTCCGATAGAAAAATCTCTCCAAACTTTGCTCACATTGCTATCGTAATGCTTCGGCACCTTTCTCTTTGTGGATTAGCTTCGATAGAGAAGCAGGTGGAAGTGCACGGCCCACTCGACCGCCGCTCGCT
The DNA here is from genome assembly GCF_943734755.1 of Anopheles moucheti. Taxonomy (NCBI): domain Eukaryota; kingdom Metazoa; phylum Arthropoda; class Insecta; order Diptera; family Culicidae; genus Anopheles; species Anopheles moucheti. The sequence continues at coordinate 58,877,526 of NC_069140.1, forward strand.
AACCAGCTCGCCCACCTGCCCGCCACATCCGTGTCCGACAGCACAACTATCGATATCGCGCATAGGGAACATTAATGCATTTCCAAATAGGAAGGAAGAGTGAGAGAAAGAGGCCCAGCTGGCTGCGAGATGTGGAGCAACCGCGAACGATGTCGCAAGGAGAAATCGTTTGTTTTTCTTTTCCATAGTGAGAATGCGGTGAAAACTGTGGGAAGTTCATACACCGTGTACTGAAGGAAATCCGCAACGTGAGATGGTAGTTGTGCTGTGCGTGTTGTGTCGTATTACTAGGAGGCTGTGGATGTGTGTGCGAAAGTAAATGTTTACCAAACAGTGTTTCATTTACGTTTTCTGCAATCGACACAGCTGGCCGGCTGGAAGCCTGCAGTATGCATTCACCGGTGATTATTACTGTGAACGGAGAACTTTTCACTTCGTGGACGATAAATGTAGTGAACAAACCTTTAAAATGTAATCGTGCGTGCGTACTGTTTCCGAAGTGTCCCATTTCTAGCAGTTGTCCCGTATGCAGTTGGCGTTGAGAATTGTGCACCGTACTCCACAGCCATTAGTAGTGATTATGCTTGCATTTTGTTGTATTACACTTCCTATTGTAAGTTGTTTAATTGTTGATCTTATGCTCCATGCAGGTATGCGTGCAGAGATGAAACAAAATGTACGTGATTTAAGTGCGATCCAGAATCATATTGAATTGAGTCATTGGCCTACATGCAAGTGTTCGTAAAATAGGCAAAAGTTAACATTGAATACCTTGTGTCGGTGAAGAAAGCTGAGCGATCGTCGCATTCGGCCCACACATACTAGGGGGTCTCGATCGCAAGATTAACGTCCAAGGATTTTTTTCCTGCCTTGTTTAGTGTTTCCAGTTTTATGTGCGACGCTAAACCCCAGGGCCGGTAAATTAATCGCCTGGCACAACAATGCTGCTCCAAACGTTGGGATATGACGCATTCTGGTTATATTCGATTTCGGCCGTAGTTATGGTCAGCATGATCACCACTATACTATCCTGCCTCTGTTGTCGACGTAAACAAGAGATCAAGTAAGTGTTTCTTTTCGCTTTACGCTTATACGATTAGTTAGTCATTGTGGTTTGCTTTGATAACTGGCGTGCATGTACAGTGTAAACCTAGGTGTAATTATCCATATGTTTACATCATTAAATCACCAAAGTCATTAAATTAATTCTCCATTTCAAGTTGCATAGCTGTGTGTGAAATGATGTGTAGTATTTGGTAGTATGGGTTGAATTTAAAGCAAAAGAGAAACAAACTTCGGCAAGCGAACAGGTTAAAGGTGCTGGGAATGTATCATCATTCTGTTGCAGTTCATGGTGTTCTGGGGTCTAGTATGTAAAACGAGAAATTTATATAAAAATTATTTACCAGATTTCTAGCCCACTCATCGTGTTTATGTAAATCCATGCATGACATCATCATGGAGACATAGTCATGGTTGCAATAATTGTAACTGAGCTCAATAGTGTAAGCTATGTCAACGTTACCGTCATGACCTTTTAACTGTTACTCTTCACTCAACTCAACCTGTCATTGGCATCCGTACAATATTATAACTCACTTAGCAATAGAAACATAACTCGTAGATAGCGCAAAAAAGACCTAAATTTGCTTAGAACATTTAACGCAAACAAATTAGAACGCCTCGCCGTTATTTTCACTTCTCATGACACCATCTTGTCTTTTGCAAAAGCTTTGCTGTTATGGCATTGCTTTGCTTATATTAAAACATTATATTCTTAATTGGAATAGCTTTGTACACAATTGTTTTTTTTTCTTTTTTTCTTTTTCTTTCTCTGTCACTGTTTGATGTTTGCTGGATGTTGTGTGCGTGTGTTTATGAATTATTATTTACGTGTGCTTGCATCTGACCTTAACATACGAATGGTCGGGATCACAACCAAACTTTTTTCAAAAAACCCCATACACCCGACCGTATTTTTGCTGCTGTTGTTCCTGCTGCGTCGCGATTATTTTAGAAATGATCTTCTTGGACTAGAAGGTAATGTAAAACTCACAAATCCAGAGGACACTTTGTTATCTTCGGGTTCGACCGGTGCAATCAATGCGCAGGCGAACAATGGTAATGGTGCACCCGGAATAAACACGGCAAATGCATCGAATCTACGTCCAGCCAGTGTTGCCGGTGGGTTTGGTTCTGATACCGAAAGCAGCAGCAAGAGGTTTGTCAAATTTTCTTATTTTAATCTAGGAATTTCATTCAGAGGAACCATCGCTAGCAAATGACGGTAAAATGATCTCCAGAATCGAGATTCACGGTATAATGTGTTTTGTTTTTCATTTCATTCTCTTTTCCAAAACAACAATGGTAGAACTTCAAATGCTCCGCATCGAAGCTTGCCTGATATACCAATAGCTGAACCGGCGGGTGATAATAATTCGGAACTGTACGCTACTGTTGGAGACAAAGTCCAGGACTTGCCGCAAGGGAGGAGTCGTAAGTAATTTTGCTGATAATTACATTCTAGTACAATGCTATTCTTGCATAAACGGTTTTTTTTTCTTTTTTAGCATCCGCTAGCTTGAAAAAACAAACCAGCGTCTCTCAGCACAGTTCAATTAGTCAGGCGGATGATATAAGTTCTCCTTATGCTCGAGTCAGATCACCTCCCCATGCGTATGACAAATTACGTCGCATGGAACATCCGTATGCGCAAGTAGTGCAGCCCGGATCAGCAATCGGCAGTACTGTATTTGAGGCAGGAACCGGCGGAACATCCGGGACAGCGAATCGTTCAAAGCCGCGGGACGGCGATGATGATGACGACGAAGACGATGATGATGACGAGCTGATGAGCCCCATTTCTCGCCGTGAATCTGCTCAAAACATAGAAGATCGAGAAACTTCAACCGTGGTAAGCCTTTATGATGGGCCTGCCAAAATTTTCTTCACTATTGGCATTGCAATAATGATCTACAACGGTATTAACTTGCTAACAAAACATATAATATGCTCTCTCTTCAGGATATTCCGGCTGCGTCTGCGATCGCTGGACGTGTTTCTGCTAGTCAAGACTTACCATACATGACCCCTCCGATAGTTCAACCATCTTCACAACATTTTAGCGGAGATTCACAAGATTCCTCAAGTGAGTATGGTGTTATGATGGATTCAAGGGTGTGTTATAGCATATGCTAATGAACGTTCGTATTCCTCCCACGACCAGAGGGTTACACAAGCATAAGCGTACGAGAACCTTTGGCAAATTTAATGCCACAAAATATGCCGAACCAAACGACAGCCAAACGAAGACAGATATTGGGCGACTCGCACTATGCTACTGTGTCAGACGATTCGGATGAAATGTATGCCGCGATCGATGATCCTGGTAATCAAGGCGATCTGTACACCAGCGGATCGGAAACGTATGCCCAAATTCAACCTCCCAATGCGATGACCGTGTCGGTGGAAATAAATACGGGTGCGTCAAGCAGACCACAACCACCATCAGTGCAGGCGCTACATGCAACCGTGAATGATGCGCTTGATTCTGGGGTTAGTTCCAGTAGCAACAAAACGAATTCCACTGCTCCGAATCGGCTCAGCAATCATAGCAACATGGTAACGTCAGGTGATGAGCACATGCATGGACTTCCATCACATTTGGTTCCATCTACGGCTACCGGCGAGGGTGGAGGCTTAAGGGCACAAACCTTTGTTCAGCATTCACGTCAGGCATCATCTTCGAGCTGCACCAGCTCGGTAGGAAATTTGGGCTCTCCGAAACCAGAGAAACGACAGGCAAACAGCCCATTACCTCCAACGCCAAAAACATTAAAACATCAGGCAAATAATTTCTTCAGCACTTCGAATCAATCGATGATCGGGTCCGGAAGTGTAGCATCATCGAGTACTACGACTGCAACCTCCGGACGGAACTCTGTTGCTTCTGTGATCGAATGTAGCGGTGCTGGTGCAGCCACATCGAATAGAGAAAACATTGGAAACAAGCCTGGTGCCGATAATGACAGTACAATGCTACCGAACGGTTCTTTAGTTAGTGGAAAACAAAAGAAAAGTCCGTCTAAAGATTTGGAAGGAATGTACGCCAAGGTATGTTCCTCAACAAATGTTTTTAAATTTTTAAAGTCTGTAAATTGTTAAAACAAACGTCTTAAAATGGTCGTGAGAGACATACCATAATGCATTAACATTTAAAATTTAAGTACTATATGCCAAATTGTAAGAGTAATATTTATCATAAATCCATATTTCCTTAGACGCAATACTGTGAAATTTAATGACTATGTAGTCCTCTTTTAACCAACTTTCGTTAACCGAAGCAATACTAATCGTTTCGGTTTTTCTATCGTAGGTAATGAAAAAGAATAAACTATCGAAAGTACCATCGCAAAATTCGTCACCCGTACCGCTGCGGAAAGATGGGTCCCTTGATGCGCAGCATCTGAGGCAACAGTTGCTGTCAGATTCGGATATGGCACAGCTTAACGGTAGCGGCTCGCTGCACGGAGGTTCTCCAAGCAGAAATTTGATCGCAGCACAACGTAATAGCACCGGTAATTGCCAAAGCAAGGATCCCGGCTATGAAACTATTCCCGGTGATAATGTAAAGAGTGGCATGGAAGCGGCACGCAAATCAGCCGATTATGCGCAGATTCAGAAGTTGCATCGCAACCATACTGCTGGAAGTGGAGGAGCAACAGTAACGAATGTTTTGCTAGTAAGTGGTGAATCAAACCCACTTCGTGCGGTAGTAGCGCAAGGTATTGAAAAAGTGTCTCTCGGTTCGCTGGAAATATGTCACGGTATTGACGAGCATTATGAACGATCTTTTACAGCGGACACCGAACCGGGGTACGAAAGTTTGCCAGATACGCGTGGAAGCATCAACGACCCCGGATACGAGACGCTGAATCGTGGTTCAAATCGCACAGAATCGGACTCGGATCCAAACTACGAAATATTGCGTCCGACCGGTAGTAAACCAGCAGGTACGACTCATCCTGCTGACTTCAACAAGCTGAGAGGAGGAAGTACCGGTGACACAAATCGTGACAGTGATGGCTACAGTAGCATACGTGACACAGCAAAGACAGTTCAATCAACAGTGAAAAACGGCGCAAGAAATCGTTTGGATTTTGGAACACGTAGTGGAGGAGCTGGGGCAGCGGAGGATGAAGATACAGACAGCAGTACCCCCGGGTACAGTAGTATCAAAGAGAAGGACGACTACGATCCTGGCTATAGCGTGATTTCGGAGCGAAAAAATCCTCCACCGGGTCACGATTACGCAAGCATAACAGAAGAAGCAAAAAAACGCAAACCAAATATTAACAACAACCTGGAACCAGACGACGAGTCGGATATATACTCTAGCATACCTCATACAGCGTCCGGCACGCTGACTTTACCTTCACCATCGGCAGCAATCGTAATGGGAGGTTCAAGTTTGGGTGCCAGTCCACCCGGTTGCGTGGGCGCACCTATGGAGGCCGATCGAACTAGTGCTGGGGCGGTTATGGGTACGCTTTCATCATCACCGGGATATTCCAGCATATCGGAAACGCGCACAACTCCCTCGTCAACGGATGGCGATGGTGACGGCAGTACCAGCTCTCCGGATCAATTGATTGGATATAGTAAGCACAACAGCAACACCAACACCACGGTAACCACCAACAACAGCCTAAGTCGAATATCGAGCAACTACGAGTCACTCACCGGGAGTGAATCAGACCCTAACTATGAATCGGTAAAATATCTCAATGTAAAGGAAAATCCTTACGAAAGGCTCCACAACGAGGGTGTTGGGGGAGCTGGAGGCAGCGTTAGCGGCGGTGTAGAATGTGTACCTAAATCATTAACGAATGATTCACTAACTACGGATTCTGATACAGCAACTCCGACACCGGGCACGCAAACGTTAACTCCGGCAGGGATCCCGAATGTCCGTAGAGCGATGGGTACACCGGATAGCGATGGAATGGCACCCGCTGTAGGTGATTACTTTCAAGTGTAAATGATTTTCCCCATCCGTTGCTCCTCAACCGACCCATTGAGCGCGTATTCGTTGAAAAGTGATTATTTTATCTCTGACATACAGCTTTGATCTATTTATATACATATACATATATATTTTTAAAAAGCTAATTGTTATGGCCGCTTGTTACATGTGAAACGATTGACTAATGCTCGCCGCTACTGGACGGCAACATTTGCCATTGGTTGCTGCGGAGCAGAACAGGGCTTGTTTGCGATTACGATATTACTTACTCCATTCTAAGGTTTAAAATCATGAACACACTTGAACGACGGTTGTTGTTATTTTTTGCATTGTAATTATAACAACTGCATCTAACAAACACACTGTATTGTGCCTGTTTGTAGAACAACAATTGAGCCGGGAAATTTGTTAGCCTGTGTATTGTATTTCCGTTTAATGTCTCACTGCAGTTACATCGTTCTTGGTGGTGGAAATCTCCGTTGGCTGCATATTGCGTACATTGATGTAGTTTATGCAAATGAGACAAATCGGAATCCATCCTTGTACCAGCACAATGCTCTGCACAACTTTAAACCAAGGTAATATAGATAGATACGAAAAAGAACAACAACAAAAGCGATAGAAACAAAAACAAGTTGTTGGACAGCATAAAACGAAATAATGAAAATGAAATGTGTAAGACTATACACCGACCGACGATTATTAAATTAATACATTGGACTGATCGGGAAAGATCCCTAGTAAGTATCCCACCATATATGGACAAGAGGAATAATGAAGCAAGCTTCGTACGCGTATTGAAGAGATTGAAATGAAAAGAAAAGGTAGCATCGTACTGCACAACAAGCAGTACATCCTGATCGTTCATGTGATTTACATATACAATCCACGAGAAGAATCTTTAGGGCGAACAAACAAACAAAAAAATCCCCCAAAGCCCCAACAACGAATGCTTAATGTCGTGCTTGAGCCTATTAAAATTGGCTTAATAATCTCAATTTTTCATTTCTTAGCACTTGTGTACAATGAAGAAAGTAATCTGGTTTTGTTTTGTGGAAAATGCTCTTTTGTGTGTTTTTGAAAAAAACTTCTGTTTGCCGTAAAATAATGGCACAGTTTTAGTACCGGATCAGTACTATGCGTATTTTACTATGTCTATTTGTCTAAACATGCAGTTCAATTGTACATATAATACGTGCTTCCTAATGTTCACCGTACCTTAACATTATACCGCTCCTAATGAAAGTATTGTTTACCAATATGAAGATCAACAGTTAAGATTTATTATATTTACGCTTGTTTTTTGTTTGTTTGTTTTATTTTAAATCCAGTCTTCTAAGTTGGTATTTATGTTTTGTGTATTGTTTTATTATGTAGTACTTCTTTTCGATCAGCATTAATTATTATTGATTGTTGGAATTGTTGCAAAGCTTTATTTTATTTATATGTGGCTAGGCTCTAATACCCCAAACAGCAAGTTGGCACAGTAATAGAACCAAGAGAAACTCAACCGACTCAAGCAAATAGAGTGAGAAATAATCGAGCCAAACCTTACACAGATAAATTGTGCGAGCAGGATGCAAAATCGTATCGTGTTGGTAATATTATATTTATTACTTGTTTTAGTTCATTCATCGTTTAGCTAACCTAACAAGTTTTGCGTGTTCTGTATGCATCTTGTTCTATGTAACATTCCCGTTTTTCTAATGGTGTAAAATGCCAATCTGAATCTTTATACAACAGTAAGGAGAAAAACAAAATTGATAAGGCTTACAAGCGAAGGATCTAGCAAATATTGCAGCGTATTGCAGTGAAAATTATACATGTAAGACTTAATGAAAACAAAAAAAAAGAATGTTTAAATCTTAACATGAAAAAATAGAAAGCAATTTAAAAGTTCTTATACAAAACGTTACTGAAACTGGAAAACGAAACTTTACGAGTGACATTTATAATCATTTGAACAAGTATGTGCGAACAAACAACAAAAATGAAATTCGAAGATCTAATTAAATTAAATACTTACGGAAATGCCATTCACGTGTTCTTTTTTATTTGGAAAAACAAAACCGGTGAGTGAGTGATGACGAGGCGGATGAGGGGATGATCATTGTAGTGAACAATCATGTTTTCATAGTGGATAATTCACAATTTGTGATATTTTTAGAGGCTTCCGATTTTGTTTAGTTCGTCTGGTGGTTCATGTCTGGATAACAGTATAATTTACATGCTACAGTTACATCATTCACTTTCCCTTTTTAATGTAGATAATTTTGTTTTTTATTATTCATCTATTCGTTTCATAAAACACACGTGTTTTCTTACTTCCCTTCGCACACCCTTCCCGAACGGTGTCTTTTACAATGAAGATATTTTTGATCATTTTGTATACCAATAAATGAAATTTAACTCACACATGGTGGCTCCGAACCGAACGACAATCACAAGAAACACCAATGGTATAGAATTCTTTCGGTTCCCATTAGCTGAATGGTACATGTCTCACTTTTCTCTCTTTCTTTCTGTCTATGTCTCATCCATTTATCATTCGTTGACCTGAGCATTGGAATGGCTGCAATTTGACGATCGTACCATAAACTACTATTCTCCTAAAGGTGAATCATCTTCTTCCTTCTAGGAAACGATGTTCTACGATGAAAAAAAAAAGAAATGACCATCGAATGTACCGCTATGTGAAGAATCAATGTTACCGTCACGCGAAGTACACGTGTTGTCAGTCATTTTCGCATCTAACTCCGTTCCTAACAAAAATATTGATAATTTTCTCTCGCCACACACGAGCGAGGGAATGTTGATTCGATTAGGACGATCGTCGGCAATGCTACGGAAACATCATCCAGCACATCCATAAATTGACGAATGATAAGCAACGAACCTCATTGCCTTCGAAGCTCTTCCGTCCGTATTGTAGATGCCTCAGATCGCTTTCCGGCGCTTTAAAACTACAGCTCATCGTGCGTTTCTTTGGGACCGTTCGATTGATCGTCTAGATAGAAACAAGCGGCTGGCGTTTGCATACGATACTCGTATTCGCACCTGTTCGGCTCCGCGACGGATAGAACTCTGGTATCGAGTCCACACTCTAGATGAACCAAGGTGGATCGTTGAGGACCGTTCCAGCAAGGTGCTCCGTTCGAGTAAATCATTGCGCTGTAATCTCCCGGTCCGTTCCATCGGTCCCAGGTTCCCAATCTAGAAGGAAGAGCACATAATTCAATTAAAATAGCACGATTTTGAGATATCAAGAAATTCAAATTACCTCGTCTCAGCCCCACCATTACGTGGCTGTTGGCTTGCCTTGTCAAACGGACACAGTTTGTACACGTATTCCCTATCCTCAAAGTTGAAACACTCCCCATTCAGGGCGGCAAATTCTTCCTCCTTACCGTAATCTTTGTCCAACAGTTCTTTTATGCTGCGAATTTCCTGTTCCATTTCACGCACGTGACGATCAGCTTCCGTGTACTGATTACGTGCTTCATTTGCCTTGTTGATCAAATCCTGCGTGACGGGATCATACTCGATGGGTGGTTTTTCAGCACCCCGTGCCGCTTCAATCTCTCCCTCACCCACATCCTCCCCTTCATCTTCTTCGTGCTCATCGAGCGTTTCATCGTCCTCCTCATCCGCGTTGTGTGGTTGATATTCCTCATCCCCGTACGAGTTATCTTTCACCGTTGGGTCGCTGGGTTCGCTTCCCTCCAGATCGTATGCTTCGGAGTTCTGTAGCTCCGCTTCTTCAGTTTCTTCAAGCACCTCCTCCTCGCCATGCTCTTCGCTCGGTGGTTTAAATAGTCCGGAATCCATCATAAGAAACGGTTTGATGCGCGGCCAGCATAGCGTTACGAAAGTTTCAAAATCCACCTGATCCCGTTCATCTAGGAAGAAGCGTGCCTCATCTTCCGTTACCGCACCGTCCCGATTGCGATCGAATACGATTCGCGTTTGCAGTTCGACAAGCTCGAGCATTTGATTCTGGTTAGAATCGTACTTTCGGAACGTTTCTTCGGCTTCATCTCGATTGTTCACTGCTTCCGTTTCTTCTTTCAGTTTTTTAGCTTCTTCCTCGCGGTCACGATACATCTTGAGAGCCGCATTTTCCAACTCTTCCGCTTCACCTTTAAGTGTTGCCTTTTCCTGCTTCAGTGCTTCAGCCTCGGCACGGTTTTTGTCGAGATCAGCAAGCCGGGTACGCTGTTCATCCTTCAAAGCTTTCCCTCGTTGGCTCATCTCAAGCCGAAGCTGGTTACCCGTCTTCAGCATCTCGCTACGCTGTTTCTCACGCATTCGATCCTCTTTCCCGAGCTCGCTGCACGTGTTAACACAGTTGGCCTGTGAAGCATACTCATCGGATGCATCGCAGCAATCACAGATACCATCGTTTACCCTCGAGCTTGGGATACTCAGTGGTTTGTAGCCGGCATTAGTGCAATGAAAAGACCCGCCTGGGCATGCGGCCGTCCCCGGTTCATCGCTACCGTCGTCACAATCGCAATAATCATCGTTGATGCGTTCTCGGTGTATCACCTTTTTTCCATCAAGACAAACGAACTGACCACTTCCAGCACGATCCTCATATAAGCTAGCCTGCGGTATAGAAACACCTCGAGGACGGGGCAGTTCGGTGAGTACCAGTATGCAGAAATTACAAATCGTTGCCAACAGCAGCAACCAGGTACCGCTACACAGTTTGGGGGACATTTTTATTCCTAAGCGTTCGTTACGTTCTAAGTCAGTGTACCACCTAGAAATAAAAACTCATTCAATACCGTATAGAATTATTCGAACGTTTGTTTGCTTACTTGTCCCAAGTGGAAAGGAAAATCCGGCTCGTTGTATCAAATATTTCACCCTGAACTTTTCTTCCTGAACTAGTTGGAAATAGCCGTATCGTCCCTTTTCTGTCACTTTGACAGCGCTGGCTCTTCGTCGATTACAGTGGCTCTGAGACCAACTTACGGCTGGAACGAAGCGTTTGCTTGGCGTTTTATTGAAAATCGAAGAGTAGGGACACGTAAATCTAATTCTTTACTGGATACCACTAGGATTATATATTATGTAGGAAATACTTTCCCTGGAACCATTCCGAGATCGAGTTAACCATTATAAGTTTAAATCTAGATAAGGGATTGTACTTCGTTAGTCGTTAATATGTCGAGTTTTTAACACTACGTACGAACAGTATGCTCGAATTGCCCGATATTCAACACTACAGTGTAGTACGGAAACATGCAATTTAATTCATAAACTCACAGTAATAATGCAAGACAGAAGGTTTTCAACATAGGATAACAAAATCATACCATTTATTCGTAGCAATCCTGTCAATGTGGCCTGCTGTGTTTGCACAGAGAAGTAGAATGTACACCTTTCACGTTCACATTGCCATACAACGGCTTAAAGAACGCAAAAGGTACGGCAGACATCTGATGAGTGCTTTACTCGAATGGTCTACTATCTACTTACCACCGAACCCACTCATTAGATTGCCCAGACCGCCCGCACCTTGCTGTAACTGTCGCATCATGTTTTGTAAACCATTCATACCACCCATCTGCTGGAACATGCGGGGATCGATCATCTTTGCCATCTGTTGATTTAGTTTGGCCATTTGTGTTGGGTTCACGTTTTTCGTCATATCGCCACTCTTGAATAGTCCCTTAATACCACCCATCTTTTTGATGACTGCCGCAAATTTCGTGTACTGTGATATCAGATCGCGTACTTCGCGCTCCATTACACCCGATCCTTGCGCTACCCGTGTAACACGTGTCGGCTGTTTGCTGAACAGCTTCGCACCGTCCTTGTTGTCGAGCTCGCCGTCCGACATTGAGTCCATCATCGTCATGAGACGCTTGATTCTCGCCATCGATTCCTGCTCACCACCCTTGGTCATAAAATCTTGCGAAAACCCGGGTATCATTCCCTGCAAAGTGGTTAACATTAAAGTTCATTCTACGTAATCAATGTTCTACGCTAACGAACAACATACCATGATTTGCGAGAACGGGCCCATCTTCATAATGTTCTGGAACTGCTCGTACATGTCCCGAATAGTAAATTGACCATGTTTGATCTTATCGATAAGCTCCTCGTTGTCGTCTAGCTTGAGTTCGTTAACTTTGTCAATCAAGCCTTCAATATCGCCCATGCCAAGCAGTTTGCTGATGAACGGTTTCGTCTTAAACGGTTCCAGATCGTCTATGTGCTCGCCAGTACCGATGAAGATTATGGGAGAGTTCGTCGCTGCCACTCTGCGAAGCGGATAAGGGCAATGTAATCGCTTCCGTTAGATGCACAAACTGTACAAATCAATACTTACGCCGATAATGCTCCACCTCCCTTTGCGTGTCCGTCTAGCTTCGTAATAATGACCGAACCAATATCCACCTTCTCTTTGAACGCTTTAGCCTGGGCCTCACAAGCCTGTCCAATAGTTGCATCCATGACGAAAATAATGTTATCCGGGTTGACCGCGTTGGCTACAGCCAACATTTCCTCGAAAAGCGATTCCTCCTGCTTGTGCCGACCGCTCGTATCCACGATGATGAACTCGAAACCTTCCTTTTTAAACATTTCCACGCCGTCCTGTGCGATTGTGACCGGGTCTACTTCCGTGTAGCTACCGTAGAACGGAATACGCGCCTTGGTGGCGTTTTGCTTTATTTGGTCATATGCACCAGCGCGAAACGTATCCGCACAAACCAGACACGATTTCCAGTTCTTCTTCTGATAATGGTACGCCAGTTTTGTACACGTTGTCGTTTTGCCGGATCCCTGCAAGCCTACGAACATGATCACATTCGGACGTCCCTTGATCGGTTGGTACGGTTTCACTCCGGGATCAACAAGCTTGACAAGCTCCTTGAACACGGCCGACTGAATCATACGTCGCTTATTCAAGCCCCCGGCCATTTCGTCGAAATCGATCACAGATCGTACATTTTCCCGCAGCTTCTTGACCAGCCGAATGTTGACGTCCGCCTCGAGTAGTGCCGTGCAGATTTCTTTCAGCATCGAATCTAATACCTCCTCATTTATGATCGTCGCTTTGCTGAGCGAATGCAACGCATTCGTAATCTTACGACCTAAATCGGCTAAAACCATCTTGACGATTTATAGCTGTAATAAGCGCTACCAAAGAAACCACCAATTTTGTATCGCTTCGGAAATACCTCCGATCGTAAGGGTTGACTATTGTCTATCAATGACTCGAGGGGCCAACTCACGCGAGTCTTACACTGTTTTTTCTGTGCCAACACGAAATACTGTGAATTGCTGGTGTGTTGCAACTAGTTCATGATCGTGGGAGTATCCGGAAGTGCATTAAAGCCACTACAAAACGTTGTGAAAGGTTGTAAATTTGCACTAATTTTGGGATTGCGATGATACGCAAATGGCTAGTAGAAAAATATTTGTTTGGAAGAGCTCGCGTTGTGCCAGCAGGACAACATTTCTGGTAGCTGTCAAAGCACTGTCAACGTGGTGGAGGAGGTTATTCCATCGAGATTGTCAAACGAGCATATTTATATTTCAGGCTGACAAGTACGGGTCATGGTGAAATTTGAATCCAACGTTTGTTATGAACTAAAAACGCTATTTGGAATGATTTCCTATAAAGGTAGTGACATCTGGGAGCTGAATGGGAGATATGTGTGAAATCTGTTTTGACGAGTAGTTATGAATCTATTTTGGTCTATTTCTTGAGGGCGGCACATAGAACACGTAAACCTCCGAGGCATGGATTCTGCGATGAAAAGGGCGGTGAACTCATTATCGTACAGCGAATTAGACGCCCCGGCTCCCGTCGTCAAGTCGTATTGAATGCGGCACAGAAAACAATGAATTCAAACAACAATGCTCATTTATTTCATATTTGTCTTAACTCCTTTAAGTACATTGATATAAGCAAAGATCGTAGAGTAAACCTTCAGCAGAAACTACTTCGTCGCAGATACACGGTGTATTGTTTTGTTCACGAGTTTTGTCGGTTAATCTTTTAAGATTAAAAGTTCTTCCGTCTGTACATTTTTGTGCCCTACCTTTAAAAAAATCTGAAGATTTTTGCTTGTTCTTGATGGTTTGCTGTTCTATCTTCGTTTCTTTTTAAAGCACTGAAATCAATCGGAGAGATTCGCATTTAAAAATTTTAGTAGCAAAAAGAACATTTCAAGTTGTGGACACAAGAATCGGTACTTTCGAGTACCATTTTTCTTAAGTAAAATTGCGAAAAAACATCACTTCTTCATCGGTTTCGTTGGCACTACCGCTGGAAGCAGTCTTAGAAACGTCCTGTGTTAAATCCTTTTTGTAGCAAGAAATCATGTAAGCGTATTGATACGGAACCCTTCAGTCGCTAGTTGCCTAGTGACTAACGCTTTTGTCCTCGATGCTCGTTTGCATTTCGGAAAATTCTCGTTCCCGTTTCCGATCATGATGACAGTCGACAAAGGCTGCATTAAACAGTATTTGGCAGCCACGTTCGATCCAATGCATGATCAAGTTTTTCGTTTGTTTGTTGCTGCGCCACACGATGCACACGTAGTAGACAGGAACTCCGGATAAGGTGATTGCCAGTCCAACGAGCAGATTGAATGGTTCGGTGAACGATGGTAACAGCACCAACCCTAAACAGCAGACGAGGAAGATTATTGGAAGAGCCAAATTTACTTTAATCGGTCGTGGCATGTTTGGCCTGAAAGAATAAACCAGCAAGTTAATTGATATGTTCGTGTACAAGTCGATGCACTGTATGGCGTACTTTGAAACCCTCAACCACAACAAACCGGCAATACTGGCCGCAACGGAAAGCCAAAGGATTTGACTGAAATAGTTGATGAGTACGAATACGTTGGCCGAAAGCAGCATGATGATCGAAGTGATGCAGGTGAATATCAGTGCCGGAATTGGTGTTTGTCGGTCAATGTGAACAAGCGAGAACCATGCTGGCAAATGTCCTTCCTGGGCGCCAGTAGAGAACAAGCGGGCCGATGTGAACAAAATACCGTTAACTCCACCGAAGGTGCTGAGGGCGACGAAGATCGGTATCAGCCAGGCGACAGAACCAAACATCCGATTACCGAACGAAACGGCCACGGCAATCGATGCCAGCATTTCTTGCCGCGATACCACCGCAAAGTATGCCATGTTGACGAAAACGTAAATACCAGTCACCATGGGCATTGCGATCCATATAGCCCGCGGTAGGTTTCTGATAAGGGCAAAGGAAAAGAGCAATCGGAAAAAAAAAACAAAACAAACGCAATATAGTGAATATTCCCCGACATCGCATAGTTTAAGCCTTTCTTTACTTACTTGTACGGATTTTCTAGCTCTTCCGTAACAAAGTTCAGATAATTCCATCCACCAAAGGCGAACAGCCCGGAGTAGAAAGCGTAAGCAAGGCTGGATAGTGCATAATCCCCTTCCCAGGGATTGTGGAAATTATCGAGCGACTCCGTTGCCATGAAGTACATGCCGGCCAGAATGATGGACACGAGGGCAGTTAATTTTGCAATGGTAAACACATCCTGTATCTTCATTGCCCATTTGGTTGAAATGCAGTTGATGGCCGTCAGGAAGCAGAGACATACAGCCGCCAAAAGGCGCACCGCATTCTCTGGTGCTTCACAATCTTCGAAAAACGGTCTCACCGCGTACTGTGCAAAGGTTAATGCGACGATTGCCTGAAACGAAAATTCACGATGAAAAAAGAAAGGCGATGAGTATAAGATACGAATATGTCTTTTCCGTCTTTAAGAACTTTTTTTTGCATTAATAATAATAGCTCTGTGATTCGCCCCGTTATGTTCCTAAGATTGTGTTACAGATATGTTAATAACATTCAATAGACACGATAGTCACGATGGTATCTCTAAATTTTTTGCTGAAAAGTCAATTATGTTCAAATAAATCTTACCATTCATCAAAGAAATGGTCCAAGCTCGAAATAGCGTAAATGTAAAGCGTCAACAGTGGCAAAACAGCGGTTGCAAAACCTGTTGCTGATTGCATGCGTAATCGTGTCACCTCGTATCTACCTTTTGCATATTCAAATGCTTTGGTTCTTATGGAAGGAATTCCGATGATTTTCATATGAACAATGTAACTACTGTTGTGGAATATATTAACTACATTCGACGACAATCATTCCATGAAACAAAACAACTCATTTCTTCAGCGATAGTAAACACTAATGCCACCGACGATCATGCTTATCAGTGTTTTTCTTATAGCGTATGCAACTGATTCGCATGATTCTAACATTTGATTTCAACGTCACAAATCCACATGCGTTAGTGCTCAAATTACATGATTGTAACTAGAAATGCTTTGGAATGTGTGGATGTAATATTAAAGGCAACAATAGACGACCTCCTTGATCGATTTAAAAATGAAGTCTCGACTGAACCCGTGACCCCCGCATTACTAGCTCTTCAACTTTTGTGGGACTAATACAGCCCCAAGAGCCTCTAGTTTTTGCTTTATATTCCCTGCATATGGCAATGCTTTCATGCTGCGAAATTAGCTAGAATAGTTTTGGTATCAACAAGCCGCTAGGCCGATCTCGAAATTAGGGTAGAATCACAGCTTGGGGTAGAATTCAACTCACTGCCGGCTATCAGTATATAAGTTTAAAAACAATATTAAAAGCTGCTGAAAAACTGCAAAGTAATAATATTCTATTTTCAATTTGTGCCAATAAGTACCGTAGTTTAGCGTATATAACGACGTCCTGTGTATAACGACCCCCTAGATGAATTATCCAAGATTTTTGGAAAAAAAGAATTTATTTATTGGAAACAATTAGAACAGTTTTATTATTTATCTATTTATTTATTTATTCTTAAATTGTCTGCCTCTGAGGTTGCACAATGTATTCTTAAAACTAGGGAAGGGGGAAACAGGAAATGGGACGAAATACCAGGGGAGGGGGTAGGTTGGGATAATTAGGAGAATTGATCATTGGTATCTCGTAACCGAGTGCGGAAGAGGGAATGGGAAGGTTGAAATCGAACAGTTGGTGCACGTTGTTGAATTTGGAGCATGATCTTAGCCAGGGATCGTTCTGACCGAAAACCGAATAGCGGGAAGGGATAAAGATAGGAGGTCTGTCACGGAGTCGACGAGAAGGAACATAAAGAGGTAATGAAGAAAGAAGAGAGGGGACATCGAATTCCGAGGAAAGTAAACAGGCGATGAAGTAGGACTGCGCTTGCGAATGGCGGGATTCAATATCAGTTAAACCCAACATTCGGCAGCGGAGAGAATATGAGGGCATAGGGACAGAATATCCCCGAAGAAATCAACGGACCGCGAGTCGCGTAAACTTCCTCTGTACCCTCTCTAATCTCTGCATACCGGTCACTCCGGCTGGTGTCCAAATTACACTAGCATAGTCCAAAGTGGAACGAACCCAACAACAGTACAGTGCCTTTAAACATAAAGGATCTCGTATTTCCGAGGCCAGACGAGTGATGAGGCCTAACGCTCGATTCGCTTTATTGACAACATGGTCAATATGAGCGTTGAACGAGAGACAATCATCGAGTCAAACCCCAAGATCTTTCACGATAGATTCTCTGCTTATCTGGGTACCACATAAGGAGTAATCCCATGTCAGTCGACCCATAAAGGACCTACCGAACGACACTACACAACATTTCGGGGGACAGACCAACCCATTTTTTATACACCAAACAGAAAAATCATCCAGAGAACGTTGGAGAGATTGACAGTCAGCGGACGAGGATACAGGAACAAATATTCTTATGTCGTCAGCGAAAAGAAGGTGTCCATCAGTCGGTAAAACATTGATGCAGTCATTAATATAAGGAACAAAAAGGATGGGACTAAGTGCACTTCTCTGCGGAACACCAGACAAGCCCACAAATGATGAGGAAAGGCAGTTCTCTAATCTGACTGAATATGACCGATTCGAGAGAAAAGACCAAATCCAGGACAAAAAAGGACTACCAAACCCGAGTTTCTCTAATTTTAACAAGAATAAAACATGAGGCAAGCTATCGAAAGCAGCTTTAAAATCAGTATAAATCGTATCCACTTGACGTTTACCAACGATATTGGACATGACAAAAGACGCAAAACACATGAGATTTGTCGAAGTGGAACGTTTGGGCATAAAACCATGCTGATTCGGGGAAATGTACTTGGATACTACAGGAAGGACAAAGGATTGAACAACGGATTCACACACTTTTGACATAGAACAGAGTATGGCGACACCACGAAGTTGGATGCTACTGAACGATCTCCCTTTTTAAATATAGGATAGATCCAGGAAGTTTTCCAGAGAGTTGGAAAACTGCCCTCTTTGAAAGATCGTGAGAAAAGACGAAACAAGATTGGGACAAAAATATCACTACACTGCTTTAAGACACAAGATGGTATGCCATCCGGTCCAGGTGAGAAAGATAGTTTTAATTTTTTTAGAGCTATGGCAACATCATTTTCGCTAAATTCTATAGTATTACAATTAAACACGTTGCTTGGTGTGTAGTCCAAACCTTCAGAGAGAGACACTGTACTGCTGCATGGGTCAACGAACACACTCGAAAAATGTTTCGCAAACAATTCACAGCAACCGGATGGCGTATCAGCCACATCATCGCCAAGGGAAATTGAGGAAGGAATACTATTGGATTTACGTCGGGCATTTGCAAAACGCCAGAACGATCGAGGTTCAGTTGTAAGCCTGGATTGAAGGCGCAATAGGTATGACCTATAGCATGCCCTGTTATAGATACGGTATGCAGTGGAGGCGTACCTGTATACTCGTACTGCATGCAAGGAACGGACCCGTCTTAAGGTACGGAGTGCACGCTTCTTATCAGCTTTAAGAGCTTTAAGAGTTCTGTTGGACCAAACCGGAATGCGAGGGGGAGGTAGGGGAGGACAGCGATGTCGAGGAAAAGGATGAAAGGATTACATTGTTCAGTTGAGATACAGCGATGTCGATTGAAGAAGCAGCTTCGATGAAGTTAAGGTCCGAGTTCTCTAGAATTCGTTGTAGTCCAATGTAGTCAAGTCTTCGAAAATTGTAACGTCTGCCTTCATTTCTAGTCGGAGTCCGATGACTACGGCCGTTTGAAGTCGGTTCGTTAGCTGGGACGTGCAGTGTCGCGTCGATCGCCGGGTGAAATTTGTCCAAATTGAGCAACGGAGTCGAGGATTCAGTAACAGAGCATAATGTTTTCGCCATAGGATTGGCAAAAACTAAGTCGAGTTGTCGGTTCATAAAATTTTTCACACCCGAAATCTGCGACAATCCGTTAAGAGTCATGCCGTCTGTAAGCATCCCATCATTAACGGATGTTATGCTGGGAGTAAAGCAGTTTGCGTCTGTTAGGGACGCGACCCAGGAGAGAGAAGGAGTGTTGAAATCGCCAAACAGCAACAGCAAATCAGAAGGTTTCATCCTATCCAGGATCACGCTTACGCTCTCGTGCAAGGCATGCAGGATGGATTCACGGTTACTTCGATAAGGCGGCACATATATGACACCGATGAACATCGATACTTGGTTGACCTTCAAGCGTACCCAACTCAGTTCAAGAGATGGGAAGGTGTTTGTAACATTTGAAGTGTTAAGCTTAGCGGAGCAAGCGATCAGTACTCCACCACCACGAGAACAATTACTATTATCAATATTTCGATCGCAGCGGTAGATAATATACGAGTTGTCAGTGAAGAACGAGGATGGAATAGAGTCATCAAGCCAGGTTTCCGTTAGTACGATCACATCATAGTCGGACTCGACAATAGCCATACGCAGATCGACGAGTTTAGTGCGCAATCCTCTTACGTTTTGGTATAACACGTGTAAAGGAGTGGATACAGGTGCTTGGCTTAATGTGGGTGTGTTGATGATGACGTCAGTGTGATGTGGGATCGGTGTGTACTTTCACATGTGATTTGGTGAGTGCTGGATTGTCGGCATGGGGTTGTGTTGAGTGCTGTGGGTTCACCAGTCTGGTGTCTGGATCCGTCTGGAGCAGTGGACCCATATCCACGGGTGTATCGCAAGGATGAGTATGAGTTGCAGGATACCAAAAATTTTGCACATTTGTGCGTCGATCGGTGAATTCACGGTATACTAAACCGGAAGGCCAGATTGAAGGATCCAATGCCTTGCTTTTGAGCGTAGACGACAAACCCACCTTGAAGGAGATAAAGGTGAGAGTGCTTATATCGCGATCCTTAGGCAGCACCTTTAATACTATGACGTCATCGGTGTCCAATTGGTGAGTGACCAGCGTTTTTATATCAACGTCAGAGACCGTTTTTTCGATGCGGGTCAAAAACAACCAAAATTTCGGTTCGCGTGGGAGAACCATGCGAACTGCACGAGACGGTGTTGAGATTGGTGCTGTGCCTATAAGCAATGGTGCGGCATTGTCGGGAAGAACTGTTATTGGTGGAGATAGTTCGACAAGCCTGCGTTTGGGCGCATTGCGCTTCGGAGCATTCGTCGATGAGCGGATGGATTCACTACTGCGCGTGCTTAGAGGTGTGTTAGTGTTGCTAACTGATGGTTGTATATTCAGCAGGTGAGCATTTCTCGGCACAGACAGCTTGGTAGTGTGCGTAACAGCATCCCTGTTGACCGATGTCAACATATCAGTTTTTATGGCGGCAAGTGCATCATTCAATCGACGATCAAATTCGTTTAATAACACCGTTTTAAAGTTGGTCAAGATAGTAGCAAACTCTTCGAGCAACGTGGCTTTGCAGCAACGGAGGCTGGAACAACTTGCACAGGACCACGATGACTGCGAACCAGGTTTAACAATCTCGGACAGGACCTCGACCGAGACGCCTAGGCAAGCTTGATGGTAGGTGTTATTACACAGTCCAGCACACTTATACACATTATCGTCATTTACAGATTCCAGGCACGACGGACAAGAAGTGGCCATAGCGGCAAACGACAGTATCGCAACGCTCAAACAGGAACGAAAAAACAAGCACGAACAGCGAATAAAGTCTCACAGCAGTTCACTTGGGGATAATCCGGAAATGATCACAAAGGCTCAATTCAAATAATGTACGTGAGCAGAATATGATCAACAGCAAAATTACACACAAAAAACTGTAAAAAATCAGAGCGTGATGTAAACACAGCCGAAAAGCCGAATGACAGCCGAATGTTGTTATTACATTTAATTTTGAACATTACAATTCATAATACTCTCCCATATCGTCCTCACTGGTGTTTTCAAACACATTTTCATTGTCATTATCCCCGTCATCACTATCTTCATAAATGGCATGATCCTCAGTACCATCAAGATTGCTACTGATTTCGCATTTTTGAAAGGATTTGACGACAATCGCTTCGCTGACTCCTGACTATGACCAATTGTCAGATCGCTGGAATGGTGGATTTTTCTTATTCTTCCTGAACGAGGCAGATTCGAATCAGCCCATTTTATCCACTTACTCCATTCTTCTCTTATCATACCCTTCAGCGGTTGTGGTTGCAGTTGACTGGTTAGACCTCCAGGAATGACTTCCAAAAACGTTTTGCGTGAGCAACAATTTGTTTAACTTCTACTGGTAGATGACCCCTCAATGCATCCAGTACTAGCATTGCTGATTTTTCATAAGAGCTCCAGGTCTCTTGTTCCAAACATTATTAAAACACAGATTCATCCTTGTTTATCCATCCATTCTTTTATATCAACAAAACGACCTTTAATCCGTAAAGCTAGAACGGAAAAGTTACTACCCTTGTATAACAACCCCCTTAATCAGACTTTGGTCATTTTTGACCTCGTTATACACGTTAAAATACGGTACTTTGTTTGAGTGTTCCCTTATCATACGAAACATACGGTGCATTAAGGTATACATATTACATCATCGAACCATCCAATATCACGCCCATGTAAGACAGCTAAGTTAATTTAACTTATCATATAATTAAAAAAAAACATGCACCATGTAAAGTGCATGGGAGCCGTTCTCGGAGTACGAATTGTTCCGGTTGTGCATAAGGCTGCACGATCATGTTTTTAAACTTGTTTTTAACCTTGATAAGGAATGTAATCGTACGTACATGATCTTTCGATAAAAGGACATCATTTTTGGAAGTATAACCAATATGCTCGGTCATAGAGATAAGATAAGCAGAGTTGAAGCAGCTGTGCAGAGGTGGCAAAGGTTTACCAACTAACCGCTACATGCAGTAATTGAAAATAGGGCCTCCACGGTATTTGGGACGCTGCTGGTCTAGTGCCGCTTGCCATCCTTACTTTTTACAGTGTGCGGAAGCATTGAACGTGGCTAACAGCTAGTGTGGTTACTATCAGCGCGAAGTTGATTGCGGGATACCAGAGCAGAAATGGTTGTTTCGGCGGTGACGAAACTCTTTGCTCTATCCATTAGTTGGTGGGTGTTTTGCAATACGTGGATAAATGTGCATGGAGAATATTTCTCCTCGGTCGAGCAGATGCGGCAATTACTAAAGCTCGAACAGACATTCCTGGATGGTCTCGACCGCTACATTAAACTACACGAGCAAAAAATCGAGTTCCTGCACCGGCAGCGCGATTGGTTTGCGAAGGAACTAAAGGCGGGATTAAAAAATGAAATAGAATACTCATCCAATCCAACGAGTGCTTTCCTGCTGGTTAACCGGCTTGCCACCGACTGGGAACGTATTCGGGTGTTCATGGACTTGGACGTCGGGGTAAAGTTGCAGAACAACACCGAAATGCCCACCAGTGACGATGCGGTGGGAGTGGTGGAGGGATTGGCCCGATTGCAGGATATGTACCAACTCGACACGAAAGATATGGCAAGCGGTAAACTGCTCGATCGGCAGATTGCCCGCCAGCTCAAAACGGCGGAATGCTACGAAATCGGCAACAAGCTAACGACCGCAACAAACTACCGGTACGCGGTGAGCTGGCTGCGGGAAGCATTGCGCTTGTGGACAACGGAGAGCCCTGGTATCAGTAAGGTGGAGATCATGAACTCCCTTTCCTACGCACTTTCCCAGCAGGGAGAGTACGAGGAAGCGCTAGAACTGACCAAAAAAGTGCTCAAACTGCAACCGGACAACCAGCGTGCGCTGAATAGCAAGGAACCGCTGGAAAAATGGATCGATTACAAGAAAGAGTACGGTTTGCCGCCGCCAGTACCGGATGCAAACTATGGGAACTATCCCAGCTTGTGTCGTGGTGACTATCAACGGTCTACTAAGGAGATCGCCAAATTACGCTGCCGTTACGAACACAATCGGACACCGTTTCTGCGCATCGCACCGTTGAAGTTGGAAGAGCTCAACCACGATCCTTTTATCGTTGTGTACCACGAGGTGCTATACGACAAGGAGATCGCCGCACTACTCGATATTGCCAAACCGTTGTTACACCGCTCGATGGTAGGTGATGATGCTGAGAAGAAAGTGTCCAAATCGCGCACCAGCAACAATGGTTGGCTCGATGACGTGATGCATCCAGTGGTTCGTACCATCACCCGGCGTACAGAAGACATGACTGATCTAGCCATGTCGGCGTCCGAACAGCTGCAGGTCGGAAATTATGGTGTCGGTGGACATTATCTGCCCCATCACGATTACGCCGTGCCGGAGGAAGGCAAGGAAGCTTATCCAGCGATTGGGAAAGGAAATCGAATAGCGACCGTGATGTATTATGTGCGTCGGATGTTGTACTTTTAAAGACCTGTTAAGCGCAATTTATGATCATTTTATCACAATAATTTCAGTTAAGTGACGTCGCCATCGGCGGTGCGACTGTGTTCCCCGAGCTTGGCGTCGGTGTGTTTCCACGTAAAGGATCCGCAATATTTTGGTTCAATTTACACGCGAATGGAACGGTCGATTCACGTACTCTACATGGTGCCTGTCCAGTTTTCGTTGGATCCAAATGGGGTAAGCAGTTGTTGCGCTAGTTTATCATAACCAAGGCACCGTTGCTACTGAAAGCAATAATCGCAACATAATATGTATATTTGCAGTTGCGAACAAATGGATTCATGAGTACGAACAGGAGTTCCGACGTCCCTGCCAAACCGACCAAAATGTCTAACCGCGTTTCATTCGGTGTGTGGATTGTAAGGTCCACATCATTAAAATCCATTGCAAGACGTCATAGCAATTATGTGGCATGTCCCACTGTTATCACTATCGATAACAGACCTTTCTACCAAGTAGTATCAGATTGTGCGATAAACTGAACAGAAATAACAACAATAAAGCAGGGAAAACTCTTCCCACTCCCATATATATATGTGTGACCTATTGTTTGGTTCTATTTTTTCCACTCGTACCGATTGACGGTTGTCGTAGTAAGGGAAAGAAAACTGAGATAAAGTACGTCGATCATATCTTTGTCGGTACAGTAAATGCGTTGACAAAGACTGCGTCATAAGAAAGAGTGAAGAACGTAACTTGCTGTCTTCTTGATGAAGATACCAATTTCTGTGACATAAGGACCGACGTTTACTTCCTTCCCGTCATCAGGTTTATTTTTTGTATTCCTTAACCAACAGTAACCAACGTTAATGGTCGACCTACAGACTGATATGTGCTATGTTTAAAGTATTTTTTTTTATTCACGAAGAACGACCAGCCCGTACTGCTTTAAAAAAGTATTTCATGTTTTAAAATTACCTTCCATGGACTTGCAGTTGACGTTATCTGGCGTGTTTCGACCGAGGGGTTTACCTTGGCGTCACGGAAAGAGACATTTTTCATTATAAATAGCAACGGACAATGTGCGAACACAAATCAACCAAAGAGTCTATCTGTTCAATGGCGTTATCCAAACGGGGATGCAAATCCTGTTCCCGTTACACTAGAGCAAAATGTATACGATGGTGGTTTTGCGGTATATTTTCCGTGCTGATCCGTGACATACTGACTTGTGTTTCAGCTCGTAATGTTGTGTAACATTACGCATCAGCTATGGATGGGATTTCACTAGCACCAGCTTCGAAAGACCTTGAGCTGTTCACGCTGTTTCATTTTCGATAAGTTCACGACACAAGCTAGAAAAAATGAAATTCCGAATGTAATAACTGGCACTGGCGACGAACGAAATATGCCGGACACACATCGCGAGGTAATAACAAAATAATTATTTGAATTGATTAATTTGTAGTCCATCGGTGATCGTGTTCTTGCTAGCGTAGATAACATTATTGCTTTCCAGCCGAATTGTTGTCTACACGTTTTGTTACTTTAATTAATTTCTGTCAGCACTCGGCACTACACTCTACGCCACTATAATACTACCGAAACACAGTTAGAATAGTGTCGTACAGTGTTAAATTAATAAAGCCAAGACAAGTAAAATATAAGAAAAGAATGCGAACGAACATAACGAACGGTGAATTAGCACGTGTTGCTATGAAAATTATGTCATTCATTATTTTGTAATCATTTTACATCAAGCTCTCATCAGCAAACATAATAGACCAAAAGGCAATATTTGCTGGTCTTACATCTACCGGGAGATAAATGGACCCGAAAGAAGTGTGACTGAAAAAAGCGATAAAAGAAACAGTCTCAATCAATTCAATCCGTAATTCAATTGAAGGCAAGGAAGAGAGAACTTTCCAATCAAGAAGTGGCTTTTCACTTTGTTTGTCCAACTTGCTCGAGCATTGATTGATGCTAGAGAAACCGACAGAGTTTTGCTTGCGGGAGACTCTTCGCTTATAGGCGGCCGCATCGCTTGATTGGAAGTTCATGGCCATTCGATGCCTCACAACACACATGCACACAGTAAGCAACGACGAGATCATTTTCCATGAGCGGTCCCTCGTTTCGGCGTATCCCGTGGTCGTGGTGGTGGTTTGTTATCGCAATCGAAAAAAGGGAAAACCATTTCATTGACCAAAGCTTCTGCTGTGCGGAACGCCCTGTACAAGCTAATGGTTAGAAAAGTTCCTGTTGCACATCGGCAAACTGTCCTGGGGATAAGATGTGGATTAACCACCGGAACACAGGAGTTGCGATGTCATCTCGTGATGGTTAGGAACGGGTGGTGTATTATCATCCGGAGGCGATGAATAATTAATCTCTGCCACCGTGCTGAAGTACCGGCCCGAATGGATCAGGCAAGTAAAGGCAACAGTTGGTTGATGATGGATTGGAAAAATGGTTTTATCTCGTATCGCCAATCTTAATCGACGAGGAGAAAAAACATCGACGCCATTTTTTGGGCGGTTTGTGCACAAACTGTTGCAGATGTTGGGCGTTAAGATTTAAACTATGTATTCGCTTACATTCGCGAGCGCTTCCTGTGCAGGACAATTTAAATGTCCCATCTTCAAATAGCATGCGGTTCATGGTGCATGGTTACAATGTGGGCCACAACAATGGGCTAAGAACAAAATAAACACGAGCCCACCCTTGGGGTCATGGTTTCTGAGTACCTGTGTAGTTGGGCGAATAATGAGCAGTGCCATCCAGAGACGTAGAAATCCAACAAGTGGCCCGAAAGCGACCAGCAGATACGCGTAGTCTCCACCGGAGCGCGTGATGCATGTACCGAGCTCAGCATAGCAAAGGGCGCCCAGCGTCGACAGGATTCCGCTCAGCGTCCAGATGACCAGGGAAGAACCGACTGACCTGGAAAGATGTGCGAGGAAACAGACAGATATAAGCTTGAACCATTATAATACAGGGTTGAGCAAGGAATGAGCGTGTACGAGAACGATGCTGGTATTACAAAGCAAAGGAATGAAAATGGAATTCAGTTTTATCGTTTGCGGCGTAGATTTATGTGGAGTGAAACCGGTTTTCGTTCCATCCTCGAAGCCAATCGAAAGCAATAAGAATAAAAGTGGAAGGTACAATAAAGAGGGCATATAATCACACCATGGACTTATACTAGTTTGGGAAGATACTCCAAACATAATACCCATCGAATAACGGCCACGACCTGGCAAAGTTCGTTCGTACCGTTCCGTTGCGATGGTTACCGATCGAGAGAGCTTTGCTTTGGCAATGTTCTTTTCGTTACACCCGCTACCGGTTAAATCATTTCCGTTTGTGGAGCATTCTTGTTCGTTCCAGAATATATACATATATATATATATATATATAACCAACTACTCAGAGGCAAACACCCTTCCTTTCTTTTGTCTTCAAATCGTGGGCATTTGCGAATGTTTAACCAATGTTACCATTACTTAAACGCTATGATATTACTTAAGCGACTTAGCAGAAATGTAATTAATATGAACAGAGTTCACAAAACAACGCGTAAAGCATTTATTACCTGGTGAACACAAATACTCCAGTAGGCGATATGAAGATACCAGAGCCGATAATTGTACCCACGATAATGCCAACTCCATTGATTAGTGTGATTTTCCGTTTCAGCACAACTTTATCACATCCCTCGTTGTTGCCGATAGCTGCCACGGCTTCCGAAGCCTGTGGGACGGTGTTCTTGGCAGTCATTTTATATCCGGGTACTACTGCAGTGGTTTCGAATGCGTTTTTATTTCACTTATTCATGACAACAAATCACCTAACCGAGTATTGTTCTTGGTCGCTTCGAACTATTCACTGCACAACCGAAGGAAAAAAAGAGATGAATAAATTAGTTAAATTGTCCACACTGCACGTTCGGAACGTGCAAGTTATCTTTCTCGATATAGTTTTTTTGAAGCAAACGCAACCACCACTTGTGGAATGTGCTGTAGAATTCGGATATGTCTCCGTGCAACTCGGCAATCGATACTGGCCCGACTGTCTGAGTACTAGAGCACGACAGCAATCACAATCTACTAGAACCGGTAGCCGGTAACATTAAACAAAATAAATTTCCTGCTCACTATATCTCTATATGGCACCGGAAATGATTTCATTCGCATCGACACAGGTACGCACTATGGACACAGGTATCGGTGCAAGTAAAGTTCCGCTAGAAGCAATAAATCGCACCGGGAAGGGAGGACACACAACGAACGTATTTTGGTGAGCAGCACTTTATCACTGGCCAGTTGTTATCGCTGACCGTTTCGTGACGGTAGAAAGCATCCGGAAAAGTAACAGCGTGGAACGACCCTACATACAGATTTTGTTGGTGGTTCCACCATCCGATTTTCCGACCAAAGTATTCTTGCACGCGGAAAAACACGCGTTGATTGGTAAACCATCATTTGGCGTCTCTCGTGCTCTCAAATCACTTCGCGTTTATCTCTCGTGCGCTCTCGCTTCTTTATTCTTGTCTCGCTTTCACTTACACCTGCCGCGGTATCTCTGTTTGATGTTCTGTTTCGTTTCCACCAGCACGCAGTAATGCTGTTGCGCGCCGAATCACGCCGTACTAGGAATCAGAGAATGACGCAAATTTTGTATTTACTTGCACGTTGGAATTACGCTGGCCTACAGCACATGCTCGCTCACACCCACCTTTTCCATGTAACCAATACAACTCCACCGCACTAAGCTTGTAGGGTATGCGTGTCACAAAGTAAAGCTACCGGCTTGTACTCATAACGAGAGGTAGACTATTATAAACAAATCAATTCACTCTCGTTCTTGACGAATTATCTTACTTTAGAACGCGTTCATTGTGCTATTCGAATCACCGCATATTTGTTCTTTGCACAGATGATGGTAATCGTGTTTTACCTTCATATTTGACTTCAGTAAATCAAGATCTATCTTTGAAACATACAAAACACAAGCTGTAGAATGTACACATGTGGAACTTTGGTGAACAGAAATGAACGATTTCTTCCTTTTAAGCTATAAAAGTTCTACTGTTCCGTAATTATTGGCTGTTGGAAGGATTCTGCGTTCGTCATTTTCGCGTCCAGAGCACATACACTTAAGTTTATGTAAAGAAAATTATTGTTTTTGCCGTACTAACCAACCAGCCAGCGAGTACCATCAGGCAAACAAGCAACCAAAACAAGTTTGAATTGAAACGTCAACGAAAAAGCGGAGCAGATGGATTAGAAAAGGAACGCACAAGTACGAATGTTCCCTACAGTGCAAATCAGCAGATTATGTACGGCGTAATGGAAGTATTTTATTTCATGTTTTTAATATCCATCTTTTCAATAAGCATTTGAGAAATCAATTTCAATATTTTGCATTTTAAAATAGTTTAAGTAATGAAAAACAGATCTTCTTTTTGGTTGGTTTCACTGAATCCGTACAATCCTGCAGTATTCCCATCACTACAAAATCGAGCAGATTGTTTCGAGCTGTGACATTCGCGACCGCCTGTGCTTGACAGCACAACTGTCTATTTACGTTTTTTTTTTATAGAGAAACAAACATTCTTTTCTTTTCGTTCTTGGTCGTAGGCAGTTGAGAAATTTTTCGGGAAAAGATACATAATTTGAAGCAATATATTAGCTTCCGAAAATGCCATCCGTAGAGCCTACTGATTGCGGTTCCGAGGCCCGGGAGTGCACGAGCGCAAACGGCGACTATAGCAGTGAAATGTCCTCCGAAAGTACACTGAGTCATGATACGCCGGATCCAGACCGTCAGCTTATACCTGGAGACCGTATCGAACACAGTGAACAAATCGAAATGCCTGCGGTGCGGGAGTTTACGCAGAACGATAAGATCAACAAGTTTCTTCTGAATTCCTTCCTGCAACGTATCAACGATTCCAGTAATACCGAGGAACGTCGTGAACCGGGTGCGGCTGGTGCGGTCGCCGAAGAACAAGAACAGGATTTCGATTCTTAGCCATGAAAGAGAAGGAGTCGGCTATGCCGAGATACAGCGCATTACATTTGCGATAAGAAACGAAGCTCTACATTAACACGTATCAGTTAAGTTTTGTGTCTTACGTGTTTGTACAATAAGGCTGGCCTGGATGATTTAAAATAAGTGAATAAATATCGCCTTTAATGAACAATGTTAATGAACACGTATTTATATTATAACATGTACTCGTTTGTTGTGTTAACAAGCAAGTAGCAGAAACGGATAAACGTCGCGGATACAGGGAGTTTGTTTGTGCCGGAAGATTCCCGCTGCAATCACGACCGTTGATTTATCTTTTTCTTTATCGCTCGCACACTAACAAGATAGTCGCCGCGGGGATCAGCAGCATACGAGACATGCATACGGTGCGCAGTGTAGCAGGGTAAGCCCTTTCCACTGATTGTCCACCAATCAGTTCGTGATCGCTTCGTTCGCAGTACAGATCGTTCGCATATATTCATAGTAAGCGCCAAGAAACCTAGCTGAACGGTCGTACGTACAGGCGTACTAGCTGTGTTTGTAATCTCCGCTGAGTGGAAGCGGCCTTACACCATATCAATTGGCTGAACTGAAGACATCGTTCCATCTCAGTCGCCAAGCCGCTGTGGATAATCTACAATCTTCATACTTCGTGGAAGTGACTCCGTAATTTTACAGCTAAGTGAACTTTTACGTACACTCCAAATGGAGATGAAGACTATCGTCAAAAAGCGCAGTCTCGTTGAAGATGCGCAAAGCGATACAAACGCAAGTGACAATTGCGAAACTCCAGCTGCAACTAGCTGCGCTGCGGAGGAGACTCAACATAGCGAGGCACCGAAGGCCGAAGGAACGCTGAAACCAGGCTCGCAGATACGGCCAGTAGTAACCGAAGAGGAGGTGCGCAAACTAGCCGAACGTCTTTATGGAATCATTGTGCTGGAAATGTGCGAGCTCGATTCATACGATGACCGCAATTTCATGATCCAGGCCGACAGGTGAGTAAAGTTTGGAATGCTCAATGATAACTGTCCATATGAAGTGAGAAGACGAAAAACCCCTCATTGTGAGTATAAATGAGACGCGATTACAATAGACTATAGAATCGGCTCAGTTTCGAATGTAAAATTGTCGCGTTACATGCCGTGGAGAACACGTGATTACACGGTTTTGTTAATTTTGTCTCGAATGTCATGTCATCATCGTGCGCTACAACGCGAAAAGGGTGGGTACCATCGATTTGACAGCGGTGTTGATGAGCGGGAGGGGAAATTAAATTGCTAGCTTGATGGACAATTGGTGACGGTTGGCCTTGATAGGCTTGTTTTTAATATTGTACTAATTTCTTGTTCCCATCTGCATATCTCGCCAGTTATGTGAAAAATCCAATACTGAAATCAATCAGCCCGAGCGGTTACGTGATGAAGATAGCGAACTCGCTTGATTCGAGCGATGAATCGTTCTTTCATGCGCAAAATGAGATCATGCTGCATCTAAACAAGCGTGGCATCAAATGCCCTGTACCGGCGCAGAACATTTACGGCAAGCACCATTCGATGGAGAAACTGGGCGAATCGAAGCACGTCGTACGGCTGTTGGAATATATACCGGGAAAGGTGTTTCACGGTGTACCTCATCCGGACAGCTTGTTTTACCAGGCAGGACAGTTTATTGCACGGATTGATTCCGCATTGAAGGTGAGTGAAAGCGGTACAAGTCACGTTTATGTTATTTCTATCTCTATTGCAGGGTGGTGTACCATAAGTAATAATAGAAATGCGAGTTTCATGTTGTCAGTAGCGAGTATATGGATTGACACTTTCACGCATTTGCATTTTCGTGATTGTCTTATAACCGCTAATCATTGGTCAAAGGGTCGGTAATTTGTTTTTTTTAGTTGGAATTTTATGGCATGGTTCGATGGATTTAGATGGATGTTGTTCGGTCGTTTAATATACTAAACCAGGCAAATGTTTGAATTGTGTCGAATGTAGGATCCTACCTTAGCTTTGTATAGAAAAATAACAATCGAAATCCTCGCTCAATCATTCACGAATCAGATCGTTCAATTGTTATGTTAGTATTTAAAAACATCGTGGAATTAGTACCGTGGATGCCTGTCCTTATATCGCACCAAAATAGATCCGGCAAGTCTATTTGGAAGTACAACTACAACAACCAAGCATAATTGGAACACTAGGACATTTACTAGTGCGACATGTGGTAGTGCGGCGAATTATAATGCTAAATATATGCAGAACAGTTTTTCTTAGTTTTTATTTCATGGTTTAGATTTAGTTTTGATATTATTTTTATATCGTGAAATTACTTGCCTTCGATACCAAATTTATTGCCAGAGTTTAATGTTTATATCCTTTTTTCATCAAAACAATAACAATTCTAGCAATAAAATAGAGCAGTGATATTTTCGTACAAATCTCCTTTTTACTCAACAGTCTATAGATAAGGAAAAGGTTATGAAACGACAATCCATTTGGATGCTGGACAATTTTCCTCAGCTGAAAGATTTCCTCTACGTAATAAAAGACGAACACCATAAAGATATCGTCGAACAGGTGCTGGATGCATTTCAACGACGTGTTATTCCGAATTTGAACGAGTGCGAACAGGGTGTAATCTACGGTGATTTCAATGAGCACAATGTAATTGTTAACAAAAAGCCATCGAACAGCAAAGAGTATGAAATAGTTGGCATAATCGATTTTGGTGACGTGTGCTACTCTCGCTACGTGTTCGAGCTGGCCATTGCAATGACGTACATGATTTTGGAAGCAAACGATCCGAATATTGGAGGGCTGGTGATGGCCGGGTACAGCATGATTCGGTTGATTCCCCCACATGAAAAGGAAATACTGAGGGTAAGTATTTCGGATACGGAACGAAAACAAAATACCAAATACTATTTTTTAAATTAAGTATTTAATGTCTATCACAACGATATTTGCCGTATTGATAACAGCACTTATACTGACTGACATTTTATTTCTATTTCACTTTTTTATTTATATTTTTTACAAGGTTTGCATCGCAGCCCGTCTTTGCCAAAGCCTTGTTCTAGGACTGTACACAGCTACAGTGGACTCAAGCAATCAATACATTCTTTCCTCACAAACCCGTGGATGGAACGTGCTGGAATCACTGTGGAGCGAAACCGATAAAGATATTTTGGAGCGATGGAATTCAATTGCTGAGGAATATTTAACATGTAGCTCATGAGATGCGGAATGGAACAGATAGGTTATTTGAGTCAATTGGGCATGTCATATGCATCCCTGCTATAGTAATAAATGTGAAAGATGTATTTGGAAGCAATATCTGAAAGATCAATTAGGAGAAATAGTAATGCAGCAATAATTTTAGAGAAAGTGGCATTTAAATAGCGAATGCGCTTGAAAAACCAATAAGAAAACAATAAACTTGCTTTTGTGCACTATTGTGCTCTTTTAGACGGCTTACATAGCGATTTTTGAAATGAAGAAAATTCGTTATTATTGGGATGAAACAATAATGCATTGGTATCGGCATACCACCAATATACTATCTTTACACATTGCAGGAACTCCTGCATCTGTTCCATTCAAAATATAGTTATGTTTTATATCACCCTGTCCGTACTATGTCATGCTTGCTGCATAATATTGTTTTAAAATAAATTGACTATGAATTTTAAACGTGTGCAAATAGCTATTTAAAAATGTGTTTTTGAGTTTCCACATGACTAACTGAACTGAGTTTTGATACCCTTTGCAACACTTACTCAAACCATCAAGCTCCTTTTGCTGTAGTGTTCATTGTGCGAGGCATGTGGTTTTGACTTTTTAGATTACTTTACGCTTTAGAATTCAACATTGTTTATTTAAATTCGCCCATGACGATAAAATTCCAACCAGTGCCATGATGGCTTGAACATAGCCGAATGCTAGTGGTAATGGTTATTATTTTGGCAGAGAAGCTAAAATAGCTCGCATGTAAATGAAAGGTCCGTGGTTAGCATTCTATTACATTAATTCAACCGTATCTCAACCACAAACGATGCATGAAAAGATACCAAAGTGCTACTATTGATAGTGGTTTGAAGTTTGCAGGGGATTTTAGATGCTGTCATAGATTCAGATAATTGCCCAACTTTCCGTACAATCTGGTTCCATCGATAAGGAAGTTTTTAATCGATTGCCTAGAATATTGTAAAGTTTATCTTTCGAAAAATGCTCCACCAGCTGACACACACGCAAACTTTTGCCTGAAGGTGTGCAAGTTTGGTAGAGCTTTCATTTTTTATGGCCATTATAACTTTCAGCTTTTTTGTTTTTTTTCTTTTCAGCATCCCTGTGTCCTTTTGCAGAAGTGACATGTTTCATACGTTGCTAAATTATCCTCACATTTGAATGCGTATTTCCATCGAGAGATAGTGGAAGTTTAGTAATTGGAGATAGTTTAGATTGACAGTGTCTGTATGGGTTTGAGTCTCGTTTGCTTCAATCGTAAAGATAAGTTCAATTCGAACTTGAATCTGCTGATGAGAGCTGTCAATCAAAATTAACCACGTTTAGCAGTCTGTTGCCATGGTAATATGCATTTTGTTATCACAGCATGCCAAACTCTGTTTGATTGATATTTGCTGTTTAAATATGTGAACCATGATTACGCGCGGTTTTGGGCAATGGTGCATCATTCATATCCGGGCAATTTCAATTTCCTTTCCATTATATTTTTTATTGTATATGTGCAGTGGCGCAAAGGATAAGGTGCAAAGGATAGACAGCGTTGAACGCAGAAGCCAAAACACAAATCCAACTGATAACGATTATTAATAAATCTTACAGTGTGTTCAATCGTGGGTGCTAGCGAAACGCTCATTTCCGGAGGGTACGCGGTCGTCTGAAACGTGCTATAAATAAATCAATTTCACCAGACTGCCTTGAAACTGAGGTTGAGTACTATAACCCGCTTGCGGCAATTGGCCATCATCGTCCCGGTAAAAGACGGCTGCCTTCATAGTTGTATTTATATTTATTCTTTGATTGATTGTTTCCGGAAAGACTCGACGTTTGCCGATATAAAGTATCGTAGCCGAATTAGCTATGTATGGTACGACGGACTTTTTTATACAGCTGGAAGCTGGAAAGTTAAGCGATTTAAAAAGTGCTAAAATTCATTGTTTCATTGTGCTTTGATCAATTCAAAGAAAAAAGCACAGCAAAGAATCCTTATACGAGTTTGAATTGGAACTGAATTCACTTTGATGTTGTGTCAACTCCAAGGCGCCGTGAAGCATTTCAACCGTCCTATAGAACGAAATTAGAACGAAAGAGTTTAAAAAAATAATACTAAAGTTAAAGATCGTCATTAAAGGAAACTAAGCTGGAAGCCACGAAAACAGAATTGCTTTTAAATGTTAAAAACCCCCTCAATGGTTTTGCAGCGACAAATGAGTAAAACACAAATAAAATTAATGTTTTGAACGGTGTAGTAAATAGGACACAGTAAAAATAAATAATTCATAATGAAATGTGTGGAAATTAACGATAAAATAAACTAATTTTCCGTTACCAAAGGAAATACCGTTGCTGCTACATGTTGCTTAAAAAACGATCAGAACGTGAAATTATTGAAATAATTGTGTTCACCTAAAAAAATGGCAACCACGAAATATGCCATGGGTATAAAAATATCATCAAAATTATGCTGCCGATGTTTGACTGATTGGGGAATATTTCCTACGAATGATCAGTGGTGAAGGGAACGAAATCAAATGTTAGTCATATGATTTCCGAAATATTCATTTCTGCACATGTAGCCATGTAGGTGCTATTATACTTTTGTGCGTTGAATTGGAAAGGTAAAATTGAGAAATTGAGGACTCCACCAGCGTTGCCATGTGGACAGCAATTTGCATCGCGGAAAATCCCAAAATCTGTCATTGGTTACTTTCATTGTCACAGCCGGTGAACCGAGGGGAAAATAATATGGCAGGACTTCGAAAAAGTGGTCCGTACGTTGTGTATATGTGCGTGGAATCAAATTGGCATAAGGGAACTCCGACTGAAGTTGCCAGGTTTTGGAAGGCACTGATACGAAAGGCGTAAGATCTTTCTTGTGGCAGACCTATGGTATTAACGGACGAAAAATGCGATGCAAAGAAGGGACATTGGCTGCAAAGCATGGTGGTGATAGATAAATTCAATTTCTTCATACCACTTACGGAAGGCAGATGGTAGAAGGCTCGAGAAGGACGTAGGGGATATGAGTGTAGAACATTTATGTAGGTTTTTATACTTCAATTTCGTTATAGGCACTGGCAAGGCGATTCGAAGCTATGTAAAACAAGTTTTAGCGAACCCATACCTTTGCCCATACCCGAAGGGAAGATTAATGGACTATCAATCGAATATTGACGATCCTTGGACGGTTATCAACCTGAGCAAAAAAAAAAACGCCGGGAAAAGGGTATTATGGCTAGTTGCATAGTTGGTCAGGAACTGAGCATGTATTATTCCGGTCACGTGAAACAGCTTCCCATCCGTTACGCTAAGCATTGAGTTTCTTTTTTCTTTTTGTTGTTTTGGAAACGTCTTCACAGATGTTCTACAATTGCATTGCAATTTCATCCATTAATATGACATTAGAGAAAATATTGTTAAATTTTGTCAATGCAAGGAAGTCATAAACTCGATTATGTTATAACAAATTAAATCAAGGTTTATTGCCTCGAATATCATATCAATCACCGAAAACATTCACCATGAATAAATCAAATTTCTTCATGGAAGTATCACTACTCATATCTGCAGCGCTTTATTGGCATGATTGTGTTTGTAAAAAGACCGATCATCACACGGACAGTTGGGAATTAGTTGGAGCATATTCGTTTGAACTTTTACTTGTGACTATCTTCGTGCACCCTCGTGGGAAATAATCAACCTCGTTTCATTTTTATCAGCAAACCTCGGAAGACCAAAAAGCAGCAAACTAATTCTTAAAGTATGACCCGGTTTCACCGTTGAACCTGAAGGACGTAATGAACGTTAGTGAATTCTCGTCGGAGATGAGCAAACGAAGTTAGTTACAGGTAGTTTTGTATGATGCGAATGATGATGATAATGCTGAAAGGCAGTGGCAGCTGACACTAATAACATCAGT
Source organism: Anopheles moucheti (assembly GCF_943734755.1). Lineage (NCBI taxonomy): Eukaryota > Metazoa > Arthropoda > Insecta > Diptera > Culicidae > Anopheles > Anopheles moucheti. The sequence continues at coordinate 58,914,452 of NC_069140.1, forward strand.
GAAAGTATCCGTCGTGGTATAGCAGCCATAAACTCATAACCTTCATTTGTTGTACGAATGTCCTCATAGTTTTTCGGTGGAAAGTTTGAAGTGGAAAGTTATGAATTGGACTACAAACATAATGAAGAGCTTTTCCCGAGCACTCCAAATGAGATTATTGTTTTGGTTAAAGATATGCTGTATATATTGTCAACGGAAATGCGATAAGTTGTAAATGCTTTTTGTTTTTATTTGTAGTTATATTAACTCGGTAATTATATTTGCATGAAAGAAGTACTGTAAACGATACAATGTTGTAGATGAATATAACTAGTATTTAAACGTTTGTTTTATAACAGAGATTAAAGGTAATACAAAAAAATGCTGATTTCTTCATGATAGAGAAAGTAACATCTCTACTAGTACTGGTAATATTACCTGAAGAGGTCTTGAGGAGAGGGCTGTTACAATTTCTGATCTCATCGCCGAAACCGAAACCGACCAACACGATATTACAAGATCGAAATGTCTAATTCGTAATGGAAAAAGTTGGGAACTGTCAGTAAGTATTCCGAAACAGGCCGAATTCAACCAGTGATCAAATCATCACCATGTGGCAGACCCCAGAGAAAATGACGGAGCACAGTTTCATTTTTACTATCTCTTGCAATCAATTGCAAGGTACCGTATAGCCAACGAAAAAACAACGTAACGAGCTATTTTGAAATTCGGGTTTAGCTTGATACAGTTCTGAAAGAATCATAATCTCTAACGTCACAGGTTAGGTGATGTTGAATGGAATATACTGAATGTTCTTTGAATCTTTAATCTTGAATCCTTATTATTCACCGTTGGACTGTAAAGCCTTCTCGGTATCATAAACGTGTAACATATTAATTCATACCTAACGATACATTACATCAGTACAAACAATTTTTTAATAGAAACCGCAAGACAGGTAGAACACTAGTAGTCAATTCCATCGCTAATATACCCGGCTCGAACGCGTGGTGCACTTCAGAAAGTATCCTCCCGTGATGCAGGTAAGTCTGGAGTGCTGAATGCGATCATCGATAGGTGGCAATCCGAGCGGAAGACACATGGTTCTGTACTCCAGATGGCGATTCCAGGAACGGAAGAAGGCCACCACACAATACTGGCGTACTCCATCAGCGAACGAACTAATGAGCAGTACAACGTCTTGACACATAAAGGGTCTTAAAGCTCACGTATCATGTCCAAGCGACCAATCCTAACAGTTGGTTGCATCTCACGACCACATGATCCAGCACGCCGAGGTCCTTGACGCATTCAGTTCTTCCGAGAATTTGGTCGTTTAGCTCATAACTAAAATTGCTCGCGAACGACTGAAGGAGGTGGTACGCATTTATCGATGTAAAGGGCTAAAGCATTATGCTTGCACCAGGAATTAAACTCGCGCACAGAGGCCTTGAGCTGAAGATAATCATCCGGCGTACGGATTTCACGAAAGATTTCTGCGTCGTCAGAATATTCACTTTTCTACCACCAAGGGTCTGCGCCAGGAAGATTGGCTTGTTATGGCTTGCTCTATTGGTGGGCCATCCAAAGCTCGGAATATTTTCCAAGACTTATTCAGATCCTGGCATAAGATCATAATTAGTTTACGTCTGGTGGACCAACTTTACGGAGCGGCCCGGTTCGAAATCCCATCCTGACCAATCCTCCTGTAGGCTAGGTGTGGATAACGTGAACATCAATGTTTGTTGCTACTCGTAAGTGCTAAGGTCCTAGATGTATTGTTCTATTAGTATCCTTTTGTAAGTGACTACGATTGATGGTTAATGCATAGATGGTAGATATAACCATGGGAGGTTAGAATTTTTAAGAATGTAGTAAGATTTCCATCGCCAGTATTGATTACCGTTAGTGTTTCAAAGTTTTAAAGCTATCAGTTTGATTGCTAAATTTCCTCTTTTTTGTGTGTTAGTCCAACATGGCATTCAATCACAGTACCATTTTGAACTGCTGTACCAGTATGCGATGGAAGTCATGCTTTGGGCTTTCATTCGGTTGCAATAATAGTATCAAAATTAGATTACATTCGATTCGTTTTTTGGTGGGCCGATGCCATACCCGTAGTCAGGTACGTAAAGCTGTTTAGGTGCGTATCTCGTACCGGTTCAATTCGTTTTGCAGAATCGGTCGAAAAAGCTGCTATGAAAGCAGGGATTATAGATAGAGGATGTAATAGAAAATAGTAAAAAAAAGTAGCATAAGTATCGCTTTCTTTGCAAATGATCTCGCTGTAACTGGGGCGTACGAAACGATTCGTGAAAACGATTGCACCGTATCTTGGTTGTAACTTAATTACATTTCAAACAGCATGGGATGTTTGAATGACTGATGATTCAAGCGAAGGTGAGAGCTGCAAATAGGAAACAGCCAGCTTTCAGATTAATAGTATAGAGACTACAGAGAAATTGAAGCATCATGGTTGTTGAGCAATTCAAATAATTTTTGTTGTTGTAAAGATCCAATAAGGAAGAACCGAGTATTTGGATTAGAGTTCATAAATTAAGCGCGGATATTTTTAAATAAAAATAAATATAACTGATAATAATACACTAGTTTTTGATTAAATTTAGTCTTTACTTGATATCTAGTTATGGTACGTGTTAGTTCTGTTTAAATTTAAAGGCAAAGTTATACACAAAAAACACAGTTTATGATTTAATTGGAAAACATGCGAATCTTTTGTAAGGTAGAAAAACATACGGAACTAATCTGCTCTTGGTTCTCTGCTGGATATGTGCTGAGAACACGAATAATATAGAGCAGTGAGGTAAAAAATAATTTTGCTCACTGGTCGCTTTTGTATGAATATATTTTTTTTTTTGGCAGAGTGGGTTGAATTCAAAAAATCTTGTTCGTTTCCGTTTTCTGGTTATATGCGCGAACATAACAGACGAGGGTCTTAACACTCATTTCGGGTCGGATAGGGTCGGTATGTTTTATTTGTCTGATGTAGAGCATAGAGCGCCAAATCAAGTTGTAGATATTTATGAGAAGGGTTCTACAAGTTTGAAACAAAAAAAAAACTTAAGTGTGATAAATAAAACATTCGTTAGTTAGTGTATAGGATATTTCCCAGCAAGTCGTATCTCACCGCCGTACCAGCAATGTCTTTCAATACGGTTCAAAAAGAAATAGCGAGAGCTTCGTACCAAATGAAGAACTTTCCCTCTCCATTGTTCTTACAATATGGTCTGATTTTTCAGTAAAAATATCTTTAAGATAATTTCGTGTTGGGGTATGAGGTGAGACTTTTCATTATCATCATATATTAAGGTCAGTTTTTAATGTTATTCCTCTACGCACTACTAATTTTGCTTTTTAAAGAATACCATGTTTATGTTGTGTTTTATTTGTGGGATTGGAACAGGTGTAACAAATTGAGCTCAGCTACATGACATATAACGAACCGACGGGCCAATGACGTCGTAATGCCATTACATCCACCAAATGGCACACACTTTTTTAGGTGTTGCTTGACGGTTATGAATTAGAGCACCGTAACGCGTGTATGATTAGGTGTGGAAAAGTAGACGAGAACGACAGAAGAACGATGTTTTAACAGTGTCGAAAACTCGTTAAAAGTTGTCTGTTCTACTACCATGGATCATGAAATTACACAAGAAACGAAATTGGACTACCTTTTCTTGGTCCAGCAGTTTACATTGTCATTCTTACCTTTCGTAGCAGTAAAGATTTTTTTGTTTGTTTTTAACAGGGTTTTTTTCACTTACCTACTAGCAGCACCAATTTAATCGATGGTTCAGAGTTGCTGCCCTTGTAATGAAGTACCGTCCCGTTGGAGAGCACATCCTGTGCCGCTCAATTGTTTTCGTACGGTCCTATGCAAACGAATGGCCATGAAATTCAATTTTCCTTACCCCTCGACATTCCGAACCGCTTTCCTATCCGTATTCATTTCGGTTGTGCACTCAAATCATCTTCAAAAGTAAAATTACGAATACGCTGATGTAGGTATAACGATGAACGAGAGATCTTTTTTTGTGTGTGCATTTTTTGCCCTCAAAATCTTCTGTCACTCAATATGCAAACTGGGATTGCGGAGGTCTTTCGTTGGATTTAACATGACCCCGAGTTTGATTGGGAATTAAATCAGGCTTCTTGGTAAGCTGCTGTGATTCTGTGAGTTAACCGACAGTCCGTGCGAAGTTTGCGTTTGGATAGTCAATGAATACTACTTTGAAGCATTATATTTCTTCAGTTATTGTTTCTATGAATGAAATATGTGTGTTTAAATTATTTTAAAAAGAGCCTATAGTAAAACCCATTACTCGGCTGTGAGCTCGGTTTGTTTGTATACTTACCGACACATTTATCGATTCCTTATATACGTCATTTGTTTATATGACTTATAGCCTATAATATTAATCGGCTGTTCACAATTTCCAATAGCATTAACACAATTTCATTCATTCATCATTAAAACCTTTTACGTGCTTTAATGCTTAGAACTACCGAATGACATTTTGCTTAGTAAGTTATAGCTTCATCACATTAATTTTTTTAAATCAAACGTTTGCATGGACAACACAACACAGTGTTGATCATCTAAAATTTAGGTTCATCCACAGCAACCTGCACAGAATCTCCATCGGTCTTTAGCAACATGGCAAATTTTCTGCACCTGTCCATGTACCAAGATGCAGATTATAGTTACCACTTCAACGTCGCAGACTGTAAGTTATCCAGATCACACACTTAAATTTAAAGAAAGTCTAATACCTAAACTCGATGTCGGTGAAATACAATTACAAAGATCAGCTGCACTTAAAACGTAAGTTAAAGCGTACCCAAAATGTAAGTAGTAAGTTTCATTCCTCTCAATGAGGTGGCAATTGACTGAGGAACAACTTACAGATTAAGTAGCCATAATAATAAAAAGAAGTTGTACTTTGTACCACAGATAAAGCATCACCATTGATGGTAGTTAACTTCTGTGAACAACGATCGTACAGAACGTAGTTCGGAGGCATTAGGATATGACCATGATCTAAACAAAAATTAGTTCCAGTATTAGTAATATAAGTATTTTTTATTTCTTTCCAATTTGCATCAAAAGCAGGTTCCTTGTTTTCTTGTGTTTTCAGTTTGTATTTGATAGTATTTTATGATTATCCAAAGACAACATATTTATTCAAATCGTTTGCATGTTCAGAACGGCGTTAGTGGGCATTTTCACTCGCGAACGCTCCCTGTTAGTTGTACAAATACCTTTTACAATGTGTGTTTGTGTGGGTGTTCGAAGGTCATATCCAAACATAAGCTTTTGGTTCTATTTTTTACAATTTTGTATGCTTTCCTGTACCTACTGTACCGTTTTACTACTTTTCAATGTAGTTTTTATCGTATCGTTTTCCTAACAGGTATTTTGGAATCATTTTATTTGATGTTACGGTGAATGGTGAAGGATAAGGACACTGCTAGTAGTCGTGGGTGGAAGGGGGTAGTAACTTACGCGCTAGTCGGGTAGCAGCAAATACGCCATTTGTTGTGTTATGTATGGAAACGTTGAATCTTAGCTCGCCGGCCCGTTATTTTGAGTTTTTTTCCCTTATTTTGTTTTCTTATTTTGGTACCAGTAGCTGTCGGGTTTGCTACATGAAATATGAAATGTATTCTATTAGCAATGCTTCCTATTGTGCTACCTTGGTTTGACTGATTTGCTCTCGAAAATTCGAGTGCACATTTATTACGCGTAGGTTCGTTTGTTTCTGAAGAGATTGTTAGAACGCAATCCTGTATCTTATGTTTGAAAGCATTCGCGCGCGCGTGTGTGTGTGAGTGCTTTTTTACAAATCTATGCCTTCATTTTCCGGTCCCAAGAGGCTCTAGGTTGAGCAATGTTTGAACTTCATTTAGAATTAGGAAGTGGCATCGACTGGGAGTACCATTTGGTAGAGTGATCATAACAGATTTACAAATCTAACTGATAACATACGGAATTAAACTTCTAATTATCATTACAGAAAATTAACGTTTGATATAATAATTGTTACTCACATACCTAGTGAAAAGCTTTTTATAATCACATACCCTCGCATTGGTGGGAAAAGGTTAAAACAATCAGGTAAAAGGTCAACATTGATAATGCTTACAACAGATCGTTTTTTTTTTTGTGTAAACAGGTATTTCGTTCTTTTGTTGATTTTAACCATACCATTACAGTAGGGAGCCAAAGATCTGTTTTTATGATGTATTTTTTTGTATTTGGTTATATGCTTCTATTTATCACATACACACTGTTATTCTGACCTATATATAAATACCACTTCTTGAAACATTCACATAGATAAATACTATCTGCCAACATACCACCGAATTACAGCGCCTTTCTTAGAGTAGAAATAGAAAACTATGGTTTGTAATGGCTATGATGATAGGGGATTCTGTGTAGCATGCATAAAATTTATAGAGAGTAACAGTTTGTACGGAAAAGAAACATGATTGTACGGGGTTGTCATTTTCGTACCGCAGTTTGGTTCACTTGATTGAGAATTGGTTGTTGGGTTTTTTGGTTAGAGTTTACTTGCATCCGAACATCGCAGTGCTATAAAAGTTTGGTTTCTTGTTGTTGTAACGGTCACGGCAGCAGCAGTATTTACTGTCCCACCCTGCAACCATAATGTCGCGTTTTGTACAATTCTTCGCACGATCGGTAACGTTCTCTCTGTTTGCTTATTAACCTTCATCTTCTTATGATTCAATAAATAATCAGTAATCAGTCTTATCATCAAGTAACTTTAATTTTTTTTAGACGTACGTTATGTTTGTGTTTGTGTGTGTGCGAATGTTTGTGCAAAGAATGTCTGTTCGGAAGGATGCAGAGGAAGCCTTTGGTGAGATGGGAAATGAGACAATTTGTGTGCTAATAACAGGTTTCAGTAACATGGTAATGCATTCAATATTAAATCATTTGCCCCGAATTCCGAAAACACAAAACATTGTAACGCAAGCACTTTGTCACCGTTTGGTTCATTGCATTTCTGTGCAGTGAATGAATGAGTTATGCACACCCTCATACACCTGGCTTCACATGTGCGGATCCCTTCTAACACCAACATCAAAAGGTACATCTAAGAAGCTGTACGAGAGTTTGCTACAAATAGAATTTGGTACATGCGCTGTCAGTTGCGAGAGAGTTGCGAACCATTCGAAAGAAAAAACATCTTACATTCAATGCATAAAACATACAAAACGGTAACATGGGAAAATGTTTCTATCACGGGGGTACTAATATTAGTTTATCTTTACAGCTCTAAGTTTCCTACACATTTTGTTTTTCGATCTTTTTCTCCGTCTCTGCTTATCGCTCTAACTAATGTATCTAGCATCGAAAAGATTGGCAGATATGTGAGTTTATTATTAATGTTTTGGGTTCCTTCGGTGTACTGATGGTCCGTCTGCAATTGCCCCGAAATGGTTTCCAAACAAACGGTACCACCACCAAGGATGCATGCATTTCGATTCATTCTTTTTTCCGTTTGTTTGGTATTGATTTGGTTTGGTATGTTCAATCTCTACAATTTCAACATCAACAACAGCGAGAACATAAATCCCTAAACCCTAGCTGTCGAGGGGTGCAATCTGTGTATTTGTGCATTGTGTATGGTATCCGATGGATCTAAACCAATCGTTCTTTGTGTGCATTGTAAAGTACAACCCTTGGGTGCCGCCTAATGACAATCACTTGCTTCACCAGTGCGATCAATCATTGGATGTTCCCGGGTGTCGGAGTGCTAGCAGTTGGCGATTGCTTTTTAACATATTGCTGCAGGCGTACCGAGTTGGCTATAAATATCCTACACCACTGACACAACTACCTCGAAATACGTTGGAATGGTTCTGTGTTTAAGCTCTTGAGAATGCAGCTGATTTTGATGCAGGTAAGGGATTGGGAGGCTCTAGTGCTTTACTAAGGTTGTTGATGTTGCTTAGTAAGGTCAAATTGCTGACACTTGCTCTAGATCCGCGGAGGACCGTCCCGAGTTGATGACGACGTTCTTCGCCGCATAGTCCGTTACATACCGATCGCTGCTTCGCGGATAGATGTTACCCATTTCCTGACCGCAGCACCACGAGCTCCGGCTCGTCAGGATGCGCTTGAAGGCCTCCCTGAACTCGGTGTTGAAGATCGAGTAGATGATGGGATTGAAGGCTGAGTTGGAGTACCCTAGCCACGACAGCACCTTGAACGTTTGCTGGCCGATGCACGTCTTGCAGAACGCCGCGATGATATTTACACAGAAGAACGGCACCCAGCAGATCAGGAACACACCCATTATCACACCGACGGTGATCGCTGCTTTGTGATCGGACACGTGGTACGGCGATGACGCGTGGTGTGCGAGCTGGCGAAGTTTGAGTTTGTTCTTGCTGCTCTTGGGCCTTCGTATACTGCGATATCGTTTTTCGCTAATCTCCCCAGGACGCGTAACGGCACGTATAGATTTGACGTGCTTCTGGGCGTAGCAGTATAGCCTGCGGGAAAAAGGAAAAGAGACCGGAAACGAACACGGTGAACCGATGACTGACTGGGAAATTTATTTCACGAAACGATGACCGTCCGCCACGGTTTGGGATATACATTGTTTAGGATCGTTACAGGCGGATGACTTTGTTGGACCTTCTTGGAAGCGAGGGCTTTGTTTGGGCAAGTCCGTACCAGTTTCGGTGAATATTTTGAAAGGAAATAATAATGCTTCTTTATCAACTTTTCCGCCACCTAGGTGGTTGATATTTTTTCCGATCTCATTCCTGCCGTTTATCCACGAACACAAACACACACACTCATATGAGCATGTGAAGAGTATGAGAAATTTGGTTATTCTGAATGGCTTATAACGCAATGATGGTTTAGTGTTGATAGACAGAACTTCCGGTCGGGAAAAAGATTATCATCGTCCTGTGCCATTTACGATCGAGACAAAGTGTGTGTTATTGATAATGCTCGGAGATCCTATCTTATTTTTATTATTTTTGAGGTTAAATAATAGCTAGCGGTTTGGTTAGGTCTGTAACTTGATGTTTTATCATCTTGTTTCCTTCCAACTAGACACAACAAACCAAATGTTTTGTTGTGTAGTTTATTGTCTGACTTGTCTGACGTGTCTGACTGTGACTATAAAAGTGTCCATTAAAAGCTTTAAACAATTTACGCATTACATCTATACATAGAAAATAGTAACAACACGTAATCAAGTTCGATAAAAACAAATTCAGTTAATAGAAAATGTAAAAGATTTTGTCCAATTTAATATAAATCAACAGCAGTTTGTAGATATGAATTGTCAAACGTGACAACGTGACTAAAACAACTTGGCAGAGTTTATTCTATCAAGCTTAGTAAACCGATTAAGGTGGAAGATGAAAATTAATTTTAACTTTCTCCGCTAAAACACTTGAGGTGTAAAAACAGACCAAAGGCAACAGACTGGTAACGAATCCTTTCAATGGATGTTACTGCCATTGCTACTGTATTAACAATGTACTGGCGATAAAATAGTACAGGCCACTCACAGCGCTAGGACGGAATGTGGAATTAAAACGTTCTGGGAAACTGTATGAATTACCGCACACCTGACCACAATCATACGGGTGCTGTGCAGTGATATGACGTGAATCAATAACCGGAAGCTTAAACGAACGTTTAACTCAGGGACAGGATTAATTCCACGCGTCGACTATCACATAATACCATCATTCGGCTAAAGATTAAAACTTGTGCAATAACGCGTGGTCTGGATTAAGCTACTGCACTAGATTGAATTATTTCATTTTTCTAATTGAAAGTTTTTCGTTTCTACGAATGATTAGTAGAATTGAGGAAAAAAATGAACAACAAAATTCACACACGAAAAGTTATAAAATAACATCATCGAAACGGGTTTATTTCAAACCCAAAGCATCTAAACTCCAACAACTGTAACAATACAATTATAATGGTTTTTATGAAAAGGAAACAAATGGCTGTTGCTCCACCTTACCTGCAATAGATACCGATCATAACTATACAAGGTACGTAGAAACTTATACAACTAGATACAACAGCGTAGGTTGGTGTTAGATCAAGAGCGCAGGTCTCGTACTTGATGCCATTGATTTTGAGCGATGTGTCCGTTTTGTCCCTTTTGTCTCGATGCAGATCGAGTGATATGGGGACAAAAGATACGAGTGCCGCAAGTAGCCAAATGACCGCAATTGTTCCGATAGCTACTCGCCGCGTTACCCACCGGCCATATCTAGAAAAGAAATAGGATACAAAAAACCTTTAATTCGTTTATAAAATGTGTGCTATTGCATTGGCATGAACCAGTATTACAAAGGAATATACATTCGAAAAAGTGGCGGCTTCAGGATAAAAAAAAAGGTTGGAAAGGTTAAAGGTAATTGATATGGTAGGGTTTCTAAGTATACACATTCAAGTTTACGTATTGTTTGTCATTGTCCTTTTTACAGTAATTTACTCAAAATGTTGTAAAAAATGAGAGTTTACGGCACCCACTGGCGTTTCGTCAAAGAACAACGGTTATCCAATTATTTTTTTATGAAACTAGATAATTAAATTTAGGTTTTGTTCCATGGAATTTTCATTTTACGACAAAATGGTGGACGTTTAATGTTGGAAAAACTGATTTTGACTAAGAGTCACTATTTTGCCTGTAATATAAAAAAATGGTTTTAAAACTAAAAACGTACCTTAAATGCTAATGAAGAACATTTGGTTTCAATTTCAACTCATTCAATGCACAGGCGAGTGACTTACTGAGAACTTTTATTATACGGTGCTTTTGCCTTTATCCATTAAACAATTTCTCACAATGCCTTGGGCATATATCTGTGACTATCGTAAATTGTAAACTATTGTAACCATACACTAATGTCCCATTATGAAATAAATCAAATGAATGAACGAATTAAAGAATGAAATCTTGGTACAAATTTGCAAAACGTTGTTTAGAGGAAAACGCGTTCCAACGTTGAGCGCATGGCAATGCACTAACTCCTTTAGCTGTAACTTTGTTATTTGATTTATTTACCGATATTCCCGAAGCCTGAAAATTTATTTCTGGGATAATCCTTGAGCCTTCAAGCTTCGAGAAATGATACAATTTTTTTTTGATTTCCTTGCCGAAAATTCCGATTGTATGTCTCCCTCTAAAGAAACCATAACGATTGCTTTGATTGAAATTTATGTTCAGTACTTTTTTGTGCCATCTGAGAAGAATCATTCATTTGCGATAATGGTTTTTCGTTACGTTTCCTTATGCTGTGTTCGTAAATGATAACAAACAAAACAACAGGTAATGATAAGGGTTAATTAAAATAAATTCCACGACAGGAAGCTAAATTGACTGCTAATGAACTGGCCATTGATAACGTAAACAATTTGGCCTTTTTGATGATGCCTCATTTAAATGTTAATGGTTATTGGTGTGTATCAAACTTGAAAAGAATAATGTGTTAATGGAGGGTGGTAATAAGATGCGATCGTTTGGGTAACATGGTTCGTTACAGAAGTAATCACTTTTTTACAGTAAGTATGATATGGCACGACGGATTTTCACTAAATGAAATCGTATGCACTTGTACGCTTGAGGGCAAAATTGTGAATGCCATTTTTACATGCACATTGTTCTTTAAACTTTACATAATGTTGGGAGTATGCGCTTTTCGTACGCACTACCGTGTGAAATAGTATAAACGCACAATGGTGGAACATGTGTTGTAAGTATGAGTCAGCAAATGCTTTCAAATGATTACATATTTACCGCGAAAATCAGGCATGGGTGTGAATATGCTTGTGTATTTATTAATTTAACCAAACATCATCTATCCTGACGAAAAAGAAGGTCCAAAATGCAAATGGGGCTTGCTTTAATCTGGCGTGAAATTATTATTATCAAGCAGAAATAATGCATAAATTCCACACTCGCTTGTTCGTTGCCGGGTCGACGTGAAAAAAAACTACGACACTTTTACTCCGGTTAAACATTATTACCTGCATAAGCAAACAAAAGGATTTTTCATCAAAATGAAAGTTTAATATTTTACACCTTTTTTCACGGAAAGGGTTTGATAAAAATTTGCAATTGCATGGAGTGTGGACGGAAAGTAGAATTAACAACTATCGGCGGCCAGATGCTAATTAGTCGGTGGTTGGTATTATTAAAGTATGCAAACGAATGTACATTTTTGTTAATGTTGTTATTTCGTAGCCCTTCAAACAACTTTACCTAGGACTGTATTAACTTTGTGCCAAAGTAAACGAATGTGATTTGCTTTGTGGCTGTCGATGAGGGGTTGGTATAATTTTTTTTTAGTAATATCTGAAAGGTATAATAAGAAACATCCTATAGTTCCGTATAAATAACACTATTAAATTCACCCGGAACCAAACCAATTCCGAAAACAAAGGAATGAATATTTTAAAAATTCAATTAAAGATACAGAAAACTTTTTGCATATTGAAAAACTCGACGCTAACTCATGCCAAGCTATCAGCAGCCAGCAAACTCAAAATTCAATAACGGTGCCATTTTCCGCGACCAGGTGGCACGCTGAATGCTAAAGCAGCGCGCATTAGAATTCATTTGTATCCAACACTTGAACATACGCTTTGCTTGAACCGACGGTTTGAATCCAGCGTCGAAACAGCGCTCTGAAACAAATTGTCTGAAAAAAGGGTCACGGAATCGTACTCCATAACGGCAACATTCGCTATGAATCCAATAAAAGCTGTTCTATTGCTGTTATGGCTGAATGTGGGAAAATATTCTACTTTAAACAGCTACCCAATGGTGGAATGTATGTGCATATTACACCATGAGCAAAGTGAGAAATAGACGTTCGCTAGCCAAACTTTGCTTCCGTCTTATAAGAAGGATAGAACACATTCTTCTTAAATGCATTTTTAAAAGCATAAGATTCATATAATTACAATATGTAAATTTTGGACACATCCACTTCAAGAAAAGCAAATTAAGTATTTCTAAAAACGGTGAAAATTCTCCCAACGCTCGAATGGAGGTCGTAAGTTTTGTTGAAAATGTCTCGAATGGGATATGTATGTTAGCAGCTTTAATATCAGAAATGAAAAGCCATCCATCCACAGGAAGCAAAAGGTGAACTGTATTTTAAAAGGCTGTGGTTGTAGTGTGCAAAATTTATAGGCTACGTGCGCGACCCCACTTGTACTTGTCTGATCATTTAGATGTGAAATTTGCTGCAATGTAAGTGCTCCCACAGCGGGTACCGCCGGTGGCTCGAAACAGTTTGCTTCATGGCGCCTGTAAAGTTGCTGAAACTCTAGCCTTAAGCAACGTCTGTAAAGCTCAACCCGCGAAGCTGCGGATCTACCGACTAGTCAGCTGGCACGAGCAGTTTTGTTGTTGAAGATTATCATGGATAAGGCGTATGTATCCACGGTACTCGGATAAAGTATAAACGGTAGGTGGCAGGGGGTTCGCAGATGATAAACAAATGGAAGTTTTTGAACATTTCTGTGAATGCCTGGCAACCTCCATTGGGTTATATGTGTGGTTTTTTGGTTTGCAAATTGTGCATAAATAACCATCCTCAAGTATAAAGAATGCAATTAACGTAAAACGAATTGCAACAGTGCAAGAAAAACAAAAATGGGATGATGTGACATTAATTCAACTTTAAGTAAAACAATTCAACATTTTTAATATTTATTTACTATAAGTAGTAAAGCCTCCAACAAAATAGTCGGTTTGAAATAATATATAATATTTGAAATAATAATATTTGAAATAATATTCTTTCTAACTTACAATTAAGTTTAGAGTAATATGATAAGTTTAGTGTAAAAAATAAAATAAATTGCATACAAATCGTGCATGTTGAATGGTCCGCGAGCAAAATGGAATATATGGCATATTTGCAGCACTTTGTTAAAGATTCATCATCTTCCGCACGGTAACGGAAGAAGGGATTCTCCCGTATCTTGACAACAGACCGGTGGCGGACGAGGATTGATGCAAAAAAGGATAATAAATTGAAATTCTGTAAATTATCATTGTTCATTGTGTCTGAGGCGTTGGTTGGGAATATACTTAAGCTTGACAAAGCGAGCATAATTCATTTTGTTCGTGAAGTTCGAATAAAGCAGATGAAGCCTTAACAGTAGCGCCCGCTAGGTATATGGCATGGGACGGGTAGGATTCATTTTTTCTCTTCACGGCTTTCATTACAATATCATGATAACAGCACTGCAACATACACAGGGTCGAAAGGCATGTTGGAAATTAATTTATATTTGATTTACATCCGTCGAGAATGACAGCAATCGCGCCGGGAGATGAGGAATAGGAACCATTCGTACCCTTCCTTCGTTTTCTCCTTCACTTCCCCTGCCTCATCCGGTGCCTATCTATGCTGTACCCCGGGGAGTTCTTGATACACATAAAAACACAATCGCAAGAAACCGCCAAGGGAGTTAGAAGGTAGATTTAGCAAAACGAAAATTGCCAAAACGTGTCTTTTTATGGGGCGCTCTGGCAGGTAGGTTCTGTTTGAAGTTTGCAGTTCTGTTAGTTTCACTCAAATAAAAGACATTCGTATCTCGCTTCCCATGCTTGCGTTGGAACCTGTAGCGCACCATGAAACGATTGTGCGAAAAGAGGAAAATGCTTTTAGATTGCTCGAAACGCCCAGTTGGCTAACATACGAATTCCCTTGAAAGCGAAAATACAACGCAGGGAGTTAAACTTTTTACCAATTTTTATCAGGTTTGTCTAGGAGTTAAGCTTCTATGATCCGGTAGTGGATATACAATATCCTGGACACGGTACAACGGAATGAAAAAGACCGTTACGTTCGTTTTTTTGTGAGGAGCTTTGTGAGGGAGAAAGCCAATCAATTAAAAGTAAAACTTGGTTGTAGATTGTAGAAATGGAAAAAAGTTTGACATTTGTTCGGATTACTGTGTCACCACATTCAAAAGGCGAAAATATGGGACAATGTTCTCCAATTTGACTTACTTCTGCTAATTTTGATGATGTGTTCATTATCTAACAACAAGAACGAAAATGAATAACAACATGCAGCAAAATACAATAAAAGAACGAACTTTAAACCCAATGCGAATGTTATGAAATTAGAGGTAAGAAAACTTTGATAATTTTTTAAACAAGTTTATCAACTACAATAAAAGAGATTTTATTTCTCACAATCACGTATTGTTTTGATTTAATTCGTTTCGCTTAGAATCACTCTGAAATTCTTACTCTTGTACCAAACAATGGCCAATCCAACGGTGTGGTTTGGTTTCAGATTAAGTTAATTTCGCCAGAGTTACTACTGTTTGGGAAAAGTTTTTCCTCGGAGCAACTGTGCAATTTACGAGGTGACGAAACTTGGTCCGTTCTAATTTGCACCGTCAACAGTGACTACCGCACAGGTGACTCAAATCTTTTTCGGCCGTGGCCACTGGCTCAAGCCAGTATTGGTAAGGACAAATATACTGCTTTGCAGATATTTTACGAACCGAAAAGTACCGTGACAAATACTGCTTCAGGTGTGGGAAATTAGATAAAATTGTACAATTCAATAAAGCTGTCGGCGTTACTCAGGCCAAACGTAGCTGCGGCAATGCTGTTCTGTTTGTATAGCACATTTCAAATCATTTGTTCCGAATATTCACGTTACACTGGTTTCCTTCATTTGCTGAGCACGATCCAGTGGACTTTTGCCAGGTTTGCAAATAACACGGTCGGGTCGGGGGCTTTTGCATCGATCGATATTAATCATAATTACTACAAACGACTACGAAACTGCAAAACTGTAGCGACGCCGGCAAAACAATAACATTTTCCTTGGTCTCCGGCTCCATCGGTGCGGTCCGATCATACGGCGGTGCACCACTGCGGTTGCATGTGCACTCCCAATTCCATCCTTACGGGCGCGTTGTTCTATTGCAGGATTGCGAGCGCTCGCGTGCGAATGCGCTTAACTTGACACAAACCTCAAAACCCCAGACGATTGCCACGACACGGAAACACGCAGTGGCCTGCAACAGGGTGGCGATAGCGATACAGTTGTTTCTAGAGTGCCGACCATGACCACCAGCGCTTGCACACGAATGCATGATTGAATGGAGCGTCGATCATTGGGTTGATGAATGCAATTTTGTACATAAAAATTAGCAACAGTTATAATTACGCACACACAGAAAACGGAGCTCCGTACGATACGACAAGTGCCATAGCGTTGCGGAAGTTGCTGTTCGATGGTTTACAATTTTGTTCGAACGACGCAAACAGTGTAACCGTTACACTGTTGCTGGTGCTAATTGTGGAAAACGTGAGGAACGTAATGTTATGGATTGCCACGTCATGAAATCAAATAAAAAACTAATGCCATGGACGACGCTACCTTTGCGTACTGTGAAACTGTGGCGCGAGAAAAGGGGATTCAGCGAAGCGAGTGTAGTTCAATAGCGCATTTATAAATCAATTAAGAACTGTTTATCGATTGATGGCGCTCCTTATGTACCGCGCTTGTACCGCCATATGTGGCACATAAATGGTGAGAATTTCGTACTAGTGTATCCCTACTTGTTCGCCATCGTATCATCTACACGGTCTACACTGAGCGCTCTCCAGCCCTGTGGGTATATATGTGGCGAACGTGCTACGGGGATGATTATTAAAAATAGCAAGTTTGAAAATATCTCTTGCTTCAGGGTAGCCGCAGGTCCTATTCACCCAGCCGCAGAACACTGATGATAATGTTGGTGCAAAAGGGCCACCACCGGTTCCGGTGTAGCACCTTTTCGCTGTCGTGATAGCAGGTTATTTGAGGGATGTGGTGTTTATGTTTATGATCGCCCGTCGACCTAGCGTCGGTATGTTGCGCCGAGATGAAGTCTTGCCGCTTGCCAAAGAAGAAGGATTATCGTACCATCAGAACCGCACGTCCGCTACCGTGCGGTATACATGAAGTGAACTGGAGCATAACGGTCGGGACCGTTGGCCACATCAATACACATAGCCAAGCATTGGCCTGTGGAAACTTTACGAACAGCTCAATTGAAAATACATGTAGTATGTAGCGAGCAGAGCAAGCTTCAATCGATCGACCTTAGGTTCGACTCTTTGTTACGACCAGCTTCATTGCAATAGACAAGACCCCTGCAAAACGGAAAAACGGGCCGCACCAAGTGTTGTTGTGTATCGTATGGACGTACCCCCAACAGCCACCGAACTCAATGGTGGGCAGTTGTTTGGTTAACTTTTGACGAACGTGTACGCTAACCATAAGTAATGGGGAAAAATGAGATACTTTAAATTGGTAATTTTATCGCACGGCAAGGTTCGTACTGTATGCACGCTGGGTTCGCGTGAAACAGTGTTTTCAAATTAAGGTTATAAATTGAGTTGCTCGAAGCGTGATACTAACATACCATCGCAGTACGCAATACATTCATACAACGAATGTTCGAAAACTATAGCGCGCAGAGATTCATCTTCTGGATGCATAATGAAAATGTATGGTCGTTCAAAACTTTCGGAAAGGTAGTAAATTTGTTTCGGTTCTTGGTTGGGGAAATTTCGTTTGACAAAATAAAATGATGAACTTGCCAAACTATACGCCGACTGTAGGTGTATGAGAGCAGGTTGAGATTTAATCTAGCTAATGGTACACGGAACTACATCCCATCGTAGGTGCCATGATACGAAAAAGGGGCGTTATGAGGCGACCGAACGCGTATGCCTTGAACTTTGGAACTACAGATTCGGTGATAAGGCCGACACAAGTGAAACACTATTTTCATGTATATTATTGAGCGTTCGTGCGACAGTGTTTGCCGTAGGAATTGAAAGTTGGGAAAGAATTTGCTTTTGGGCTGTACGGTAAGATGCGTTTGAGAAGAACCCCATGTTCAATCACGTTTATGCACAAGTTTAGTACAATTTTAGAATGAAACTTTATGGGACATTTCATACGCAAAAGCAAAACAACCTTGAAGCTAGGTGTTCCCACCCGGTAGATGCTTCAGTTAACAATGCACTGTCGAGCAGGGGATAATGCTCGATCATTCAGCGCAAAGTTAATAGAGGAAGTTATTTTATAAAAGTCATCCTTCTGCAAAACACGGCGTCCAGCCGGGTTTGCGGGTGCTCGAAACGATGGCAGCAATCTTGACTGCGCACTAAAAGGAAAGTTCATCACCGAAGTTGGTTTCCGATATCGAGGAATAATGCAGCTGAAGGAAAAATTTTCGTACACACTCTCGCCCGTGTTGTTTGCCTGACGTTCTGACTTAACCTTGGTTGCGGTGAAGGAGTAGGCAAAGTGATTCCCCCAAGAATACTTGAGCCTTACTTGTGCCGAGTGCGGGTTAGGTTATGGTCGTTCCGGCGTTCTCGTTCTCACCTACTGCTGATGTTTCATTTTTCTCCTGCCCCTTTCGCATCCACCGAATGTAAAGGAAAAGTATTCCGTTTTGACAAGCTTGGGCAGAGAAGTTTGTTCGCTTTTGCTTGCGCTTTTTGCAAAATATAATGCTATCTTTTCATATTTTTCCATCCATCCACTCGAACAACGAGCGAATTCCTAAATAGAAAAGGGTGATAACGAAGCAGCAACAGACAGCGGCCGAAATTGTTTGCTGAAAAGGGTGCCGGATGGATGCACGTGAACGTGTCCGTCGTGGTGATAATCTTTTGAACAGCGTGCTCAGTTTCAAAAGCAGACCCAGGAAGTATCGGCTGTCAACTGTCAGTGAAAGTAACGTGCTCGATGAACGGTTTGCGTCGAGCTCTAAAATCATACTGCCGTGCTACGACGAGTTGGACTTGACGGTACGAGGAGCAAGATAAGATTACCGCCAACATTGCCCTGTGATTAATTGTGTTCGACATTCCGGAGCAGATGAGATGAGTGTAGCACGAGACAGACGGGTATGATGCATACATCACCAAAGTTTACGATCAATCTGTGGTAGTTCAAGCGTGTACCGTCGTAAGGATCGTAAGCATCAGGTTCAAGGATGTGGTGGGTAGCAACCGAGCTGCACAACATGTTTTTCTTGCGTTATTTAAAGCAAGTTATGTTTGGGACTGGGTAGGAATGCGTAGCACAAGAAAATACTACAACTCATAAGTGGCACGAGACAATGAATGCAATGAATGATGATAAGTTTTAATTAATTTCGTCCCTGTATTACCCTATACTGCAACATCTTGGGGTGGTTTCGAAAAGCTTGGTGCTTTAGTTCTTGTGTAAGCTACTCAGATCTCTTGAGCTTTGTTGAGCTAATAAAAGAATCAAATGTAAATCACGCTCCAATAGAATGTAGGCTGAAGATGTGAGGTTTCCGGTTAATCTAAGTTTGTTTGTTTGTGGTTTTTGAGCGGACATAAAGTTGATGCGGCTTAGCAGCACATTTTTGTGTGATACTTAAACACTACCCTACTGCAGCTACGCTGGTCGATGTGTGTGATTGGCCTGTCGGTTGGTTTCTGCTGTGAAGTTGAGGAGAAAGTTTTAATTAATTCAATTGTTTTCCTCACACTTTTCCGAGTGCTCCTCAACGTGTCATGGCCGTGAATAGTGCAGGACCAACCGTACTAAAGCTATCCTCTATTGTCCATTTTAAACTGGGTGTGTATTACCTTTGTCTTGACCTCCTGAAAACTACCTACTCATTCCCTACTCTATTCGATACGGATGGTTGCGTCGTGTTGTCTTTTATTGAAACGATCCGGGTGCACTACGTTGTTTATCCGGCTGCCAACGTTTGCGGGAATCAGAAGGATGCGAATACCAGTACTATTTGAAATAGGAACGAACCACCCCAGCAATAGCAATAGTTCTGTGTTTGTTTGTGCAAAAATATTTCAAGTAGCACAGCTTTTCTTATGCTTAACTCAGGATTTGGAGAAAGATAGGGTCAAAAGTTGTCATTGCTATTGTTATGGTGTCACTTCAACGGTTAATGGTTGGTTAATGAAATTGAAATGTCGGGCACAGAACTAGTGACGTCTGGTATGAGTGGTCATGAAGATAGGTAATGGTATACCATGTTCTAGACATACAGTCTGTGTTCGACTACCTGCGCTTCAGTAGCTGATGACTACTGGTGGAAAATGCAGGAGGTTCAATAAGCGGTACAGGTGTTAGATTATACCGCTTAACATTGAATCTAAAAAATTAACTTACTTAAGACAATGTTGCACTAACTCCTTTAGAAAATGCTTGCATTACATTCTCATTGTTTAAGAATAATCGATAGCATTGATTACTTAATGATTTAGTTTCCAATGCTTCAATTGTGCTTAAAAACTGGTTTTCACATCATTCCACTATCCATTATAGGAGCTTAAAATAACTGTAAAGCCATATTAAAGCGTTTTTATAAGTGTATCGTGCAAACTTTATTATTATTATTATTTCATTGTCAAATTGTTTGCCACTCGGACTATTGACAACTTTGTTTCAAGCCTTTTCCAAACATGTTGTACTATTATCATAAAACAGAATAAAGTGGGCTGTTTGTGTACATGTATACCAACATTGCATTACAGGCAATATATACATGTAAGCGGATTTTGTTGGTATGTTATTTGTTAAAAATATCTTACACATCAAATTAAAACTTTCCCCAGCCATGCAACATCCATTCACAATATTTTCCTGTTACTGACGTTCTCTTGTATTTTCTGGAATTTTCATTTTGCGACCCATCTGTGCAGTCATGAAACAATAGAAGAGCTGTGGATGTACGGCACATAAAGAGGATCGCCGTCCATCTTTGTGCTGTATCATTATTTATGCAAATTAAAATAATTTCACGAGCATGCAGACGGGTTATGAAAAGGTTGACGTGCAGACGATAGGGTTTTCAGGTACATGTAAATTACATCTTCCGGAAGCGACTCACTACTGGTGTTTCATCGACCGAGAAGATACATTGCTGGCAGGCCACGGCCACGAATTGTAGCTCGATGCATGAGATACTAGCGTACGCGTCCTTTTGTTTTGTTATTGTTTTGGGACAGATGTAACGATTCTTTCATGTTTTCATTCTTTGTGCATGGCATATTTATTTTCTATCCCAATGCGTTTAGGTAATGTCTCACGAATACAACAAAACTGTATTATAGTAAGGGCGGTAAGGTAAAAAATAAACTTTACTGTTGGGAAAAATGGACGACAAATCCAATATTTGTTTATATCGCAATCCACAGAATCAAACAAGAATTCGATCGTTGACCATCGAAGGTCTCCAAAAGGCTTCGGGGCATGTACACCCGGGCACCTCTTGCCACAATCAAAACGACCTTGTGGTCAAGCAGGATAAACACTTTTGGGTGTAATCCAATCAATCCGGAAATGATTCCGGATTAACAAACCATCCGAAGGTTACAGGTGAAGCCTTCCGAGATGCCTCCTTTACAACAGACAATATGCAAATGAGACTCTAGTCGAACGGACGGCTACTGTGGTGTACCAACCGAAACGTTGTTACATAAAATAGGAATAAAAAGTAGCGACCAAAGAGAAAGAGAAATGTTGTTATTGAAAGCTTTTACAAACACCCCACGTACCCGTTCATCAGCACTATTACTCGACAAATGGTTGTGTGATGGTACCATTCCCATGGGTGGCACTGCAGGTAATGGACATAATGGAGGCTGAAGCACTCTTGCAATGCGATTTGTTTGCATTAGATTGCTATTTTTCTGGCTGACCCTAGCGAGACATTCAGCAAATTGCTCAATCAACTCGCATGGATCAGTCCATTTTGCGGTTGACAGACGATTGTTTCGAATGAGCTGGGTTAATTAACCAACAGAGTAAAGGTTGCCATCTGTCCACCCGAATTCTGGGTAATGCAATATCTATCGAGGGAATTTTGTCAGGGAATAACTCTAGCGCCGGACACATTGTTTCTTCCTTAAGTATATCATGGAGTTAGTGGAAAGTTCACCTACCGTAGCGGATCCTTGATGTGGATGTATCGATCGAGTGAGATTGCGCACAGGTTTAGAATGGAAGCAGTTGAACACATCACGTCAAACGCGACCCAAGTGTCGCAAAACTGTGCCCCAAATATCCAATAACCTGTTGGGTGGCAAGAATCAAACAAAAGGGCTTAATTGCGTACATCTTGTTTTAACTTATAGTGGCTTGGGCTGCATACCTAGAAGGTCGTTGACACCGGCAAAAGTCATCACAAGCGAGGCAACGAACAGATCTGCAATGGCTAGCGATGCTAGGAAGAGGTTTCCGATGCGTCGCAAACTTCGCTCAGTGTAGATAGCAATACACACTAGAATATTGCCAGCTACTGACAGAAATATCACAATCGAAAGGAAAACACCTGCAATTGCATACGAAACGAATGGGTTTTGCTGGTTTTCTTTACGTCACAATACTGCCAACTCTCCCGGGACTAAAAGTCCGGAAGCTGACGACGTGTCTTACTTACCGAGAAATGACATCGACAGGGGCGATAGGACATCAACATCGTCATCATCGCTGTCCTCCCCGGCTCCACCCGGAATTCCTGCACCACTGCTCACACCCGTACCTCTCCCACTGCCATCGCCCGACCCGTCGGTTTGGTTCACCGACGTCAGATTGCCGATCGTCGTTGCGGACACAACCTGTAGAAAAGCGAAAGTGAACGTCATAGTATGAGTAGGACAGTAGCCGATAAGTAGAGCACCATAGTACTTAAAGGTGCTGGAATAAAACAGAATACACTAACAGCAACAGCACCAAAGTGAGGGAAAATCATCATTCGAAGGGGGGAAAATGCTCAGGTGCAGAAGCTGGAACTTCATCAATATTTATAACCGGCGTGTGAGGAATGCTTCACCCGGTCAGGGGAGTTATGATTATGTTTTTGTTTTGTTTTTTGAGTTGTTAAGACTGATAAACAATGCCGTTGGTGCGGGAGAACAGGGATACAGCGTCGCACCTTGTTTGCGTTTCTGCTGCAGCCTAGAGCCTTTAGCTTTGCCAACCATCTTTATGCGAAATTAATATCCTCGTTTTATATTCAAGATACGAATTTCAATTTACCGCTCGTAAGTTTAATGTTAGGTTGTGATTTGAGAAAACGGGAGCGCGTTGCGTTAATCTGGAAGAACGAAAACAATGTGAAAATCCAGGTTGAAGGATAAAGAAAGTGTAGCACGGAACGTGGTGGCTACGTGTCGGAATACATAGTGTACCACGTACAGATAATCCCTCCACGTAAGTAAAATATCCACTTTGAGGTGGGAGGAATTGAAGAAGTTGGGATGTAAATTTATATTGCGTATTTTAACATAACTGCACAGCAATGCTTCAGGTTATGGCTTTCCCGTGACAAAAGCACCATGCAAATGTGATTCAATGTGACACGAAAAAAAAAGGTTTTTCGGACTGCAAAAAAACGCGTTCGCTGTCAAAACGTCAGGCTGATTTGGGGGCCTTTTTTCGCCTACACTCAGCCATTCATATTTTCCTTACTGATGATTGTTTGGTAGCATAAGTTAAATGGTGTATTTTTTTTTCGTCCAAACGTATCGAAACATTGATATGCTTACGCCGAGAGACCATTAGGAAACAATGTCAGTTTCAAACAGTATGTAACACTTCATGACATTCACACATTCTGTTCAGGATGAAAGCACACATTATTGAAGCATCGTACATGTAGACATCGTAAAAACAGTTACCATTTGTACGCAATCTGTGCACCGACTCCCACAGGATTTGCACGCAAAGTGATGCATGGTAACCGTTTGTGAAATGTTCGCGTTTACTTACATTCTCGCTGTCAGCACGGCAAAAGTGGTTCGCTTTGACGGCGAAGGGAATTTCAAGCTAAAATGGCTTTTGCTGTTGGCAGGCAGGTTTTGTTTGTCAATTTTTGTCAACCACAAAACGATTTCAATGTTTTCGGTAAGCGAGATACTGAAACATGCCGTAAACAAGTCTATTTTGATAGGGCTCGTACCGAAATGTGTGTTTCAATTCTAAGCCTCCTTTTCCAAAGATGCTTTAAACGAATTTTCATGGACACCGTATGCTGTTAACTGTGCGGGATTTAAATGTGGTGCAAAACATTATCGGAAGGAAGGGACAAGGGAAAGAGAAGACCTCAAATCAAATATTTAGCTGCGGTGGTGTGGTGAAGGAAACAAGTGGAACAAGTAGGGTTTTGACCCACCATTCCAGCGCCTCAAGGCATTAATGTGAGGGTAAGATTTTTGTAGACATCCATTTTTAAATAGACGTAGAAAATGGTACAGCGCTGGTAGGATAAACATGGTACCTTAGACCTGATATGGATGTTTACGAATAGAATACTGAGTTGAAGGGAATGGTTGATTTTGTTGTCGTATTTTTGTTGCATGATTGATATATTAATTCTATAAAGATAAAGTTTACACTTTATTGCTTAATAAAAGAAAAAAATAGCATTGCTTACAAGAGCAAATACCTGTCAGTTATGATCAGTTTGAATAGTAATGCGTAAAGCAAAGACATGCCAGGTTGACAAAATCTTTTCAACAACAAATAATCGAAAGTAACAAGAAATATATGTTACGGCATAAACCGTCCTCTTACCGCGATGAAAACACTGTTTAACAACGACATCCGTTTTCGAGACCTTTAAAAATAGACTACCCAAAATGTAAGAAAGTATTTTAAGTAAGTTTCAAAAGGTGTTGTAAATTTAGTGTTTTTTTCTCGTTCAACCTATACGGTGGACGGGTTAAATAAACGATTAAGCAATGTACATAAATTTTTCGGCCACTCTTGTTCTCGTAACATTTGATAAAAAAACTGATAAAATTGTTATATTCCTACAACATAATTTCAGGGCTTCATTCCCATTTTTACTCTGGTACATTAAGTTAAGATAGATGTGTTTACGTAGCGAGTTTTCTCTCGTTCCTGGTGAGTATGTACCTTTTTTTAAATTCTATAACGATTTAAAGATGTTTTACATCACGAAAGGTTTCTATAGTCGTTTACTTGAACATGATCCTATCCGATATATATGTTGATATATTCCCGCCCTGACAATTTCTGAATGTGTCGTCCAATAGCCTTCTTAAGGCTGATAAATCATAATCTTTTCAAAAGTAACCGTAATGTGAAGTAGATCGAGATAGCTGACACCCTAAAGATGTCTAAGGAACGTGTTGGACATATCATTCACGACTATTTGGATATGAGAAAGCTCTGCGCAAAATGGCTGCCGCGCGAGCTCACATTTGACAAAAAACAACAACGAGTTGATGATTTGGTGCAGTGTTTGAAGCTATTTGAGCAAAATAAATCCGAGTTTATGCGTCAATATGTTACCATGGATGAGTCTTGGCTTCTCCACTTCACTCCAAAGTCCAATAGACAGTCATCCGAGTGGACTGGACGCGATGAACCTGCTCCAAAGCGGGGGAAAACGCAACAATCAGCTGGCAAGGTTATGGCCCCAGTTTTTTTGGGATTCGCAAGGAATAATCTTCATCGACTATCTTGAGAAAGGAAAGACCATTAACAGCAACTACTATATCAAATTATTGGAGCGTTTGAAGGACGAAATCGCCAAAAAACGCCTTCATTTGAAGAAAAAAAAGTTTTCTTTCATCAAGACAACGCACCGCGCTACAAATCAGTGAAAACAATGGCAAAAATTCATGAATTAGGCCACGAATTACTTCGCCACTCACCGTATTTCGTAGATCTGGCTCCCAGTGACTAACTCCATTTCTCAGACCCCAAAAGGATGTCCTCTGAGAAGAAATTTTCGTCGGGTAAAGAGGTGTTCGCCGAAACTGAGGCCTTTTTTGAGGCAAAGGATAAATACTACTACAAAAAGGGTATCGAAAAATTTAAAGACCGCTAAAATCGGTGTATCGCCCTTAATGAGACGTATGTTGAATACAAAAAAATAATTTGGCCAAAACAAAGTGTTTTACTGTCATAGGCCAAACAATTATCAGCCCACCTGTTACTTTGCCTTTGTTATCGGTTTCTTAGTAGGAGTATTTTGTTGTTACCACGGCTAGTTCTTGTTATAATGCCATACAATATTGTTAAACCTGTAGTGGACAATTTGAAACAAAATAAATAAATAATAATAACATGTTGTCATGCTGTAGCATCTGCTATAATACACCGATCTAATCTGAATCTTAATCTGTTCTGGAACGACATCCGTAACCATGAACATACTATTTGACTATGTGGTATAAATAATACTAGTAGGCTTTTGGTAAGGTATGTATGATGTTAAGGTACCGAAAGAGAGAAATATAATAGTATGAGCATTCATAAATAGAAAAAATCAAATATAGATAGAAAAATTATGCATGTTCAATTGTTCATATTATGCAAAGAATTGTAAACTTTTGAAATATTCCTACTTTTCGGTTTGTCTGTGCTACATGCATACGGATGATGTTCTGGAATAAGAGCAAACATGGTTCTTTTGAAATTTCAAAAAATGTTCCAGAAATCTTTGATCCTTTGCTAATGCTGATAATAGAAACACAGCATGCGGTATTAAATATAGATGCGGTCCTCCAAATATAGATGTAATAAAACTGTATTACCATCAAATTTAAAGCGAAGAAAAGAATCAAACCAGCTAAAGCAGATTTTTTTTGGCTATCCTAGGGCAACAGGCTAAGCAACGTATTCTATGAACTATGAAAATGAGGAAAAGCTGTCTTCGACACCCAACTGCAAAAGCAAGATTCTGTAGTCCTTTCTAAATCAGCGGGCGGTAATGTCCAAACGGGTGATGTAATTTAAAAAGAAATAAAAACAGGAAGCGACTGTCAAACTGTGCTACTGAGTTGTGTCAACACCGCCTATTTTATTAGATTTGGACTTGTTGCGATGTTGTAGGCCCTTTTGCTAAAGAGATCGTAAATTCTAGTTGATTCTGCGTTGGTTAGTAAGCAGCTTCAACATCCCAAAGTACGGATGCTTTACGTTTAAAAATGCGGTAAATATGTTTACATATTTTAGCGGTAGAATAAGAACTTACTTTAAATAGTATTAAAGTTTATATATTACATAAAATTGAGAGTTTATCAATTGAGAACTTAATAGCGATTATATGAATAACAGGTTCAAAGGTTGTGCACATAATAATTCACATTCCGTATTACTGGTTTCTTATTTAAAATTCTTCATTTGTTTGGCACGGCTTTTCAGTGAATCATTTCCCATTTTCAAACAACGAAAAGGTTTAAAGTTTTAAAGATTAAAGTTGCGTATTACTCGTCTCTTTACCGGCACAACAACCTCAAAAGGTCTAAGCCTGCTATTTCTGTGACTATATTTACCCGTAGCTGGATAGTCAGTCCTTGCTACAGAGGAATGGTCCGGATAGGATTTTGGTCCGGTTCGTTCGTGTGAAGACCGGCGCCGCTACCATCATGCTACCGGGCCACGTTGCGTATTACTAAGACCTTAAAAAGTCTGCTAAAAAGATACAATTTGTCGATGCAACTTTAAATTCATCAAATTCAATGGAAGCCCTAAAATTGCATGTTTAATCAATTGCAAAAGCAGCATGTAGGGCCGGAACAGTTTGGCCTTGATTATTTCATGCTATCCTGATTTTACATGGCATTACGAACGCCGGGCTCATTGTTAATTTTTATACCAGTGCTTCAGGCTTTGACAAGCGCTCGGTACGATACATTCATTGTATATAATTGAATGAACTCTCACTGACCACCAAAGCGTTGTGCAAAGCGGTGTGCACAGCACTGATAGTACAATACAAAACATAGTAGGATGTTGCAAGTAGCTAACAATGAGCATCAGTTCGTTGCATCAGCAGCCGTTCGTTCGATAGACAGCATCGATCCTGCAATAGATGATCGACATTGTTCTTTTGTGTGGATGTTTCCGTGCTACGAAAGCAAGTTCTCTTGCCATCAATTACAGGACCTTCCATTTCCTGTTCGATGAGCTCAAGGAAATTGTACTTCCAACATGGACATCAAGAGTAATGCGTTGACTCTCTGGGAATCTAAACAATTTGCCACTCGCGACGCCATCGTTGTCATCGTTAGTGTCGAGTGTTGATGCCTTTAGAGACTGAAACATGCTCACTAAGCAATGCAAAAAAAAGAATGTATCTCAACCATGTGGTAATTGTAGAAAGGTCTGAATGCTATTCGTTAGTTCAGTTCTTGTGTTGGAACTTATGTACGCATAATTTATTCATTGTGTGTGGCTTAATTTTTATTCTCTTTATGGTAAGTAAGTGACAGTTTTGCGATGCGTTCTTAACGGCATTAAACCTTGCCAGCGTTCCTACCGTGTGCCAGTACAAATCCATAAAACAGCTAAACGTTGCATCTGACTTGTATCACATATATCACTCAGTCTTAGGCAAACTGCACTCATCTGATAACACCTTCATTATCGAATGAAATAAACAACATCGATAGCACACATTCCTTAGGTCGTATTTTCGACATCACTCAGATTCGCAAACATGCCTACATTTCACATTAAAAATCGCACCAATCCTTAATAAAAAGCGACACAATTCCAAGTTAAATTCACTGCCGATCGAAGGTACAAATGGAACGAGTTAGCACGGATCAATCGTAAACGTGATACCGCTTGAAACTGATCTCGCTCTGAAGCCTGGTTTATGGATATTCGCACCATTATTGAGTTCAGAAGTGTACTGAAGATGACCATCTACTTGTTGGTCTTTTTCATCACGGAATCCGTTCGCCAACGTGCATATATTTGGGTAAACGAGCCAGAGCAGAATGGAGAACACGGATAAGCTTATTCGCATCTCCTTGCAGCACTGTGTTGGTGGGGGTTCTAGGGATTGCGACCCGGTCACGAAAGAATCGTTTGTACGAATTCTCCTCAATTGGAAAAGTAGATTGCGTTTGAGCCTCTTGAGCTCAATTGAATAAGCGAGAGCTATCATTTCGTTCCGGTACCGCAACAGCCCAAATGACGGTGAAGATGTGCTTCTTTTCCTTGAAGCTACCGTGGTTCCGCGTTACTTTAATCCCCGTTGGTTGCTTCAGTGGCCGACATGGAATGGATCAGAACAACAACTAAACGACTGCTCGGTTTCAAGGGAAGAGTTAAGGGTTAAATATGCAGAAATAGTTTTTTCTCTCGTAGCCCTGAAGTTGCACCTAACCCCGGCAATGAACCAATATCAACAAAGCACTAATGTGCCATCTGAGGTGTTGTAAATGGTGTCCATAATAGTGCGGAACGTTGTTTTAGGAAAGACAACAATAATCCGATCTAGTAATGCTATAGTCAATTAGCAGTTATTCGAGGTACCTTTAAAGCAGTGCCATTACATTTGATGGCAAATGTATCAGACAAATATAGCAGTAACTCGTTTGCATTAGAATTCTAGTAACAGTGAAACCAGTTAGTTATTGAAAATTTAAGTTGCAAGTATACATTCTACCAATCCTTGATGGAATGTACGTATGTATGGAAAAATTGTGTATATATTGAACCATTTGGTTTATATAATGCTGAATCAATATAACAAATTTGTGCTACTACTGTTTTATTCTCCTTCTAAAGTATTGATTGGTGTAGTTTAATGACTTTACCAAAGCCAACCAGAAAGTGAATCGTGGTCGAAGAACGTCATAGAGTATTGATTGTGTCATTGTTCATCTTGCAAGTGATATAGCTCTCCTCCCAAGACCATGACCGTTTGTTGATGTACGGGTTGACTTTCGATTTCCTATTCCGGTCTCGTAAATAATGGCTTCTTTTCTGAGCAAACATTATCGTCAACTCCGTTCTCGTCGTCTCACGTGCCGCTAGAAGATAATGATTTCCGGTAAGTGATACCAGTGCTTCTGACGATGGTGGAATATTATTCCGTTCGGTTGTCTCTAATTCCAAAGCTTAACACAGTGTGTTCGTTGCTATAAACGAATGAAAGATATGTATATATATAGAAGGGGATAGAAAGAGCGTGTATGAGAGAGAGATGGAAAGAGAGAGCGAAAGCGAGAGCGAGAGAGAGGAGAGAGAGAGAGAGAGAGAGAGAGAGAGAGAGAGAGAGAGAGCATTTGTGAGGGTCATGGTAGAAGATATGAATGCATTATCAATTGCAGCAAATTGAAATTGAACGTTGCAGCGGCTTCCCTGTGCAGGCACGTTCATTTAGTTGATGCTACCAGCAAGACTAGACCCGACGTTGCGTTTGAGACGGCCCATTTCAATTAAAATTGAATTATACGTGTCCCATGCCTGGAACATGGGCTCTCGATCGCCACTATGCAGCTGCAAATTTGGGAATGCTGCGCGAATCTAGCCTCATTTGAATGAGCTATTGTTCTGAAATAATAATTACACATCAACAAAGCCGATTATGGCGCACAAACTAGACGCTAATGACGTTCAAATGTGGAAAATGGATGGTGTTGTGAAATTTGATTTATATCTAATGCAATGTCACAATAGGTGTATATGGAATATTTGCTAAACAATTGATCTCTAAGGTATTGCAAATAATGGTTGATTGAAGAAATTAATCTTTTATTATATAAAGATACTACAATATCAGATATACAAGAATAAACATGGCAAATGTACAAAAAAAAAAAACAAAACATTCAAACTTCCGCTGAAGTAAATTCCAGGATCATCCTTAAAAAAATTATTATGTTATTGTTATTCCAACACTGACAAGTAAAGGTGAAACATTAAGAAGAAAGAAAGAGAAATAAAATGAAGGAAATATATAACACTACACAATCTTAATTTATATTTACATCCGTCAGTTTGTATGACATATTTAAACCCGTATGTTTGTTAAACCTGATATGAAAGTCATGTTTAAGCTGATGGTAAGTACAAATAAAACACTCAAACATCATGTTTTCACATTATCAGGATTTCGAAAATTGTCAGTTGTCCCACGGCCGTGGATAAAATGGAGTGTTTCCGAGAAAATTAACTGCTTGGATTATTAAGAATTATAATCTTAACATTTCTTTAAGCACTTTTCGTACAGGAAAAGTTATTTCCCGGTTAGGTGAAGGGGATCTAACTAGCAGACCAGCCGATGAAATGAGTTGTTTAAATTCAGCCGGAATGGTTAATTGAGAAAGTTTATGCGGCGAACTGTGCTCAGCAAAAATCAAACTTCCATTGGATTGGCCTATTTCTATCCGGCCTTAGTCACAGGACAGACGCACGATAACGAGTTCCAAACGTCAAGACCCTGTGTAAAACTCTCGAACGTGAATTTGTGAAGAGTGTTTTTGTTTACATTAGCACATTAGCATTGCTGTCAGAACAAGGGCTTTTGTAATTAAAAATCCGGCGAAAAGCAAACACCGTCGACAAGGTTTTTGTGTATCTCATAATTGTGTAGAGTGAATATAATAACCAGCCGCGGTGCCAGTCCTTATACGACTGGACCAGAACAATTTTAACCGTTCCATCGTCCTGTAGATAGACTGTCCGGTAAGTAGCAATCAAGAAAAGCGAAGCGAAAATCGATAAGGTTTTTGATTGTCACAAAGAACATGTCCTATTAGAAAGTTACATGTTCTAAAATTACAGATTATTGGTGCCTCATATTGTTGGTTTTGAATAATTTTAATAAGTGACACAATTTTAGTCATTATGGTCGTGTAGCCAATAAGTGCAGGTTTTACGTTGAACTGCATTGTGTTTTTGGTGTAACCAAACTCAAACAAGACGCATTGGCTATTGAAGATAACAAAGAGGCCCTTAAATCACATAATACCAACAATAGCTATCATTTGTTGTACCGTTTGCCGGAGTAGCTGGTAGGAAAGTCTTACTTGTATCAAGTTGGTTCCGAGGCATGAAGTAAAAACGTGCATCGTACGTTGCTCTTTGTCCAATAGCAAAAAGATCACCATTGACCACTTCACAAAGTTTTGAGGACTACAAACAAAATCTGCGCCCATTCAATATGTTTTCCAACGAACCTCACTTAGCTTTTGGGACAGGGTTTTGTATTTAGATAACAAACATGTACATTGTTTGGCTCCTTATACCATCAGCAAAAAATCAACAATAATTGGATAAATATGTTTGAACCCGAAATGGAATTCGGTCAACCGCATCAAAATAGATCTTTTTTCTAATAGCTCTTTTTAAAATGGGCACCTTCTTCATCAAGTGCGGTTCAAGGGACGAGCTATTCTCTTCATTTGTGAAGTTAAAATTTCGATTGAATTGATTGGTGTATTATGTTGTCATGTAAACCCTCACTTTCTGCATTGGTGTGTGCTAAAATAGACTAAAGCATCATCTTTAATTGGATTACGGTAAAAGCATAGCATTGAATGGCCAATTTAATCTTTTATGAACCACTAAAAGGTACGATCGCAGTTGATGGATTGCCTAAAATCATTTTTCCTGGCAACATGTTCAGTCCTTAAACGACGCTGTCTCTGGTTGAATTCATTTCACCAGGTTTGATAAACATATAGACCTATCGATAATGTGCCAGGCAGAATTGTGTTGTGTTTTCTGTTCATTTTGTAACATGAATGGTACAGTTAAATAAGTGCCTAAGAAATGTGTTTGCATTGAGTTGTCGTTCACTATACTAAACTAGTATCACATTTCTAAGATGCTGATAGATTATAACTTCATGAAACTGTCACACCTTAATTTAATTTATCATTGCGTTCCGTCTAATACATTGACGATTTGGATTATTTAGTATTCACGTATCAGAATGTTGTAAAGACAAAATAAGGGAGATGATTAACCGCGACAAGAAGCTAAATAGTTCTAGTTCGCTATTTACGTTATTCATTATTAACGTACAGGGATTTTGCGTACGGTGGATTGTTTCGGATGGGATTTTGGACCAGTCCTGTCGTGTGAAGTCCGGCGCCGCTACCAATACATCACCGGGCCGCCCCAAAGAGTATATACTAAAATAAATTCAGATAATAAACAAAGATTGTAAGCCTAGATCGATATCTGCAATATGAATAAGAGCTTTATATTTAATCAGCTTCAGAGACGTACTATAAGAAATCGATTGTATGTGAGATAATAAGCTAAGCAATGTATGTGTGCTGAGTAAGACGGGTATCTTCAATTCTGGGTCAACTTACTATTCACAGTACATCTTACGTGCTCGTGCTCATAACATTGCGACTTATCGACTTTTCGTTGAATCCCCAGGATAGGATAGCATCAATAAATCATCACAACGGATCCATCTGATAAACCGTCAGGGCATCGATACAATGAACAGTGAGAGAAAAATAAGTTATCACTGTTTTGTTCTATTTATTCTTATTCTGATTTTTACTTATCAGAATTAAATTTTTATAAATCGGTAGCAACCAATTTCATAATAAATCAGTAAGTATAACAAATAATTGGAAACCATAGAAAAAAGTAAGTAGTACAAAATTGCTGTTCTAGAAATCATTAGAAGTTTTTTAAATATCGACCAACGTACTTTTGGTAATATTTCAAAGAGTTTGAAAAATCTAGAAAATAAAATTCGGCATGCTCAGATATACGGAAATGTTACAAAAAGCCTATTCATATATAAATTACATTGAACAATTCAAAATTCCACGATATCAGCGATTTGATATAGTTTTTTAAGTAGTGTATTATCGAGCAACAGGTAGGTTCTGGACAAATATCTTATAAACTAACAAAAAGAACTTCATTAAATGATCGTCTAATAAAACAAAAATATAATTCAGTTATATAACCGTTCGTCTAAGGATGGATACAGATATAATCTTTTTAAAAATAAATTAACAAAGAAGTAAATGGATACCCAAGAATGCTTCCGTACACACTGAACGCTCTGTATCCGCCACGGAGTATGTTTTATAGCCGAAAGTTTTCTAGTATACTAAAGTAAACTCGTAAACTTCTATACTGACACTATTGCGACTCTTTTGTAAAGTATGGTAGATGCTTGTTTGGTAGATGATGTACGATAACACATCAACTTTGATGTGTATAAGGCAAAGCTAGTTCGCAATATTGCCAGACAGATGCGCATCGATTGTATACGAATGGCGTCGGACGTGTGGAGCGGTAACCACATTAATTTTACTCAAGCTTAATTCGTACATCAAACGGTTCAAAATCGATGCTAATGAAATTTTCATCCGGAAGTTGGTTCGAGTTGAAAGCTTACGTCAGGCCACGTTTTACGTCAGCTTTACGTTATAACGTTATCGTTGATCATCTGATTGCACATGATGGGTCTCGTGAGAGCTGAAACTGAAGCAACTATTTTCATTGCACTTGATTGGGAAACATTCCTGCATTCCTTATCACCCACTTTTTCTCCGATCGAATGGTGTGATTTGTGCATCAATCATCGTATTTTCACGTGTATCACCCTTTTATAACACAACTCCGAAAAATTCTGGTACGTATCTAGAAGAAAAATTTGTTTATATTCCGACATAATTCGTAACAAAGCATATGTTTATGTACAACACCATCCAAACTTTTCGAAATAAAAATCATGGATATAAAAACGTGGTGTTATACACGCGAAAATACGATAATTGGAGCGTGTGGGTAAGTTATTGCGCAATTTGTGAGCATTTGTTAGCTTGATAGCAAATGTTGTGGAGTTTGAGTTGCATAAGCACCTGTACTAAGTCACTGTTGCCAGATATTCCATATGTAAGGCAAAACCCTTTAATTCACCACAGGTGCTTCTTCGTGTACAGTAACATTCTTACGTGGCCTTCCTCATCCTCACATGCATCTTTCGTATCTTCGTTGTGCTTACATTGTAATTGAATTCTGCAGCGTAGAACACGAATTTCGAATCGAAAGGTGAGGTTGTTTTATTTCGTGAAAAGTCTTTCCTAGACCTGGTAGTTGCTTTGTACCTCATGCTTTGTAGAAAAGAATGGTACAATGAGAAGAATATTTTGTTAACTTATTTTATTCATGTTGAGTTCAATTTTCAATCACACAATAGTAGTGAAGTAAATTTCTTTATTCGATCATCCAAAATGCTTATTCATTCGCCATTGTGCATCTTCGTGGAAAATGAAATGAAACCTAGTCATGCAGAAAAGTAAAATATTTATGTTATGCCAGTCATGTAAAGTTTAGGGATATTTACTACTAGCCAACGCCTTTCATAGCATCTTTCAGATTATTTTTGAGGTGGTATGGGTTACAAAAAGCTACAAACTTTCACCCTTCGCCTTCTAGTTTGTTACACTGGTTTCACAGGTACCAGAAGAATCAATAATCAATCTTAATCCGCAAACGAAATGTTCGTAGCAAATAGTACAAAGTGGATATGGGAACTGCATTCTGCTTTTCACTGCATTGGAATTGAGTCGATATTCACCATCTTAGAAATATCTTACTAAACCTCCGTTCGCTATTCGCGCACTTCGGAAAAACGGAAAAGGATGCTAAAATATGGGACTTTAAGTGCTTTTCGTATTAGTGGAATCTGGTATAAGCGAGCGTTTAAAGGAACTGCAGAAAGCAAGCCGTTAAGCTTTACCTGATCGTAAACCTCTCCAATGTCGTTAGTGTCAGCGTGGGTGAAAAGTTTCGACAACAAAGCAAATTATAATTAATTGATCGTTTGATGGGACCTGCGGGCTCATCCAATTTCCCAACGAGTCTTTCATACTGACACACTCGGTAATTTGATGACAGATGAAACCGTACGTTTCTCTGGGCTGAGGTGACCCAAAAATTGAAATGTGTCCACGCTATTCGCATGCCGGAACAATAAAAATCTGGTGCAACTTTTTATGTGTCACAATCTGGACATGATGTAATAATTAATGTGTTCGACTCATTCGGTGCCTTTGTCACCAGCAACCGGCTATCTCAGAGCGGGCACGAAAAATGTTAAGTTATACTTCTACCGACCTTAGCCAAAAATAATGATAAGCGATTCGATTCAGCAGGCAACGAACGGGATTCCGATTTCGATTCTCATTCGATACCATCGATATCAATTATCACTAATGACGAAATCAATAGCGCATGGCACCCGACGCGTTTGTGTACATTACCAGAAAGTCAGAACCCATCTAGGCAGTTGGCAATGTCGAGTCGAATTTACGACAGCCGTTTGCACGGCAGCTCGAAAGCCGGCATGCGAAAGAAAAGGCGCTTGGTTGAGTTATGGTGGAACGACGCATGAATTTATAAAGACAAATAGTCGGACATCTTTGATGCTGGAAACGATTAGTACCACACGTACGGGTTCACATGGTACCAATTACCGTTCCTGTTTGGTATCCTACCGGCTGTACGACGTTACCGTTCAGTCGGCATATTCAATTTATGCTGCTAATGGACCACTAACGATACAGTAACGAAAACAAATATTTTCATCCCAAACTTTGCTTTGCTCACAACTGTGCGAAATGGCTTATTACGGGTTGATACTGATGAAATGTGCAGCCTTCGGGAGGACTAATCACGCCACACGTAAAGTGTTTGAAAGAACACACGCTTGTGTTTGTGTAAAAGGCTACCGAATTTAAATTAAAAAAGGAATTAAAAACAACCTAATTACTTTATTTCCAAACCATTCACCACTCCCAATCAGCGAGAAAATTTACATACTAAGAGTGGCCTCTGTTCAGTTTGACGGTCTTCGATGATGCACCAACAAGCTTAAACCGGTAGTGAATGCCAGAATTATCTGTGCAATGTGAAAATTCCTGCATACGGTGGGCTGTGTTTAGGTTTTGCGTGTGGCAATAATGGTTCATTTTTTCGCAGCAGCTCACCACCTCACTACTTCCGGTTGCGTGTGAGTGTTGCTGTGTGATAACACACGAGAAAAGCACATAAACGGCCTCGTTCACATTCGCAATGTGCCAACCTTGCTGACTGGCCCGCACGGTGATCCATCATAACGTAAAGTGGAAGGCTGAGCTACGGATCGGAGCGTTGAGAGCAGCTTTTTTGTGAAACTCTTCGTCCTTCCTTGGGGCGTTTCGTCTCTATAGAATTATTGAGTCGTTGCGTTCTGTCAGTCAGCAGTCCAGTCAACTGTCGGCCGCCTTTATGTGGGATGGCTAGTAGCCCAAACGTGCCATACCCGTAGATTTTCTTTGAATCGGACGTTTTTGCTTCATTTTTGTGCTCCGTCTAACCTGTGGTACGAAATTGGCTTTCCTTTATCCGCACCAACCCATCTCGGAGTCTCCGTTTGACGAGCATATGTCGTAGCAGTTAAGTTTTCTGCCAGCAGCAAATAGGGGTCATCTTGTTTGAACCATGTGTTTCCTTACTAGCACCACACTTACACCGCAGTCCGTTTGCAGCGAAGGTTTGTGTTTTACTGCGGAATGTGGTTTTCATCGTTCGGGATCACGCAACAACAACGGATGCTAGGGCGGTGAAGACGCATGAACATGAGTTTTATGACACAAACATAACGGCAGTCTCTGCTGGAATGGCATCCTAAACCTAATCTGTGACGGTGGCAGTGATGACTACGCTGCTGTTTGCTGACTGCACGAAACAAGGAAATCAAACGCAAAGTTAATGTTTAAAGTATCAATGTTTCAAGGACGGCTTTAATTATGGGTCTCCGCCGAAATGGAGGCGCCTGGTGCTTTATGAGCGGCACGTTGCTTTGCAACAAAAGGATTATGGTTGGAAAACATTAAAAAAACATTGTTCAGAGCATTCGCTTACAAGCAAAACGGGATGAGATATGCAAGCAAGTTGCGAGATGTAAGAAACACAAACTAAACCCCTTTCAGGCTAATGAATGGGTTTAGCATATTATGTTAGAAGCATATTGCCGGCGTGTGTGTGTGTGTGTATGTGTACTTAACTCCATCCGTGGTCAACTAATGTTTACAACTTGGGTTGAAGAGGGAAGAAAAATCCAACAGTCAGTATAACAGTGCCAGCAACCCAAAAGCATTACCACGGTGCTATGCTACTTTTAGCCAACGTTGGTTGACGGTGAATTGTTTTGGAATCATAAATTATTGAGGATTTTATTCACTTTCACATCCCGAGGGACAGAACCGATTCGGATAGCGTATTTAACAATGGCAAAGTAGCGGAACAGAAAAAACGAAACTGCGTCAGGGAAATGAAACATGCCGTGATAAGTGGATTGTTTTCTAGCGTAAAACTGTCCCCACCAAGGGCAGCAACCGACACAAAAGGTGTAAAGACGGTCAAAGGCATTTGCAAAGGTGTGCCGTGGTCTGCCATTGACGGCAGAGGTGGCCAAAAGGCCAATAAATCAGCAGTCAGTGGCGCGCCGGAAGGAACGCGCATAGGATGAAGTCATCGGGAACGAAGTCTCCTTGGACTTGTTAGACGAAATTGATGGTTAGGGGCCCAACCTGAACCTCTTGGGGGACGCTACGCAGTGCTCAGCCCGTTTTTTATCCATGAAATGGATGTGCAATGGATTTAGAGCTTAAAGGATTTTTCGTGCTCCTTAAAATCCTTTCTGGTGGTAAGTCGGCTTAGATTTTTTTTTCCGCGAGAAGAGAATTCTCTTTTTCTTTTTTGTTACGGTCTGGATGTAATTGAAAAAATACGACAAAGGAACATTGGAAGATTCAGAAAAATATACCGAGCAAAAGAGAAGGACCACACACATAAAGCTGCTTTCATTTGTTCGGTTCTATTGGGGAACATTGTCTTGTGTGGGGAGCAAGAGAAATATCTACAACAAATAACTTCTACGTGTTGGGGTGAAAATGGCTTCATACTTCAGAGTTCAACCGACTAGAAAAAAATCGGAACATAATGAAAAGGGTGAGAAAGGATATTAAAAAGTTTTCCAATATTATTTAAGTGGTTAGAGTGTCGCCCTCGTTCAACCTTTCGATGATGCCTTTGGGGTGATAAATTAATGCCATTGAACAGGTTTCCCAAATACCGACCAACGGGTTGGTGGGAATCTGTTTAGAATGGAAACGGCACCTCTACCGCTGCTTCATTTCCTGTGCAATCCTGCCCTCATGCGCAGCCGGCAACCGGTGGTCGGTAAGGGACAATCAATATCCGCTGAACATTTTTGGGGCACCGTAGCGTGACATAAACGAACTGTGAAGCTCGTGGCAACGACGTTGTCGGTTCATAATAATAAATAGGACAACATTAAACAGCCTGTTCGGAGACAAATCGCAAAACACAGTTGTTGCTTCTACCGTTATTCATGGGATTCAGCCGACAGCGTAAAATTTTATGCTTAGATTTGTGGGCACGGATCCCACGTTATGGATGGGAAATAAGCTTACTGAGACTATTTGTGGAATTAAAAATGTCTCATTCAGGCGAAAGCCCAATAACTTTGTTCTATTAGTAGATGCTTCGGGTAGTACAGGGTGGCATTTAAACACCCTTGGTAGCAGTATTTGTCAATAACCGTAAATCACGTCGTATTCCTGTCAGGAGTTTGCTAGCGGCTACATTGTTCATGAGGGAAATGTTTATAATATTTTAACAATGCTGAACCGAGGTTTAGGTTGCATTGTCAAGCGGTCAAGTTTGTATATGGCATAATTTGTTAGAAGCACACATAAATTATTCTATAAATTATTGATTCGTTGCACGAATTGTATGCTTCCTGGACGATTAATGAATTAGACACAACGCATTAGGTAAATGGAAAGCTATTTTTCAATCAACTATTTCACTATAATAAACAATATTTAATTCGGTTTCAAAACTTGTGAAAATGTTTTTAAACGCTGGAAATAATTACAGTTTTCAAACCCATTGTAATAGCTGCAGATTGAAACAATCATCGATGTTAAATGCCATATAAAAATAATGCGTATAGTATAACCAAGCACACACAAGCAGACAGGAAAGCTTGTCTGTTCTCGCGAAGCATACATTGTAAGGAGCATTCGCTCCATTCGTTCTACCCTAAAGGTAGAATTGCTTCCGTCCTAGATTCGCTTCCCTCTGTTCGCTGCTCTAAATGTGGGAAGGTTCATTAAAAATACACCCGTTGTAACAGTGGGAAGTTTCGCCGAGAGTGTGAAATGAATGGCTGACAATGAACTTCAGAATTCTGATTGTGGGTGCCTTTTGATTGTCTTATCCGGGTGAGGAAACGGATAAAATTTTTAGTCAATGCACCAACCAACAGTGGAGAACTCGGTAAGCTCACAAGAAAGATACCCAGCATGAAAAACGAGGACGGAACAGTGTTATGCAGAGATGCTGCAATTGTCTGCCCACGGGCGAGAGAAAGAGAGAGAAAAAAAAAGAGATATAGAGAGAGAGAGAGAGAGAGAAAGAGAGAAAAAACAAGCACAACAGGGGATGGAGGTTTTCATTTCTGCTCAGTACAGGAAGTTGGGCCAAACCGTTCAACCATTCGGCGTTAATTAATGTTGCAGTCATACCAGCTCGAGGATAATTATTTATCGCAACACCGACAGACCAGCAGACGACCTTTTTTGTTTTGGTACAGCCGCAGTCTAAGTGATGGATGGAACTGCATCCCTCAAGAAGGCAGGGACTAATTTTGAGGCGTGTGGAGAACTTCGGGCATCAACGAAATAGAATGCAATCATTGCCCAACTGTCGTCAACCCACAGTGACAGCATCACTAATGGGTGACTGTGGCTGTGTTAGAAACGATTTGTCACTTACAGAGCGATTGTGGCAATTAACCATAATATTAATGATTCTGTGAACTTATGCGAGAGTGATTTGCTTCGTGGAAATATTTAGATAAGAACGTATGGAACGAAATTGGAGATTGAAACATCTGTCTACTTTAACGCGTAGATGTGTGCAATGCAGTTATGAATGATCTAATGTTTTCGTAATGAAAACCGAAACTTGATGTTAGAGTTCATTGAAGTTTACAGTTTGTACATGAAATATGTTTTGTAGAAACAAAATAACATTTTTGTCAGTCAACCAAAGCAATATGATAAGTTTCGAATGATTCAAATGCCATCAAGGATATTTGGTGCTCTTTAAGCTCTTTTAATCGCAAATTGGTATGATATATGATAGCAATTTTTCTTCATAAAAATCCAATTGCAACCGAAAAAAAAATCCGTCATCATTTGTGGTGGTAGCTTTTATTATTTGCTATACCACATTTTCACTCTAATACACCTTTCATGCGTATCGTATTCAATATATGCGGCCAGGGAGCAATTTGATGAGCGATAAGAAATTCATCTTTTGTCTGTAAGGCGCCGTTGTTCAACCGGGTCCGTCCTGCCTAAGTCGTAAACGTATCTTATGTACTATTCAATATTGGCCATTTGAGCGTTTGGTGTTACTGTTCGGGTGTCCTTGGTGAGTTTGTGCTGCATTGTGGATAGAGGTACATGGTTTATTAGACGATATTATCATGCTACTTTTCTACGCATTGTCATAGCATTAAACTTGAAGTATCCACTAACTCAAACAAGAGC
This sequence comes from Anopheles moucheti, assembly GCF_943734755.1. Classification (NCBI taxonomy): domain Eukaryota; kingdom Metazoa; phylum Arthropoda; class Insecta; order Diptera; family Culicidae; genus Anopheles; species Anopheles moucheti. The sequence goes on from NC_069140.1 coordinate 58,955,917, forward strand.
GTCTCCATCTTTTCAGTTACGTGTAGTAAGTAAATAAAAATGCGGCCGCTGACGAAAGTTCTCGAGACATAACAAAGAACCCAAGCCTCGAAGAATATCAGCAATGTAAAAGCGGTGATAGTTCTGGTTTTTTCAACATTTTTTGCTGACATTTTATAGTTGCACCACGCAATTGATCGCTCATTTCTTGCCAAAGATGGTTTGTATTCGTTCATTATTTATAGATTCAGAATGTAGATTATATTTGGGTTTGCAAATTATTCTAATAAAACCCCATGTACTGTCATTGGAAAAAAGACATTGAAATTGATTTTGCAAGCTTTCGTTTAAAAGAGTTTATTACGAAAAATCCAATCACCTGCTTACAATGAATCCAAGATCCATAAAAATCATCATTTGATCAAAAGAAATATTAATCGGATATTTGGATTTCATTTTGGTTCATTTACTGCTAAAAATCCTCGTCAATACAAACGATTACGGAAAGGTCGCTGATAAGCGGGCAGTGAAAACTGATCCTTTTTTCTAATAAACATAATTCGATGTGTCAGTCAATTTAGTTCAATGGTTACGGTTCTTTCAGTTTGTGAAAGAGAGATCTATGGCCGAATAGATGAAGTCTAAAAAAGTTACGTAGTGGAAAGCTGATAGCAAAGAAAAACCTCTTTTACTTGCGAAAAAAAAAATCAACCCGTTCTGCTACAGAACCGTCGATTCCGGAAGGGCAGCACAAAATACATTCCTACTTTCATTTGCCAAAACTTTTCCCTCCCTTTCAGCACTAAAATGAGATAAAGAAAGACCTTTTCAACACTCCCTGTCAGCAACATCCGTGAGTAGCGTAATCAACGACGCCATCATCATTGGCATCATCAACTAATTTATGGGGATCAGTTTGGGGTTCTCTCATTCTGATGTTAGTACACAAGTGTAAACTTTCAGCCTCATTTAAAGGATCTTTTCCAGGGATTATATCATCATGTATCCCACTGTTGTGAGAAAACAGCCTAGAATTCGTTCATGAAATTTAAATTCCATTTGGACTCTGCGATGCTTACGTAGACGGAGCTGACTGATGTTTGTTTGTTTGGACTTTGCCCACCCGCATGGTATTACAAATTTGATAAAATTCATCATATGTATATACAATCTTCAAATTAAATATTTGTCGACAATGTGATATAACATAAATTGGCTCGTTTCAAAAGCATTACACAATACATGGTGACCACAGGGCTCACTTTTGTTAGAAATTTGCTCGTTAAAATTTTGTTTTCCTCAAATTAATCGTAAAGAGTGAGTGGGATTCCTTCAGTATTCCTTTTGTTTAAACGACCGACTGTTTGCAACCACATCACTACATCACTGCACAAACGGATTTTTCTTTTGATCGTGCGAGAAAACGTAATGCATGTAAGGTGGTAACTTGAGAATTTGCCGTTCCGCATCAACAATGTCATCTGAGCGGGCACCGTTCCTTTTCGTTAGCTCGACTCCACTCGACCAACGGTCACGGTCGGTTTGTGGCAGTTAGAGAATATGGTTAGGGAATGGATGAGTATCACTTATCTCTCAGCCGCGTCTGAGGGTGTTGGCTTCACATTAACACTGTTGATGGTTCTTCCTTTCTTTAGTATACTTGGCTGGCGTGTATCCGTCCGTGCCCAAAGGTATACATCCGTTTGGCCCTATTCCTTCTATCTCCTAGTTGCTGTTTCACCGTAATGTCAAACGCGCCGAGGTATACTGCGACCGTTTAAAGCTCACAGGAGCAACACTGTGCCCAGACAGAACCCACGTGGAGGACTTAATTTTTTTGAGATAATTATCTGTGTAAATTTCTGTTGCACAGGTGCAAAAGTTAAAGTCACGAACGTCGTTAAATACACGGAGACTAACTTCAAGGCGGCCAGGAGGGTTGAAAAGGAGCCGTGTTAAAAAGGATGCAGCTTATCGCTACTTGAAATGTGTATCTAAGAGTTGTAGTTATATTTTTAGTGTTGTTACATCCACATGCTACCAATGACTGATAAATTGTAAGATAGTGGAGTTTGTCATTATTACTAGATTAGAAAGTTTGCAACATTTTGTAGTGCAATGTGAGATTTTGTGTTTCATGTAATGTTGATGAGAAATATTATTTTCTATAAAATTCATGTTTCCTTGTAGTACGCACGTACAGCTTAAAGATTAAATGATACGGAATCTACCATTTGGACCACCGCTGCCTACACATTCAGGTGTTGATAAATTCAGTAGCTTTTTTGCGAACGTCTGGTCTACCACCCACTCTCGAGTCATGGCAATAAAGCGTCCATTACGATTCCGTAGCTACAGCAAGGGAAACATCTTGAATAAAACATAACCCAACACTTCAAACCCCAGTCCAACGTATGTGGGATATTAACACGTACGTTGAACATTGCACACCGCAGCGGTCTTGTGGTTGTTTGTAGATAACTTTTCTCTTGTTTCCTGTTCTATTCGGTAACGTATGCAAATTTAAATTTTTTTCCTTAACTTCATTAGAGACAAGGTCAAACAAGACAAGGAGTCATAGATTTACTTTGTGTAGTTACAAATAAACAGTAATGTGTATAAGCAGGAAGAAGAAACTAAAGAATAGCGTCATAAAAGAGTCAATATGCGTCCTCGAAAACGGAGAAGAACCCATTCGAGGATATTTTCGTACAATACATACAAAACACATGAAAAGCTCTCATGCGAAGTCTGAAATGTGGTAACTGTGTGGAACCAATGGCCAATAGAGATTGAATGCACCTGAATGACGTGTGTTTTTTTTTCTACATCCGGAAATGTCAAACTTTTGCAAGAGTGAAGCAAAAAAGGAAAATAAACCATCAACAACAGCATTGCTCGCTGGAAAGAGCACAGGAAAAGGACTGGCTTAGCCGAAATGCATTTGCATTGAATGGTTTTTACACATCCTTTGCATAATGTTTTCTCTACCCTTCGGTCGTAAAAATAATACGAACCTTTCAACTCGTAACTCAAAAAGCACTGCTCAGATACTTTGCCAAAACATTGCAAACACGAAAATGTATATTGCTAACAAAAAAAAAGCCAAACGTTGAAACCACAAAACAAAAGTATACTTGTGACAAAAGGCTGCGAAATGGTCTTAGAAAGAGTGGAAAGAAATGTTTTGCTTCAGGTTGGTGGGGGTGCACCATACAGGAATAAAAGTCGTGGCGAATTTACAAGCTCTACAGAATGACTACTAAATTTTAACATGCAACTGACAAATACGTAAGTTCAATTCCGTACAACGTGGTGCGAACCGAAAGCAAAAACACGCTGAAAGAAGTTTCATGACACGAAATGGTGGCTGCACAAGGGCGTAGAGCATGGAGCGTACTTTTGCTTCCATTACCATAACCGCGCGACTCGTTAAGACCCGTGAGGTTGTTTTATTATTTTCCCCGATTTACCTAGGTTTGATTGTCTAGCGCACAAGACAGAATAGAAGAACAGCAAATGGAACCTGACATTTCAGCGTACGGTATGGCTTCGGAAGTGAATTAAAAAGTATGTCAAATGCGGTTAGCACTGAAAGCTTTTCCAGCGCTTCCAGTGTGCAAAGCTATAGCATTTGGTGCCAATCATCATGAACCGCCAACCTCAATGACCGTGCTGACAAAGATGACGAAGAGTTTATAACAAAAAAAAAAACAGCTCTCTTGTAAGTTGAATTCGCACCGTAATTAGCTGGCACGGCACGGTGATGATCTCATCACGACCGTGGAATCTTGCCAACTGTCGTATCTTTGGTTACGGAATTCTTTTCGGGCACTGTGTGTATGTGAATGGGTGGGTATATGGGTGTGTGGGCGTGAAAGTGACAAAGTGTTTTATTTATCCTTGCAGTAGAATTTACATTTCAATCGTCACCTCAAATCCTTTTTGTAGCAATTCAAACTATTTTTTTTCACAGCGCCAACCGGCTTCCAGCGCTGCAGCTTGCTTGTCAGTGCAACCGGAACGAAATTCAAATTTGCCATTCCACTTGAATAAGTGTACGAGTACGGGAACGCGAAGGAAGTGCATTTGTGGTCCCGTGCGGCCACACAAAATGACATGCCGCTCACCGTGCGAATTTAAAAGCTGTTACAATATTTGCGATAGATCTTATTATTTTCCACTACTACGAGCATTCGCGTGCATTGCTGGAAAATCAATTTTACATCCCGCATTCGAGTACACTCAATGCGCAAGTTAGTCAATTTATGCTGCTGTTCTGTACTACCATGACGATAAAAGCGGGGTCTCGTTTTGAATTCCTCTCTGAAATTCTTAACTTAAATTGCTGCAAAGTCTTTTCTAAACCTGTTCCCCTTGAATAAAGTGGCGAAGTTGTTAGAAGATTGATGTTTTGATGTGTTTATATGTGAGTGAATACATGTTTTTTTCACATTTTGCGTCACGACAATGCGCACTTAAATATAAAATAAAATATTTTCAAGCCTTTGATCTTATAACATTATTCTTGTTATTGTAATATAGTAAAGATAGGCATTTGTTTTTATTTGTTGCCTGTAAGTCAGCACGGCAGACTGAATAGAGGTTGGACATATTTCTATCAGTTAACAACCTCCATGCCAAACCATCATAATTAAATAATTTAGTAACTTGTAAACACTGACGTATAATATACGGAATCAACAAGGTAACTCACCAACGGGTGAGTAACGGGGGAATAAACAATATTAAACGAGTGGGTCGTACTAGAGCCGACCGATGGTAAGTTGGGTAAAACATGAAAAGGTGCCACATTCCATTATGCTATTGAGTTATAAATTGATCCCATTACGAAAACGTTTTAAATTCCTTGCCGAAATTCCCGGGCAGATCTATCACTTCCCAATCGACCTTAAGATCGAAGCCCCGATTGAAAGAGGTCCTTACGCACGCACCAGGGCTATGGCACTTGTTCCAAAGCATCCGGGATGTTCGTCTCGTTCTAGACATTGATTTTTCCTATTTTTCAACGTCTTGAAACATCCATCCACTTCATCTAGGCGACCAACGGCATCGGCTCTCCAGCAGGAAGCCAATGCAGAAAACTTGACGATCGAACAGCACCGCATGGTTGATCAAAGGAATTTATGTCTTCCGAACATGGGTGCGAATGTCGAATGGCAGGGTAATAATAATGGCAGAATGCTAAGGTGAAGGTGCGAATAAAGTATAGGGAATAAAAATGCAGTGAAAAAACCCGCATATTTTTCCTCACCGTGGCACGTTTCTTGGCTCGTTTCTTCTCGAATGCCAACCAAACGGACTCGGTTTGCTAGCACGGCGCTATCCTCTATCAGGCCGTATCTTCGTCCACAGTACTGAAACATTTCCCCATTGGCATTCTCGTTCGCAGGCTCACTGTCTCGTCCCATCTTTAATTCAATCGCTAGTCAGGTGTGAAAATTGGTCGGAAACCTTGTAAATTTTACTTCAGCCGCATGCCCTTCCACTTCCACTCTGCATCATTTCCGCAACCAAGCCGACCGGGAGTGCCTATTTTCTAGCCGTTTCTGCTTATCCTATGGAGCGAAAGGGAAGGGGGCGATGCTTACGGGGAGGGAAACTGTAGAATGGGTATGGACGCGTCTCAACCACTGAAGACTCACTTTTCGCTGTGCAAAGAAGCGATGAAATACATTTCATCCACGGAGGCTGTGGGTTTAGTCTGAGATTGAATTTATTTCACGCTTTCCTCATTTCCAATTTCCCACAAACCTTGCCATTCGGCTGCGCGTTGACAGTCGCTTTCGGTTGTTACTGGAGTGAAGAATGGCTGGTGGCGAAAAAGTAGACTAGGAAATGAAATGAAAAAAGCGAACACTGCCAACTGATAAACGAACAAATGGCGACAAGCGCTGTGCGACGAACCGCAATAAAGGAACGAAACACGAACTGTCATAAATTCAGCTCGGGTATGAGCATGTACACGCACGTTGTTTTTGTTGGCACCACCAAAAGATTTCCATGTAATTGTTGCTGATTTTTCCTAAAATCCTTCCACCCTTCCATTGTTTGGCAATGGTATATGAGCGGTTGTGATTATTCCAACAGGTCCCCACTCTGACAACTGCTTTGATATTGATCATTTGTGGTGCTAAAACCCCATAATGTCCTTCCCCGCCTCTAGGCGAACCGGTTCATGGAACTAGTACGAACAGGGTGATACTGGAAAAAAGAACATCGTCCTACAGTAACACTACAGCAGCATGTTAGCTTCGTTTGTTGGTTCCGGAAAAAGATTCAACATTTTCCGGTCGAAGGAGTTTTTCCGTGCTTGCTGGGCGATAGTGATTCGATCAGAATCACCGTTCTCGTGTCTTGTCGCTTACGCATGGGAACTCTTCAGTGCGTTCAAGCACATTACAGGGCCGATAGACGAATGGGTGTGTATGTGTGTTTGTGGAAGCAATAGGGCTGGAATGCGATGGGTTGGTTCGCTGGGACAGCAGGAGAAAGCGGCGGTACCCAAAGAGATGGAAAGCCAAGAGTGCGTGAGAAGACTAGAAGTAACGAGCGGACGCAAATGATTCGATGAACGAAGAACCCATTTTGAGCCAGGGAGGGATTTTGCCTCCGCGGCAAACCCGTTCCACTCCGGGCAATCCGGGTGATACTCCGGTCCATGGGATCGAACTTGTCGTCGTACTGCGCTCGTCAAAAGGAAGGGATAAATTTAGCTCATTAACTCAATGCCATCGTTTCGCCGTCATTTTGTGTCAGCCATTTAAGAGTGGGGAACGAGCAATGTGGGTTAACTGCTGAGGGTTAAGATGTTTCGCCACAGTGAAGCTGCTTGATTGAAATCTCGTCCCGATAATCATGTTGTGGAGATTTAAAGAATTTATTTCCCTCCACCCGTGCTAAGGTACACGCTCCAATCTAAGAAGCACACCGGTTTTGGGGCACCAGATACGAAACGTAATTAGATCCCGGCTTGAGTATCAGATAAGCAGGTTGATGAAGAAGGTAAACCCGGTGAATTTTAAGTAAAAGCTAGTGGAACGTGGGCCGATGGAAACCCTCAAGCACTCTCTACCGTTAATGGGTCGATGGGACTTGAATGTTGTAAGCTACTATTCCTTAACCGTTTTTTTAGCGGATAACAGTTGTAGAACATCAACTTATGCTATTAATCTGCGTGTTTGCAGTGCGCAGAGGAATGCAAAAAGTCAGACATTGGTGACACGCTCTCATTCATACATCAATCGATCGAAAATGGAGTACACTAACGAGGGCAAAACCGGTAGAATTATATTTATTTAAATTACCTACACTGAAAGCTCGCCCATTTGAGTATGGGAATTTCAAACAATAAGAAATATTACTGAAAATAAATTTCGATTCGGTTCGGTATAGAACAAAATAATGTTCTTCTTCTGCAGTGCTAGTGAGAGAAAACTAAGGTGTTAGGTTTCGGTTCGTCACGATGCCCTGCCACTATTCTTCAGCATCCACAAAGCTCCTGCCTGAATGAGATTAATTATGCATATCGTTTGCTTGTCACCTGGTCGTAAGCACCGAATGGTATACAAGGTTACTCAACCAATCAGTTGCCGAAAGAGACGAGATGTATAGTTGGAGGGAAGGGAGGTAAATGCACAGAAAAGCTTCCTGATATATCCCGCATGACGTTACCTCTTTGTAGTATGGAGTATGGTTCGCTGTATAATGCATTCAAGAGACAGTAATGTTAGTTGCCATAGTTGCCGTGTTTGCGAGTGATCCAACTTCAAATAATTGGTAAAGTGAATAAAATAGCTCTTCACGCCGTGGTAGAACCAGCCGCTTGATGCTTTTTAACACCGGGATAAACGGGGACCACCGTTGTTCTCCTAAATTTAATGAAATTTACTGTGCTCCCCCTGTGACATGCCGATTATTCCGAACTTTCCAGGACGACTGCACCTGGGGGCAATGTGATGCATCCTACTGCGCATTGAGTCCCTCACTTGCCTTATCTACCCACTACTGCACAGCTGCAATTCGCTATGAAATTCTTATTTCAATATATTCCATCATCATGGACGAACGACGACAGGTATGATGCGGCAGCAAACTTTCGCCACCTAAATCCCGTAGCTCTCAAGCATTTGGAAATTCGCTCCGCATTCAAAACCGTAGGGGGCCTTTTCAATCAACAGTAGAAGCTGGAAAGTTCACAGAAAACTTTATCACACTGCACCATACTATGGCAATGGAAAGGTCTAGTATTTGTCTGCCTGCTGGAAACACTCGTTAAACAGAATCAATAGTTTATTGCCCAATCTCTGGGGCAATTTGTACAGCATTTGCTTTACGTTCTAGTTTCAGTAAATCAACTTTTGCATTTCCAATTGGAAAACTACTTTGGGTTGCTTACTAATTATTTCTGTCAAAATATTTCAAATTATTCCATGCGGAAGACAATATTTTCGATCTTTAGACCATCAAATAATAAAACGTTAGGATACTGAAGGTAAACTTAGGCATAGTAAGCATCCTTTCGGGTTGCTGTTGAAAATAAATTACAATGTAATATTAAAACTTTATCATTGTTGATTGGTTTTAAACAACATTGAAATCCTGACTGTTAAATGTTGGCCTTTCACTCCACGCTATGGCACCTCGTGAGGCTTTCTAATTGATTGATCAGTAAAATAAAAATCATAAGATTTCATTCATTGCTAACATTGCGAATATTTCTTCAGTCAGAATTTCAATGTGCTTAAAGGGGGATTATTTGCGAAAAACACCACCGCTCCCCACTATGAATTTGCTCCATACCAATGGCATCTAAATAATTGTTTAATTGATGGCGTGTTTTACGAAATCTCTATATGCATTCACGACCGATTGCTACACTGACTTTTTGTCCTGAACCTTCCCTTCGAAAAAATGCTCATAAATTATTCATGCCCGTGCACTCTAAACGTGTGACATGGTTTATCTGCCTATCATGTGTAGCTCCGGGTCAGTTTACCTCAGGGCTTTGGCAGTTTGCCTTCCCCAGTAATGAAAAGCTGCACGCATTCTCGCATTTCCCTAACCTTTCTTCTACAAGGTTAGGGTCCCATCACGTAACCGAACTTTCAAGGGAACCGATTCGTATCGAACTTCGCATACAACACTGCATTCCAGCGTAATTCGTGGGCGTCTGTTATACCACAGCGGCAATGTTGCAGCAGATTCATCGGGGTAACGTTTGCTGTTAGTGCCCTCTTGGTGGTAAAAGGCAAAAGCGTAATATAAAACACTCTTAGGACTTTAACACGCACCGTTTGGTGAAACGGGACGATGGAGTGATGGAGCGAAAGAATAGTTGGAATTCAGCGAAAGGTTTACGTAACGTGAAAAGAATTGCCCAAACCTTTCCGTGCATGGTATTACGGAATTCTAACCTATTCTGTTGGACTATGCGGTACGCTTCCCATACCAGGCCTTTTCGTGTATCACCGCGCCGGGTGTCCTGTTGCTGTTACCTCGCTTACACCTGCCTAATGGGATCTATCAAAAATGAATTATGTATGAGCGAACGGTTCGGCACTGTGCAGAAACAGAAACTTCATTCATTTCAAACGGTTGCGTCCGTTTTCCCCCCAAACAGCACCGTGCTTCAATGGAAGTTAGCCGACGCTATCCAAGTAAAGTTTTGTGATACCATAGGTGCAATCATTGTACAGCAAAGCACTAGCTGCACAATTCTTGGTATCGTAAATTCTATTACGAGCTAAACGTGCTTGTGTTTTTAGCAAAAAAATGGTACACTACGAGAAACGATGCAACTGTTAGTTGTAACACAAAAATAATCCTATACTAAACAACAAATATCACATCACTGTTATAAAATAATTTCATATTTTTGAATTTTGTACACATTTAAAGCGACATGTATAAGTGACAGATTTTTGCGCATTTTGTGTCTCATTAAAGTTG